>NC_091988.1:74187476-74493900 GCF_044704955.1 Pristiophorus japonicus | reverse complement strand
GTGCCATGTGCATCGGTTGTAGCTATCTGAAAGATGCAGAATCTATTTAAAAAGGAAGTCACCAACTCTCCTAACTTTTGCGTGGCTTCCAAACCTGCTGTTGGAGGGTTTCGGAGATGGTGGTACAGTATAAAAGTGGCAGTGTTGGGGCCTTTGTAGTCAAAGTGGCAAGTGAACCCAAATAGGGCCTCCAGCTGTACAACCTTCAGATCTCTGCACTCCTCCAATTCAGGCCTTTTGCGCTTCCCGATTTTCATCGCTCCACCGTTGACCACGCTTAATCAGCTCAGTTGGACGGCCCACATCATCCACATGCCTGACACGAGACTCCTGAAATAAGCGTTCTACTCGGAGCTCTGACACGGCAAGTGAGCCCCAGATGGGCAGAGGAAACGCTTCAAGGACACCCTCAAAGCCTCCTTGGAAAAAGTGCAACATCCCCACTTGCCCAAGACCCCTCAAAGTGGAGGAGGAGCATCCGGGAAGTCTCTTCACCGGGAGCAAGCGGAAGTCGAGCGCACAACAACCCAAGCACCCCACCCACCCGTCCCTCCAACCACCATCTGTCCCACCTGTGACAGAGACTGTAGGTCCCGCATTGGACTCATCAGTCACCTAAGAACTCATTTTTAGTGTGGAAGCAAGTCATCCTCGACACCGAGGGACTACCTTAAGAGAAGATTGGCAGCGGTGCCATCAGCGACCTACACCCTAAATTCTGGAATTCCCTCCCTAAATCTCTCCCTCTCCCTTTCCTCCTTTTAAGACGCTCCTTAAAACCTACCTCTTGGTCACCTGTCCTAATATGTCTTTATATGGCTCCGTATCAATTTTTTTCTGATCACGCTCCCTGTGAAGCGGCCTTGGTTACTATGTTGAAGGTGCTATATAAATGCAAGTTGTTGTAGATGCCATCCATATCAGGACGAATGCCAGCTATGCGGTTTTTACATTGCCAGTCTCCCGTTGACGTTGGGCTATTGGTAGCCAGATACATCAGCCCGTGAAGGTAAATGCTGAGCGTTGGCTCATGGTGTTTCCAAGGGTGCCCTGCGTACTCCTCGCAATGTAAAGGGGTCGGATTCAGAGCTCCAGCACAACCCGTGTTACCGAACCCACTGAAAATGCCTCTGCAATAGAAACATGCTCCTAGGCTGCACTCATACTTCAGCTACTGGCCTGAGCTGAATGGCTTCAGAATCAGTTCCAGTCTGCCAGTGCCTTGTTTGCACTGACTGGCTCCGAATCAATCGGAGGACCAGGGGGAGAGTTCTGCATACATTTACCTGTGACCCTAGACAGGGCTCTGCTTCCTGCTAGGAAATGTTAAATGCTTTGAGTGTGGTCCGAGCGTTTCCCACTCTCCAAGCATTTTAAATCAACCCCGTGCAAGTTCGTAATGTCTCCAGCAGGTCCCAGTGTCCCCCTGAACATCTCTATAAGCCTTGACACCATGTGCCATGTGTTGCCAAATGCAAGTGGCAGGAAAAGGGAGTCTGTAACTTTTCCCCCTGCAAAGTCAGATCAAACCTGGAGTGAAATTTGTACTTCCACATTGTGTCCCAATGGCTCAAAAAAATCCTTAAAACCAGTGTTTTTGTCATTTTAATTTTACTTTTATCTCTGGACCATGAATTGTATTCTTTGGGCTAAAATTAGAATTTTCTTTTTAATGTTTTGTTTCCATATTTTATTTTAATCTCTTAATTTTTTTAAAAGAGTTTTGCTGTCAGTACTTTTTGACTTGGTCCTTTCAGATTGTTTATGGAGGATTTTTTTTTTAATGTCCTGAGTGTTGTACTCGTTGCACCACTGGTGCTGAGACCCAATAAACAGGGGCTTGAATGCCAACTGGAAAACATTCGTCTGTTTCAAGTTCCATCCTCCGCCCCAAACATTTTAGACTTCTGACCAATGTTGCTTTAGAAATGATGACAATTTTTAGCCTCGTCTCTCCATCTCGCATTTTACTTCTGATCTTCCTGAGCAATTTTTTTAATGTTTTAATTTTAATTTAGCGGCGAGCAGTGCAGCAACTGTAGTCGACATTTGCTCTCTTCCCTCCCTTCATGTTAATCAAGTGATTAAAATAAGCGACGCGCCGCTGTGGTGCTCCCTCGCAGAGATACCGCTTGGCTGATAAATGTGAATTACAGCTCTTTGCCCTACTGTTTGTTTTGTAATCTGATAGTCTATTGATTGTTGGAATGATTAATTGAAATGTTCGGAGCTGGGGCTCGTTCAGTTTAAGCTCCCGCTTATTACCCTGTGCAAAGTGCTGAACGCGTACTAGCAAAATGAGCCCCATCTAGTTCAGAGCTGCGCTTCCAGTATGTATTTCTGATTACTGATAAACTAGTTGTTGTAAATGTTTTCATTCCGCAAAAAAAAAATGCCGTCCGACTATATCGAGTGGGAACTAAAACATACATATAAAGTGGGTATAAAATTGTTACATTGTGCCCACATCATCAAAATACACAAACCATTGTATTGAACATTCTGGCGATGAAGCAGAGAATGAATATCTTCTCTTAATTCATAAGCTGCTCTGTTTGAATTGACTGTTCAAAAGTTTGGAATTAACTCGTGCAACAACAGGGGGAAAAAAACAGCTCGTGCACTGTTTTATTGAAATGGCTGGATGATTGGAATTGTAATCAAGTATAAAAACGGCTTTGAATTAACACACACTGCTATCGATACCCAGGAGCGATTGGGGTCAGTACTCTGGTCAAGGGGGCTCAGATGATTATAAATCTCTCCCAAGAGCCAGACTTGAGAGCACTTTTTAAAAGAAACAATTTGAGATGAGATTCTACCTACAAATCGTTCTCAAAAGTTTGCTGGGTCGGCGGAGCAGGGTTGTGTTAGTTTTATATACTGTCAGGGTAAATGTTGATGCTTGGAATATTGGGTATAGTTGATGGTGGGCTGAAAGGCAACAATTAATTAATTGCAAACAGTGTTAGTTTGCTGAAGGTTGATGGCCATAAAATAATGTTATGTACAACAGTTGGTGCATCATTCGCGGTGCTGGAAATGCGGTTGAAAACGTAAAAATTGCTTGTTAATGTTATTGTGTGAAGGGCTTCTATCTCCTGTTAAGTGAGTTCCCTCCTAACTTTTCTCCAGTCAGTTACATTTTTCCTGATTCATGTGAAATTTGACCCAATCATTCAGTCCTGTTCCATTGAAATTAATCTTCCAGCCCACTCCCAGCAGAGTGAAATTGCACCTCCTCTCCTTGCCGTCCATCTACCATTTGTTGCATTTGCCCAGGTGAGGCGTAAATATGGGGAGCAAAACGGGGCCAGACTCGGGACAATAAAAGGGTGAAATTGTAGGGAAAACTGACAGGTGTGAAGTTTGCTGACTACAGTAACCGACTGTTGGTGAGAGTCTTGCCAGGTCTGTCTTTCACTGCAGGACATTGTGGGGGTCTTGAATTTGCTCCACTCTGGTGATTTCAACCCCCCCCCCCAATTGATGTGTGGTATCACGACTTTGGGGAACAGATCCTTGATGATCTGCAAATCTACCACCCAAAAGTTGGAACTGAGTATTCGCAAAGCGAAAACGAAAGCCATTTGCGAGAGATTTTGTGAAAGCGACTTTATGAAACGACTGGACCACATTGTTCAGAGGCAGCAGGATGTCGCCTGACACCCAACAAGACAGGTTCTGGCCCGCCTTCTGCTTTTCTGCTTCAACTCCAACTTCGGTCACGCTGACCCCCCAGCTTCTTCTTGCCGCCTCTCGTTAATTCGAGAGCTACAGACTATTCCCCCCCAACTCCGGGTAAAGTTGTCCACCTCGAGCTCGAACGTTTTGACCCTTGCCAACGTGGCGAGTTGAGTTCACTCATCTGGAACCTCGATGCCCTTGAGCTTCTCTCCTGCACTCCAGCTCTTGTGAGATCACATGGCCATATTGGTATTACACACGGGTACCGCACCTTTCCTTCAATTCGCAGCCATGTGAGGTGGAGAGGCTGTGTATTATAGTATATATATCGCTGCCTATTTATTTTGCAAAATAAAGTGTCCCAAGACATTTAATTTTTGGCCGTTAAGGGAATCAAGCGATATGGTGATAGTGCAGGAAGGTGGAGTTGGGGTAGTTCATCCTGATCGTAATGAATGGCCTGCTCCTATTTATATTAAGATGGCAATGAAGTGTCTGAAACAAACTTTATTCTTCATCGAACAAGGCCGCAAGAATACATATTCCGGTGAGGTATAAGTTAATGATTGCAGGGTAAAAATGCGCCAGTGTGATCCCATACAATTAGTCCTCTGAATTGATCAGTCTGTCAATCCAGTGTCTGCTCAATCGTACTGTATTTAACAAGAGTGTCATAAATACCGAGTGTACAAATCGGGGCGACAGATGACTCGTGCTCTCGCCTTGTGGAGTTTAGTTGATCTCTGTCGAGAAGTGACACGGTTCATAAAAAGGTTTTTGTAGCTGTCCCACTGTCGGTGTCTTGATTTATATTTATATATATTTTTTTAAATAACCGGGGTAGGTTTGAACTTTAAAAGATGTCTGCTCCATCTTTGCACGAGATCTGAGAGACCGAGGAGGGACGCCGTGTTCACCTCCTCCTTTTGGGTTTTGTATATTTGAAATGGGAATAAAAGCTGTTTGTTGATTACTACCTGACGGCGTTACTTCTCCCTCACTCTATAGGAAGCAACAGTCTGCACATTTTCTTTTAGATTCATTCTTGTTGCATGTCGACCATGTCGCTGATTTGTCCTGTCTGTATGTAAACCGGCCTCCAGAACAATGATCATATTCATTGTGCAGTCATGTTTAATGTTATTAAAAAGCTGACTTTTTTTTGTGGGAGTCAGCAGTCAATGCCCTCTCTTTAATCTTTGAGACTTTTCTCTTTGTCAGCTCTGTTAGTGGACTGCAAAGTAACCAGGATCTGGGGGCTGGGGGAGGGGAGGGGAGGTGTACTGCTAGCGGATTGCATATGTTAAACGTGTGATGTTATTCCAAAACATTAGTGAAAGGGAAGTTGCAGAGTAAAATACTTCCAAATGTTTCCGACGCAATCATTTTTTTTTACCCTAATGTACTTTTCCTTTTTTTTTTAAAATGGGGAATCATTTTTTAAAAAAAATTAAAAACTTGAGTTCAAAGTAGTAAATCTTAACTGTCTTTGGGATTCTGCAGACATTGATTAAAAGCCTCTTTCATTCTTGTTGTTCAGGGGAAGTTTCGAGGCACCAAACGTCATCTCTTGCAAGCACTCGTGATATCCTGAAATAATAGGTGCTCAGGTTCCCTGAACTTTAGCGTTTGTTTACTGCCGGCAGTTTGATTTGTGTGCCCAAATACTTGATGTATGTGGAGTATCGGCCATTAAACGACTGCAAAAAATCCTTTAATACCACACTACAGTACTTGTCAAATGAAGCTTTAAAACCTTGGAGTAAGTTTCAATTGACTTTAAGCCTTCTGGATTGCATCGCCCCATCCCGTGCTCAACGTACAAAATGTATAATAGTAAAGCATTTTTTTGTTGTTGAAGTATTTCTATTTAAAGCCTTCCTAATTTATTCCGAGTGTAAATTCCATGGCTTGCTGTCGTGGTCCCCCAACCACCCCTGCCAATAGCAGTCCTGAATAGGCTTCTTATAGTTCTCCTTGGCTCCGTTCTTACCCAGACTCTCCCCACAATACCCCTTGTCTTGGTCCACATGATCTTTCGACGTTACTTCTGAGCGGCTTAATCTTGCCTCAGGTGTCTGACTGTGATGAACTTGTATTTAAGCCCAGTCCTTGTCAAGGCTCTCACGACAAATCCCTCTTGTCTTAGTTTAGATGATGTTTGATGTTGCTGTTAATCGGTTTCATCTTGCCTCAGGTGTGTGTCTGTTACCATCTTGTATTTAAGCTTGTTGCAGCACTGCTGTGTATAGTTTAATGTTGACATTTTTTTCTTTGTATTTTCACTCATTCCCCTCTTACATGTGGAACTAATACTACCTAATTCAAAACTCTATATATTTATCTTTATATATATATAGATATATATCTTTATATCTATATTATTTACATTTATTTTTACACACTGTTGTGTCAGCCATGGCTCAGTGAACTCCAGGACAGTCGTTGTATTTACTAAGGCACACGAAAGTATGGGCCTTATGCTAAATGTCCGTAAGACAAAGATATATATATATATATATATATATTATATTATATTATACATGCCCAACTATCCACCTTTAATTAGTGGAATCATGGTTAGAATCATATAGAATTATAGAAATTTACTGTACAGGAGGCCATTCGGCCCATCGTGTCTGTGCCGGTTGAAAAGAGCTATCCAGCCTAATCCTATTTTCCAGCTCTTGGTCCATAGCCCTGTAGGCACCTCAAGTGCACATCCAAGTACTTTTTAAATTCGATGAGGGTTTCTGCCTCTACCATCCTATCAGGCAGCAAATTCCAGACTCAAATGTGTTATTTTATAGCACTTCTCCCAAGCCCCAGCACTCCTTATTTTATTTGACACTGACATGTTAAAAACCTTTCTATAATTTTCCATTTATTTTTACACACTGTTATGTCAGCCATGGCTCAGTGAACTCCAGAACATAGTCGACGTATTTACTGAGGCATGGGCCTTACGCTAAATGTCCGTAAGAAAAAGGTCCTCCACCAGCCTGTCCTCGCCGTTCAGCACTGCCCCCCACAGTTATCAAGATCCACGACACGCCCTGGACAAAATTGACCATTTCCCATACCTTGGGAGCCTCTTATCAACAAGAGCAAACATTGACAACGAGATTCAACACCGCCTCCAGTGCGCCAGTGCAGCTTTCGGCCGCCTGAGGAAGGGAGTGTTTGAAGACCAGGCCCTCAAAACTGCCACCAATGGTCTACAGGGCTTTAGTATTACCCGCCCTCCTGTATGGCTGAGAGACATGGACCATGTACAGTAGACACCTCAAGTCGGTGGAGAAATACCACCAACGATGTCTCCGCAAAATCCTACAAATCCCCAGGGAGGACAGACGCACCAACATTAGCATCCTCGACCAGGCCAACATCCCCAGCATTGAAGCGCTGACTACACTTGATCAGCTCCGCTGGCAGGCCACATAGTCCACATGCCAGACACAAGACTCCCAAAGCAAGTGCTCTACTCGGAACTCCTTCACAGCAAACGAGCCAAAGGTGGGCAGAGGAAACGTTACAGGGACACCCTCAAAGCCTCCCTGAAAAAGTGCAACATCCCCACAGACACCTGGGAGTCCCTGGCGAAAGACTGCCCTAAGAGGAGAAAGTGCATCCGGGAGGGCGCTGAGCACCTCAAGTCTCATCGCCAAGAGCATGCAGAAATCAAGCGCAGGCAGCGGAAAGAGCGTGCGGCAAACCTGTCCCATCCATCCTTCCCCTCAATGATTATCTGTCCCACCTGTGACGGGGACTGTGGTTCTCGTATTGGACTGTTCAGCCACCTAAGGACTCATATTAAGAGTGGAAGCAAGTCTTCCTCGATTCCGAGGGACTGCCTATGATGATGAGTGGGTAGCCTCTCACCTGAGTCAGAAAGGTTGTGGGTTCAAGTCCCACTCTAAAGATTTGTGCACTAAATTCCAGCCGGACACTCCCAGTGCCGTACTGAAGGAGCGTTGCACTGTCGGAGGGGCAGTACTGAGGAAGCACTGCACTGTCGGAGGGGCAGTACTGAGTGAGCTCTGCACTGTTGGAGATTCTGTCTTTCGGATGAGACATTAAACCAAGGTCCTGTCTGCCTCTTGGGTTGATGGAAAAGATCCCGTGGCACTATTTCTAAGAAGAGCATGGGAGTTCTCCCCGTGTGCCGGCCAATATTTATCTCATAATCAAGATCATAAGAACAGTTTATCTGGTCATTATCACATTGCTGTTTGTGGGAGCTTGTTGTGCACAAATTGGCCACAGCGTTTCCTACATTACCAAAGTGATTACACTCCAAAAGTACTTCATTTGCTGCAAAGCATTTTGGGATGCCCTTAGATTGTAAAAGGCACTATAGAAATGCAAATTCTTTTTTTTTTTGCCATCGTGTTTGCTCCAATAGGTTTGTAGATTCATGAACTATTCTGCCTTTAGGCTTTTGAAATATGAAAATATTATTGCTTATTTTCTGCTGCATTTCATTAAATTCCATTGCCTTGGAAAGTGCCCCCGTCCCTTCCCCACCCCTTCCGCCCCCCTGAGAGAAAAAACATTTTGAAAAATGTTTTGAAGAACCATAGCATCACAGACCAATATCCAATTGGAGGGGGTCAGATATTCTGGAACAAGGACAGTAAGAGTAAAGTGTGAAATTTAAAAACAAACTTTAACTTCGTAAAATGTTCCCAGGCACTTCACGAGCGATTATCAGACAATATCTGATCCCGAATCACACACGATATTAGGACAGGTGACCAAAAGCTTGGTAAAGAGGTAGGTTTTAAGGAGCATCTTAACGGAGGAGAGGAGAGGTTTAGGAAGGAATTCCAGAACTTGGAGCCTCGGCAGCGGAAGGCATGGCCGCCAATGGTGGAGCCAGAATTGGAGGAGCGCTGAAATCTCGGAGGGTTGTAGCCACTATATAACTGCAAGTTATACAATTCTCCATTTACAAAGAATAATAGACTACTTTTGGGGTTGTAATAATAATCTGGGGGAGGTGGCGGGGGGGGGAAGGTGTTCGGAGGATTATAGTAATATAATATTTGATAAATTGATATGGTACCCCTTAAAAAGGAAAGTAATCTGTGGGGGAGGGAAGTATGTGATTTTCATTCAAAGTACTCCTCCATTTTATACTGAAAAATCAAAATCTGGTTGGACAATATTTTAGCAATAACACATGAAAGAAAATTGTAAAATGAGATTCTGATGAGTCTGGCTTTTCCCAGCATAAAATGGAACAAATCTTTGAATAAAAAATACACTCCTCTAGACCCAGCTTCAACTTTAGTCCAGCAGTAGACAACCTCAATTGATTTCCTCCATTTATTATAATTCCCTCCCAGCTATCTCTGATTCTCTGTGTGTTCCATCCACTATCAAGCCGCTAGCATTTGCACATGCTCTTTGAGCTAGGAGAAATGTTGGAAACGCAGATCTACTCTCCGCCATCTCCCCCTCGCACCTATTGCCACTGCCATAATTTGAAGTGTGCACTTGTCGCATGGCAGGACCTCTCAATTGTGCTGTTTTCTTTCTCCCCTCCTCTTTCAATGCTGCTATTTTTTGAGTGGGGAGAAAAGCTACACAGTATGAATAGCATTTTGTATTATTAGAAATGATTAATGATGTTTATTACAAAAAAGAGAGAGAAGCACTGAAAATGTGCAAATTGAAGATTTACAAGGATGATATCAGAACTGAGCGGGTGCAACTATCAGGAAAGATTGAACATGCTGGAAAGGAAAAGAGAAGAGTAAGAGGTGAACTGAGAGGCCTTCAAGGTTATGAAAGGGTTTGATAGGGTAGATGTAGAGAAGATGCTTCCACTTGTGGGGGGAGACCAAAACTAGGAACCATCAATTTGGATGGTCACTAATAAATCCAATAGGGAATTCAGGAGAAAATTCTTTACCAGAGAGTGGTGAGAATGTGGAATTCGCTACCACAAGGAGTGATCGCGATGAATAGCAGAGATGCATTTAAGGGGAAGCTAGATAAGTACATGACGCAGAAAGGAATAAAAAGATATGGTTAAATGAAGTAAAGTGGGAGGAACATAAACACTGGCATTGACCAGTTGGGCCGAATAGCCTGGTTCTGTGCGATAAATTTTATATAACAATTTCCTCCACTTTTTTCATATTTAACATACTATTTGTTATATATTGCCCTGCAAAAGGTAATTTTATTTTTAATATAGTTTTCCTGGTTGCTGCCTTGTGGCTAGACTTTGGAGAGAAGAAAGGGACAAAATAAGTGTGAAAAGTTAAAGCTCAACTGAATTAAGAGGAAAATTGAAATGTGAAAAAAGCTATATGTTTTTAATGCAGGGGTAAAATACACACACAAACCAGAAAGGATATGAGCATATTAGTGTACAGCAGTCCACAAAGAATATTTCTTCAGAAATAAATATAGCTAGAAAACTCTTACAAAGTTTTAAAATGCTCCTCTACTCAGCTGAACATCTGTACACATACAACGCAGTCCATTTTTAATGTCGTGTATCATCCCACTTTTAGACACGCTGTTTCAGCGATAACTTTGAGAGCTTCCTAAAGCAGAATCTCAACAATGCATTATTAAACGCAATTACATTTTTACATTCCTTTAAATTAAAACATCCGGTTACTCTTCTGAAAACCACAGTCTTGTGCAGAATTTGAAATGAAAGTGATAGGACTTTAAATCAATATTTAGTGCTTTTTAAACCTGAACTAAAATGGCGCTTGAAATTCTAGATGTATTTTCTGCTTTTAATTATTATATGTAAAAAAAAAAAAAATGAGTTCGTAGAAGATAAAATTGTCAACCATGGGTGGAGCAGAGGGAAATGTGGAGTCTGGTATGAGTCCTGAAAACCATTTCAAGCAATATTACAGGCTCCTTATTAAAAGTTTAATGAGCGGAACTTTGCATTAATTTCGACGAAGCCAGAAGCCCAACAAATGTTTTAAATTCCTTTCTGCAGAGTTGAAAATAACTTCTAAAATAATCTCCCACAATATACGTACGTATCCGTTATGTTACCAACATCCGATCCAACTTGTCCAGATTGACCATGTTGTGACTGATGCTTCGTGACTTGCCATCATCCTCAAATCGCTTCTCCACCAAATTAATAAGAGGAAGAGCGTGATACATCGTGCTAGTGGGTGCTTTCAGTATATTAAAACTGCAGTGTACAAATTTTCCTTTTATCTTTAAATATTTGGTATACTACATTTGTAAATACCCATTTTTCTGTTAACTTTTGATGCCTGCTTTTCAACAAAGTTAGATTTGATCAGAATCAATTTTAACATTTCAAACTCAATTGTTTCAGATCTTTTAAAACTGAAAAAAAGTTCAATGAGGAAAACTCACCACAACATTTAAATAAAGTTTTTTTTTTGTCGAAACAGACAGATAACTGGTGTGGAAACGATTTATACAAGTTGTGCAGTATAGTTTAAAAAATATATGTATTTTTAGCAGTAAAGTACAAAAAGAAATCTGGAGGACTTGCTAGCCCTTTGTGTTTGGATTGTTTTTCAACCCTGCCTATTTTCATTTCTTAGTATGTCGCCTTATATATCAATTCAATTGGGGAAGGAGGTTGTTAGTTGAAATTTGTAATTAAAAATCCGATCCAACAAACAGCCACGAGACGAATGAGCAATGAATCTGTTTTAGGTGATGTAGTTTGAAGAAAGACTGTCAACTGGTATATCTACATATAAATATCTGACTTCGTATTGACTGTTTAAACATCTTTAAAATTTTGATCATAAACTTAATTCTTTTGAAATCAACTTTCCAATAGTAAATTTTGATGGAATGTTATCATTACATTTCAGATTTTTTTTTAAAGAGCCTTTAATCTTGTAATTACATTTTTTAAAGCATATAGTAGGCTATATAAAAGGACTGTGGTACACAACTGGAATTACATCTCATGTTTACAGCTGCTCATTTTCAAAAATCCATTTGTTTTAAATTTTTTATAGTCTCGTCTTTTTTTTAAAAAAAGAAAAAAATTCATTCACTATTCTTGATTTTTTTTAAATTGCTCGTTTTACTTGATGAATGCCCACAGAATGGTGGATAACGCGAAGGACATTGTGTCGTATGCCAAAACTGGGATCTAAAGTAGTCACTGGCACTGCCGTAGAAATGTCAACTGTGGATTGCAAACTGTCAAGGCTGCTGACATGGGTTGAACAAAACGAATCTTTACGATTAAATGGGCGGTTGGGGGGAGGGGGAGGGGGGGAGCTTAAAAAGGACAGGGTCAGAAGGAATTTTTTTCATGCAAAGGGTAATTTGGATGTGGAATACATTCCCACAAGTGGCTATTGAAGTGGACTCAATCACATCATTTAAGAGGAAATTAAATAAACAGTTAAAGAAGAAAAATATTAAAGGGAACAGACAATTGGATTAGACTAGATTGTTGCAATGTTGGTCTGACACCAGAACGATCTACTGAAATCTCAATGATTATATATACCAAATATACATATAAAATGTGTATGTGTGTGTGTGTGTGTGTATGTTCATAAAACCACATTAGTTTCATGAGATGGCAATATATTGCACAGAAATTGTAAACAAATGGGCACTAGATTTATGTCATTTTACATGGGTTTGCATGGCTTGAATCTTGCTGAATGCAATACAGGATTTATTATTATATTAAATATCCTCCAGCTAGTTGTGATAATACAAAAGGTCCTTAGTTTTGGAACCAAGTGCTGTGTTGAAGTTATTTTTTTAAATGTGTGTATATATATATATATATATGTGTGTGTGTGTGTGTGTGTGTGTGTGTGTGTGTATTTTAAAGAATATGGAACAGGAAGGAAATGTTGCCTTTTCACAGGTATTTGGGCAGTTTGTCTATACCCGTATTTCAAGAGACCAAGATACAGTATATGAAACATGCACAGTATTGTCAGAATATCTTGGATTCTTGCTGATGCAGTTATGCACGCAGTGGAAGCAGAACGTGCTTGGGGGGGTTCGACCCTCCATTGTTCAGTCATGGTGGATTAGGTTCCTGAGTAGGGCCATTTTTTATAATGTCATTTCCTCTGTCTTTCCCTTCTTAAATTACTGATGGTTTTAAACATTTCGATGCATTTTCTTTTGAGTTCCATCTGGTTTGTGTGTCTTTGTGTTTTCTTCAGAATGTTGGGTGCGACACTTTACTTAACCCCTTCCTCTCCCATCTCCCACAAAATAGCAATTCTTCAATATTCTCTAACACACCATGCCGCAAGGTAACCGTAGCCAAAAGGTTGGGAGGGCAACATTGGCTGCTCCCAGGCCACTGCCATTGACACTCAGTGACTGACTGCCTGCCTGCCTAAAGCCTAGGTGTGGCCCAGGGGGATTTGATTCTCCCTCTGTTTTTCCAGACTCTCCCTCTCTCCGGTCCCCCACTTCCTACCTGGAACCTTCTTTGCTCCATTCGACATCTCACCAAGACAGCAGCTAGTCTCTGAGCCCCGTGGGCGATTTGTAGGCAGAGACTAATCTGCATTTCAAAGGCTGCCACACCAGAAATCGAGGGAAGTGCATCTTGGGGTCTCGTTGGTTCAAACCCCAGGTTTTAGTCTTGTGCTTTATGCAAGTGAGGCAAGCTGACATTGTAAGTTGATGTTGAAGCTGTTTCTTCAGGCAGGTGAAGGGAATCGACTGACTGATGGTAGCACGGAAGGAAGACAGACAGACTTGCACTTATATAGCACCTTTCATGACCACCGGATATCCGAAAGTACTTTTGGAGTGTAGTCACTGTTGTAATGTAAAATGTAATGTTGTAAGGTTTGTTCTGCCCATCATACTCCCCTCCTTCGTCAAACAATGTAAATATTTTACATGGTAAAAACATTCGTAAAGGATTTGAAATCAAAGTTTGTAGTGCAGCTTCCAGGTGGGTCAGACAAAGATCGTCCTAAGTGGAGGAAGAACATCTGGGAGCACGCTGAGCACCTTGAGACTCGTCGCCGAGAGCATGCAGAAACCAAGCACGGACAGCGGAAGAAGCGTACGGCAAACCAGACTCCCCACCCACCCTTTCCTTCAATGACTGTCTGTCCCACCTGTGACAGAGACTGTAATTCCCGTATTGGACAGTACAGTCACGTGAGAACTCACTTTTAGAGCGGAAGCAAGTCTTCCTCAATTTCGAGCAACTGCCTATGATGATGATGATGATGACCAAGGAACGACTAAAGGCGGGCCTTTTAAAAACAGTTTTATCACACGCCATCAAAAAAAGAAAGAACATGCATTTATATAGCACCTCAGGATGTCCCAAAGCGCTTTACAACCAATTAAGTACTTTTTAAAGTGTAGTCACTGTTGTAATGTAGGAAAAGTGGCCGCCACTTTGTGCACAGAAAGCTCTCACAAAAACATCAGCATGATAATGATCAGATAATCTGTTTTTTAGTGATATTGGTTGAGGGATAAATATTGGCCAGGACACCAGGGAGAACACCCCTGCTCTTCTTTGAAATAGTGCCATGGGATCTTTTACGTCCACCCGAAAGGGCAGTCAGGGGCTTGGTTTAACATCTTCTTGAAGGTTGGGGAAAATCAGAGATCAGTTGAAGGCATCAACATTTAAAAAAAATGTCATTTAGGAAAGGTTTGATTACGATTTTCTTAAAGGACCTGATGGAAAGCCAGCCACGGACGGGTGTCGTGGAGGCGGATGTGAGACCAGAGTAGGCAGGCACAAAGCTTTGAGTTTTACATTGAAGACTAATTTTTTTTTTATAAAAAGAGAAATGCTGTAATGTGTAGCTGAATATTAGAGGATGTTATTTGCCCAGTGGTAATATCATGGAGCGTTTTACTTGATGGTTGCTGGAGGCAGTGCTGTAATGTAAACAATGCACCAATCACTGCTGATTTCAGCTGGTAATTGCACTCGGTGCCTTTTCAGGATACATACTCTTGCTGGTAAAGGAAAATAAGAGATCTGCCTTTCCATTTTAACATCAGAAAAATTTAATATTTTAAAATTTTTATCTCCTCCTTTATATATCACTTGGATTTAAATAAAGTGTAATGTTTGAAACTTTAATATATTGTACACTTGTACTTTATAAGGCGGTATTGGTGGGTACAGGTTTGTCACTAACACTGGGGTACAGGTCTGTCACTAACACTGGAGTGCAGTTCAGGTGGGTACAGGTCTGTCACTAACACTGGGGTACAGTACTGGTGGGTACAGGTCTGTCACTGTATAACACGTATATAGTACTGGTGGGTACAGGTCTGTCACTGTATAACACTGGGGTACAGTACAGGTCTGTCGCTGTACAATACTAGGGTGAAGTAATTACAGGTCTGTCACAGATGGGAGCAATTTGCGACAGTGTATTCAGTGTATTGGTGCAAGATTAAAGTGTATTGCCGTTTGTGATTTTTGCTATACCTTGCTGGGATTAATATACAAAGCCGAGTGATAATGCTGTTGTGTACTTATTTCGAGTGGTTCAGTTTTGATTCCCTGATTGGAGGAATTGATCGAGTGGAGTTACTGACAGTGTTTGAGAATGTGACTGATATTGGGGGGGTGGGGGGGGCGATCTGGAGCTATATTTTTCTCCAATCACTAATGTTGGTGAAAAAGTGAGCGAGACTATTCAGTGGATTTCCTTGTATTATAATTGTAATTTTTGTTGCGAATAGTGAGGAACAGCTATAAACCAGGAAGGTTTCCACAGTGTAAATGCAATGGTGATCTCCTCGTCTCCACAATGATGTATGTTAATTCTTCTCTCAAGGTGCTGGGTTCAGGAACTCTGCCCACACACTTTCCCTCGATGGGGGCATTACTGAAGCACAAAGCTCTCAGCAAATCTTGAATCCTTCCAGTCTTATGAATTTTAAAAGTGACATTGGTGATACAAGTCCCTCTTTTTAAAGATTGCGGGCTCAACAATGGGACATTCCAAGAACATGGGTCTAAAACACGGCAGTATTAGATCAAACTACTTGATAACCTAAGGAGTTACGATATTACACTAGCTTTTACACTGGTGCTGTTCATTATCATTCATAAATTATTTGCACAGTGCTTAAAAAAAAAGTATTAAATTAAAAATGTGTACGGTATTTTACAACAGCAACTTGCATTTATAATCGTCTTTTATATTAAAAAAAACCCCACCCAAGGTGTTTCACAGAAACATGACGAATATTTTTAGATTCTGCACGGCAATGTGGAATTAATTGAGAGAGAATCAAATGTAACTGCAATTTTCTTTTAATGCACTATTTTATATTTGAAAGCTTTGGAATTGTAGTTTTCAGTAGAATACATGGGAATGCTCAGCTATGCAGAATTCCATGAAAATGAGCTGTTGTGGGTGTCATGTATCTTACATTATTATATATAACTGTATCCTAACATGCTATACATGACTGTAATAAGATATGACCTGTAACCACCAGCATACCTTACCACCAGGGGTGCACTTGCAAGAGACAGGTATATAAGGACAGGTCTCAGGCAAGTGCAGCATTCCAGATCTGTGAAATAAAGGTGCAGGTCCAGAGTGACCTTGACTTCACTATATGCCTCGTGTGAATCTGTACTGAGGGGACAGGACTTTACAGTGGCGACGAGTTACGGGATTACAGAATCCACAGAATGACAAACAACGGATCAGATGAAAAGTACAATGCTGGAGACAATTGGGAGGACTTTATAGAAAGGCTCCAGCAAAGCTTTGTAACCAAAGACTGATTCGGCGACGATAAGGCATTCAAGAGAAGAGCCCATCTCTTGACCAGCTGTGGCTCAAAAACATACGCTTCAATGAAGGATCTGTTGGCACCCGAGAAACCAGCAAGCAAGTCGTTTGAAGAATTGAGCACACTGGTAAGAGACCACCTGAAGCCAGCGAGCAGCCTACACATGGCCAGACATAGGTTCTACAACTATAGACGCTGTGTAGGCCAGAGCATACCCGACTTCGTGGTGGAACTTCGGAGGTTGGCTAGTTTATGTGAGTTCTCCAATAAACTGAGGAGAGAAATGCTGAGAGACTTTTTCATTGAAGGAATAGGCCATGCAGGCATATTCCGAAAGCTCATAGAGACCAAGAACCTGACGTTAGAGGCAGCAGCACTGGTTGCACAGACATTCTTGGTAGGGGAAGAAGAAACAAGGTTGATTTACAATGTAGGTACGACAACTAACGAAATATCGGAACAAGAAGTTCACAGCACGAAACAAGCTGCTACCCCCACACACAGACAAAACCGGGAGAACAGGCTCTCGACAGCAGGCAGAAGCCATCAAGGGCCACAGGAACGGCCGTTCACACCTCATCAACCTACAATGCGAGCAATCAACTACAAACTGAGAGAAGCTCAAGAGAGATCAGCCAGACGCAGCTCATTCTTTGGAAACACTTTGAACAATGGAACAGGTCTGTGCTGGAGGTGTGGGGGTGGGCACTCATCAAGGGGATATCGATTTCAGCAGGCTGTTTGCAGAAATTGTGAATATACAGGGCATTTGGCCCGCATGTGCAAAAAAATGGCAGCTCGGCTGGTATACAAATCGGATGGGTGGGAAAGCGGACCAGAAGATGGTGGGGACAGTACCCGGGACAGCGGGTCAACACGATCAATGGCTGCTGCTCCTACAACAGGACGCCTCCTATAATGATGAGGGTCCTACTCAATGGGATATCTGTCAACATGGAGCTGGATATGGGAGCGAGTCAATCTCTCATGGCGCTCAACAATTTGAATAACTGTGGCCGCATAAGAGACGGACCAAAACTCACAAGGGTCGACACCAAACTAAGGACCTATACCAAAGAAATCGTACCAGTCCTCGGCAGCGCCATGCTCTCTGTCACACACAAAGGGACAGTGAACCGACTTCCCCTGTGGATTGTCCCCGGAGACCTCCCAGCACTGCTGGGGAGAAGCTGGCTGGCAAAACTAAACTGGAAATGGGATGATGTCCATGCCATGTCATTAGAGGAACGGACCTCCTGCTCAACAGTTATAAAGCGATTTGAACATCTCTTTCAGCCAGGTGTGGGTACTTTCAAAGGGGCCAAAGTCAAAATCTACATCACACAGGATGCTAGACTGGTCCATCACAAGGCCAGAGCTGTACCCTATGTGATGAGGGAAAAGATTGAACACGAACTAGACAGGCTTCTGCGGAAAGGCATTATATCACCTGTGGAATTTAGCGACTGGGCAAGTCCCATCGTCCCAGTCATGAAGCCTGATGGATCCGTACGAATCTGTGGGGACTACAAATCTACCATAAACAGAGTCTCCCTACAGGACCAGTACCCGCTGCCCAGAGCGGAGGACTTATTTGCCACATTGGCTGGAGGTAAACTTTTCTCAAAATTAGACCTCACATCTGCGTATATGACGCAAGAATTGACCGAGGAATCCAAGCTGCTCACCACCATTAACACACATCGAGGCCTTTTCATGTACAATCGATGCCCATTCGGCATCAGGTCGGCAGCTGCCATATTCCAGCACAACATGGAGAGTCTGCTCAAGTCCATCCCGGGGACTGTTGTATTTCAAGACGACATCCTTTATCACGGGCAGGGACACCGACTCCCATCTCCGTAATTTGGAAGAAGTACTAAAGCGGTTGGATCGGGTAGGCCTACGAGTCAAGAAATCCAAGTGCCTGTTTCTCGCACCCGAGGTTGAATTTTTGGGCAGAAGGATTGCCGCTGATGGAATCCGCCCAACAGAGTCCAAAACAGAAGCAATTTTCTTGGCACCCAGGCCCCAGAATGTCTCAGAACTGCGCGCCTTTCTCGGGCTACTCAATTACTTTGGGAACTTCATGCAGAACTTAAGCACGCTGCTGGAGCCTCTCCACATGCTACTCAGGAAGGGGTGTGATTGGTTTTGGGGGGACGCCCAGGAACGCGCCTTCAATAAGGCACGCAACCTTCTGTGTTCCAACAGTGTTTTGACTTTCTTTGACCCAGGTAAAAAGCTAGTTCTCACATACGCGTCAGCGTATGGGGTCGGGTGCGTTTTGCAACATGTCAATAGTGCGGGCAAATTACAACCCATAGCTTATGCCTCCAGGTCACTTTCGCGGACAGAGCGCGGGTACGGAATGGTAGAGAAGGAGGCGCTCGCGTGCGTGTACGGTGTCAAAAAGATGTACCAATAACTTTTTCGGGGCCAAGTTCGCGTTAAAAACCGACCACAAGCCCCTCACGTCCCTCCTATCCGAGAGCAAGGCAATAAACGCCAATGCCTCGGCGCGAATTCAACGGTGGGCACTCATGCTGGCGTCCTACGACTATACTATAAGGCGCAGACCAGGCACAGACAACTGTGCCGACGCGCTCAGCAGGCTACCCCTGGCGACCACGGAAGGGTCTGACGAACAGGACTGTGAGATAGTCATGGCAATCAATGCCTTTGAGTCCACAGGTTCGCCCATGATGGCTCGCCAAATCAGAGCCTGGACGGCCAGCGACCCCATGTTATCCTTAGTAAAAAGATGTGTCCTAACCGGTGATAAGGCAGAGGCTCGCGATGCCTACCCCGAGGAAATAAAACCCTTTCACAGGCGCATGCATGAGCTATCACTACAAGCAGACTGCCTGATGTGGGGCAGCCGAGTAGTCATGCCTCTGCGAGGCAGAGAGGCATTTGTCCGGGAGCTCCACCGCGAGCACACGGGGATCGTTCTCATGAAGGCCATAGCCAGATCCCACGTCTGGTGGCCTGGTATTGACGCGGACTTGGAGCTCTGCGTCCGAAGGTGCACCATTTGTGCCCAACTCAACAATGCCCCCAGGGAGGCTCCACTGAGCCCCTGGCCTACCAAACCGTGGTCGCGGGTGCACGTAGATTATGCGGGCCCATTCATGGGCAAAATGTTCCTCGTAGTTGTAGATGCATTTTCAAAGTGGATCGAATGCACCATTTTAAACTCGAGCACAACCTCCACCACTGTGGGGAGCCTCGCAACCATGTTTGCAACGCACGTAATCCCTGACATATTGGTCAGTGACAATGGTCCGTGCTTCACCAGCGCAGAATTCCAAGACTTTATAATTGACCACGACATAAATCACGTCAAGGCGGCATCGTTCAAGACGGCCTCCAACGACCAGGCAGAGAGAGCAGTGCAAATCATGAAACAAGGCATGCTTAAAATCCAAGGTCCCACGCTGCAGGGTCGCCTGTTGCGACTGCTGCTGGCATACAGATCTCGTCCGCACTCACTGACTGGGATCCCCCCCGCGCAAATGTTGATGAAAAGCACTTTAAAATCAAGGCTCTCATTAATCCTCCCAGACATGCACAAAATCGTTGAGGCAAAGCGCTGTAAGCTGACTGAGTACCATGACAGAAATTCGAGGGGGAGATGGAATGAGATAGGGGACAAAGTGTTCGTTTAGTACAATGGCAGGGGTCCCAAATGGCTTGCAGGGACAATAACAGGCAAGGAAGGAAACAGGCTACTGGTAGTACAAATGGACAATGGCAAAACCTGCCGGAGGCATGTAGACCAAGTCAAAAGCAGATTTACCAACAACACTGCGGAACCAGAGGCAGACTACAATGTGGAACTCGCACCACACCTGGTGGACAGACAGAGGGAACAACCTGAGGAAAAGGCAATCCCAACAGACAGCCCAGGCGAGGCAACAATAATCACACCAATCGAAACAGACAGCCCAGGCTAGATACCAGCAACCACAGCCAAAGAAAAACAGACACCAAGGCATACAACTGAGCCACAACTCAGACGCTCCACGCAAGAGCGTAGACCACCTGAGAGACTGAACCTATAAAGACAATAAGACCTTGGGGATGGTGATGTCGTGTATCTTACATTATTACCGTATATACTCGCGTATCCTGCGATCTCGCGTATCATGCGACCCCTAAATTTTCGTCCCCAAAACATGATTTTACCATATATCTCATGTATCATGCGAGTCACTTTTTTGAGATCGAATACAGACCTTAACATGAAACATCGAGTGGATTCTGCTCTCTCTCGGTTCTCTCTCTCCGTACTCTCTCTCCGTGCTCTCTCTCCGTACTCTTCCCCCCCCGACCTCCGCGACTCTCTCTTTCCCCCCCCCCCCCGACCTCCGTGACTCTCTCTTTCCCCTCCGCAACTCTCTCTCCCCCCCCGACCTCCACGACTCTCTCTTTCCCCTCCGCAACTCTCTCTCCCCCCCCGACCTCCACGACTCTCTCTCCCCCCCCGACCTCCGCGACTCTCTCTCCCCCCCCCGACCTCCGCGACTCTCTCTCCCCCCCCGACCTCCGCGACTCTCTCTTCCCCCCCCGACCTCCGCGACTCTCTCTTCCCCCCCCGACCTCCGCGACTCTCTCTTCCCCCCCCGACCTCCGCGACTCTCTCTCCCCCCCCCCGACTTCCGCGACTCTCTCTCCCCCCCCCGACTTCCGCGACTCTCTCTCCCCCCCCGACCTCCGCGACTCTCTCTCCCCCCCCGACCTCCGCGACTCTCTCTCCCCCCCCGACCTCCGCGACTCTCTCTCCCCCCCCGACCTCCGCGACTCTCACTCCCCCCCCGACCTCCGCGACTCTCTCTCCCCCCCCGACCTCCGCGACTCTCTCTCCCCCCCCGACCTCCGCGACTCTCTCTTTTCCCCCCCCCCCCCCGACCTCCGCGACTCTCTCTCCCCCCCCGACCTCCGCGGCTCTCTCTTTCCCCCCCCCCCGACCTCCGCGACTCTCTCTTCCCCCCCCCCCCGACCTCCGCGACTCTCTCTTTCCCCTCCGCGACTCTCTCTCCCCCCCCCCGACCTCCGCGACTCTCTCTCCCCCCCCCCCGACCTCCGCGACTCTCTCTCCACCCCCCGACCTCCGCGACTCTCTCTCCCCCCCCGACCTCCGCGACTCTCTCTCCCACCCCGACCTCCGCGACTCTCTCTCCCCCCCTGACCTCCGCGACTCTCTCTCCCCCCCCCCCCCCGACCTCCGCGACTCTCTCTTTCCCCCCCCCCCCGACCTCCGCGACTCTCTCTCTCCCCCTGAAGAGAAGAATTTCAGCAGGAGTCAAATGGATTTTTTTTTGCATTGGGAGGATGTAGTTAGTGGTGTGCTGCAGGAACTTGGCTTGTTTTCCACATAAACTAATGATTTGGTCATGAGTATCGAGGAACTAATATCAACCAGGGATATTCGATTTACAACCATCATGGAGAGTGAGAGGAGAAACCAAGAGAAATATCTTTACATAGAGGATTGTTGGAGCATGCCGAGATTCAGCGTGGATACGGTCTGCTTAACAGCCTAACAGCCTAATCTTGGCCAGCACTTCACACCCGCAAATTTTGTATCTCGCATATCATGCGACCCCCCAAATTTAGGTTACAATTTAGGTCTTCAAAAGTCGCATGATACGCGAGTATATACGGTATATAGAACTGCATCCTAACATGCTATACATGACTGTAATAAGATATGACCTGTAACCACCAGCATACCTTACCACCAGGGGTGCACTTGCAAGAGACAGGTATATAAGGACAGGTCTCAGGCAAGTGCAGCATTCCAGAGCTGTGAAATAAAGGTGCAGGTCCAGAGTGACCTTGACTTCACTGTGCCTCGTGTGAATCTGTACTGAGGGGACAGGACTTTACAGTGGGTTTCTACCGATCCTGTTTACAGATTTCTGAGAGTTCTAGCGTTGGTCTATTGCTCTCGAGCGCCTTGCCACATCATTAACATCTCGACTGGCTTCACACAACAAATTACTTTTTTAATAATACAAACGCAATGGTCATTCTATAGGAACATGAAACAGGAGGAGGCCATTCAGCCCCCCGAGCCTGCTTCGCCATTCAGTTCGATCGTGGACAATGTTCGCTTCAAGCTGTGTGGCCAAGCACAGTCGATGAGCTGGCTGTTGAACAGAAAAAACCGCGCATACGCGGAATTTTGAAATGGCTTATGCAGCTTGATAAAGGGGTTGTGCAGCCCAAAAAACAATTCGGGCAGCATTGATCATGGCTGATCTGCACCTCAATTTCATTTACATGCCTTTGCTCCTTATCCCTAGATACCCTTGCCCAACAAATAACGATTTCAGTCTTGAAAGCTCTAATTGACCCCCAGCATCCACAGCCTTTTGGGGAAGAGAGTTCCCGATTTCTACCACCCTTGGTGTGCAAAAAAAAACACTTCCTGATTTTTGCTCCTGATTGGCCAAGCTCTAATTTTTAGATAACGTCACCTCATTCTTGATATCTCTATCAGCTAAATCCCACAGACAGTAATGAAATGACTGACCGTTCGCCTATAGTGTGGAGTTTTGTCAAAATGAGGGGTCCTTATCAATGTTCCCTCTTTTTTTGGGTGCCCGGCCCTTTAAAGTTCCGTGCATGCGCAATTTTTCCATTTAAAAGCCGGTGAGCGGCCTGTGCGAGATCTCCAGACCATGCATGGCCATAACCAGAACATTGGTCCCTATGTTTGTTTTGTAGTGCTGTGTTCGATGTATTTGTCTGGAGTATTTCAAAGGTAAAAGAGTATCTAGACGAGGGAGCAGTTTAAAAGAAAATGGAGGCCAGGATAGAGGTGGGGACAAGAGATGAATTCTGAGTAAGGTAGAGAGACTAGGAACATCAAAACTGCCATCAGCTGTGGCTCAGTGGGTGCTCTCACCTCTGAGTCAGAAGGTTGTGTGTTCAAGTCCCACTCCAGAGACTCGACCACATAAATCTCAGCCACACTCCAGTGCTGCACGGAGGGAGTACTGCTCTGTCGGAGGTGCCGTCTTTCAGATGAGACGTTAAACCGAGGCCCCATCTGCGCTCTCAGGTGGACACAAAAGATCCCATGGCACTATTTCAGAGAAGAGCAGGGGAGTTATCCCCGGTGTCCTGGCCAATATTTATCCCTCAACCAACTTTACTAAAACAACATGTTATCTGGTCATTATCACATTGCTGTTTGTAGGAGCTTGCTGTGTGCAAACTGGCTGCCGCATTTCCAACATTACAACAGTGACTACACTTCAAAAAGTACTTTATTGGCTGTAAAGCGCTTTGGGATGTCCTGAGGTGAAAGGTGCTGTTGAAATGCAAGTCTTTCTTTTCATTTATTAGATAGGATGGAGCTGAATAATTGAGAAATGTTGGGAAATGGAGTCAGAATGATGGTGGTGGTATTGGGGAGAGTTGAGTGGGAGAGAACAGGAAGATTAATTGCAAAGGTGTCACAAACAAAACTTGAGACCGGAATGTTCGGTGAGGAGCAACTACATGAAGGAGTTAGCACAGACAATTGGAACCTGTCGCTGCGCTTGTCGAGCTTTCGAGTTGGGTACGTGTAAGCTCAGTGCAAGGCGCTCCAGTATCTTATAGAATTGATGTCATATTCTTGGCCATATTTAGAAATTTCTCGCCAGTTACTTGCCCTTGCATCTGTGCGATAAATGTCAGACACATGCATTGTATTGGAGCATCTATCAAATTTGATCTGAACGCGCGTACTCGGTGTTGAATGATTTACCCAATAATTTCTGCAGTTGGCGTCATTGTCTGTGTTTCCAAAGAGCCTCTTGTGCTCATTCAGTGCCAACAATTCTACCAATTTGGAACAGAGACTTTGAGGTGATCTCATTGAAGTTTTCAAAGGTTCTAAAAGGAGTTGGTTAAATTGATGCAGACGCGTCATTCACAATGGCGAAGAGTTTAAATATCAGAGGACACACATTAAAAACCGCGACGTTGGCAGTTAGAGGGGAAGTTATGTGAATAATTTTTGGAAGTAAAGGCCATTGAAGCAGAGAGTGCGAATCAGTCAAGGTACTTTTGAGCGTGTTTCTGGAGCGGGAAAGGATTATTCAAGGCTGAAGAGGTTGGCAGATGTGTTTGATGTCTGGAAATGGGATGGGCTTGTTGGAGCTAATCACTTTCTCCTGCTCCTAAAAGTCTTTTATGAGAATGCAGGATAAGTGGTGCAGCGCGGGAGCTTCATCAATCACACAGACTGCTCTCTGCAGAGACGGTAGTATTACTGGGATGCAGCGGGAACAATATCCTTATTGTCTGCCTGTGTCAGCCATGGCTCAGTGGGCTGCACACTCGCCTCAGGAATCAGAAGGCTGAGGGTTCAAGTCTCACTCCAGGAACTTGAGCACATAATCCAGGCTGACACTACCAGTGCAGTATTGAAGGGCAGTACTGAAAGAGTGCTGCACTGTCAGAGGTGCTATCTTATTTAAACCGGGGCTCCGTTTGCCCTCTCAGGTGGATGTAAAAGATCCCATGGCACTATTTCGAAGAAGAGCAGATCCCCGGTGTCCTGGCCAATATTTATTCTTCAATCAACAAAACCAAAACAGATTATCTGGTCATTATCACAATGCTGTTTGTGGGAGCTTGCTGTGCACAAATTGGCTGACTCGTTTCTCACATTACAACAGTAATTACACTCCAAAAGAACTTCATTGTTTGTAAAGCGCTTTGAGACGTCTGGTGGTCTTGAAAGGCGCTATATAAATACACGTCTTTCTTTCCTTCTTTCTTTGCTTCTTTCCTTCCTTCCTTCTTTCTTTGTTTTTTTCATTCCTTTTTTTTTCTTTCTTTCTTCTTACTTTTTGTGCAAAAGTGGTCCTTTTGTAATCCACGAATATGCGATTTAAAAATGGAACAACTTCATGTTCCAGAAGTGCTGAGGATAACTGTATGTAGTGCTGTTAAATTTCCACAGGAAGGCAGTATGTGCACATGCACACAGTGCTCATATTGCAGCAGTTCACGCCGATTTCTTCTCGCAATGCTGCTTTGCATGGTTGTTAAAATTCTTCCCACAATTAAGACTCCCTCATGTAATCTGAGAGCTTTCTTCATCATTTTTTCACCATTGTGGTCATTTTAATTAAAAAGAAAGTATTTGCAGCTTCCATCGATTTTCCTGATTTTAGTTAAGTTGCTCAACAAATACTTAAAATTTTTTTATAATAAAATTTCCGTGTCAGATGTGGCTCAGTGAGTAGATCCCTCGCCTCTGTTTCGGAAGGTTGTGGGTTCAAGTCCCACTCCAGAGATCTCGGCTGACATTCCAGGGCATTAATGAGTGAGTGCTGCACTGTCGCAGGTGCTGTCTTTCGGATGAGACATTAAACCGAGGACCCCGACTGCTCTCTCGGGTAAAAGATAACATGGCACTGTTTTGAAGAAGAGCAAAGGAGTAGGGATGGGCAATAGATACTGGCCTTGCCAGCGATGCCCACAACCCGGTTTGAATAATAAAGATCTCCCTGGTGTTCTGGGCAATATTTATCCCTCAACCAACATCGGCGAAACAGATTATCTGGTCATTATCACCTTGCTGTTTATGGGAGCTTGCTGTGCGGAAATTGGCTGCTGCGTTTCATACATTACAACAATGACTAGATTTCTAAAGTACTTCATTGGCTGTAAAGCGCTTTGGGACATCCTGAGGTTGTGAAAGGTATAGAAATGCAAGTCTTTTTATTTTTATTTTTCCTTTCGTTTTCATTTTATTTTGGTATCAAAGTAAAAACAAACATTTTCTCCGAGTGTGGTTGGCCCAGGAAATAAGTTGTACTTTATATGAATGGGAAGTAGAACTTATTCAGCCTTGAGGTGCATCTCTTTTGACCAGCGGTGGGCAAGATTCAACAAGTTGTGGGAAATTAGTTTTTGTTAAATTTCAGGAAGTCCTGCCCAGAATTACTGCAGAATCTGTGGTCCAGACTGACTAAAGGTTACAAGATATTCAAAGTTGTAACTACAAAGGAAAACTGGTAATGACTTTGCCAAGTAATTTTATTCACTTAACTATTCTATTCTTTTATCCATTTTAACTGTTTTATCAAGTTTGGCAAGAGGCTAATAATGGAATGTAAATTGGATTGCAATTACAGTACTGTAAAAACAGTCACACTTGAAATGGATAACTGCAAGTGTATTTAGATAATTTGCTTCATTACAATATACACATTGCAGTGAAGCACAGCAAATCTTTTCTTTTAAATGAAAGCTGTGATATACCAAATTGTTGAGCGATTTCAGGCTGGGAAACTTTCAGCCCATTCAGCATCGCGATTACTTTCACCTCGTCGACAAGAGAAGAGACCGCCGCCTTTTGAGGTGGTTGTCCCGTCATTCCCGGAGATGGAGTTTCTGCCGCAGTTTGTTGTTGGAGGGTTTGTGTGCCACTAATAACATGGGCAAGTTCTAAGCGTTGCTGAGCTTCAGCATTAGCTCCTAATGAGGCAGTTTTCACACCAAAACCACACTTGTCACATTGATTGCCAAAAGTGCTTGAGCCCCAGCACCCGATGAGGTGAAAAAGACTCTGAAAAATCACTGATTTGGTTGCGAGGTGATTTTCACATCCAGACAAGAATTTCTACAGGACCTTTCACGACCTCGGGACATCCCAAAATGCTTGACAGTCAATCAAGTACTCTTTGAAGTGTTGCCACTGTTGTAATGTTGGAAACACGGCAGATAATTTGCCGACAGCAAGATCCCACAAACAGCAATGTGATGATGAGATAATCTTGTTTTAGTGATATTGGTTTGTGGATAAATATTGGTCAGGACACCGGGGATACCTCCCCTGCTCCTTTTTGAAATGGTGCCAATTGATCTTTTACATCCGCCTGAGAGAACGGACAGGGCCTCGGTTTAACATCTCATCTGCAAGACGGCACCTCCGACAGTGCAGCACTCCCTCAGCACTGCACTGGAGTGTCAACCTAGATTTTTGTGCTCAAGTCTTGGAGTGGGACTAGAACCTACAACCTTCTGACTCCGAGGCAAGAGTGATGCCTGCTGAGCCACGGCTGACACATAAAAAGAGCTTAACCGATTGGTTGATAAAACGTGCTCAACAAATTGGCTTTAACAAAGTATACCACTGAAATGAATAAATCTGGACTTGCAATTCGTTTTAACGTTTTATTCATTTATGGGTCATTGAAAAAGATGATAAAGGGATTTGTGCATGGAGATTTTATTAAATGCTTTATTTTATTAGTTCATTTAAGTGGGCTTTACTATATATGAATATACACAGACATTATTTACATGCTTTCTCTATTTAATCAGTTTGAAAATGTGATGACCCCATATTGAGCATGGAATTCTTCAAAAAGGACAATGTGGATGTACAAGATCAAGTTCTTTGTGCACCAGGCTTGATTTGTTGGTACAGTTATATATGGGAGTTAGCACTATTCGGTGTAAAGTAAAATCACATTTTCAACTTTTGTACAGTTTGGATCTGATCGCCCCTTTAGTAATAAATGTTCACAGTGCAGTTCGTCAGTTATGTCTGAACTTTCCGCAATTAAGTTGCCACTTGGGGCTCCACATTGTCTAAAAGTGGCTTCAAAAGTTAAAAACAGCAGGCTCATTTGAACCAGACATTGTAATCAAATAGTTTACTTTTAATACCTTAAAGGTTGGGATCAAAAAGATAATTTTTTCACCTTGTGGAAATTCCATGCCTGGCTGGAGCGGAGAGAAATCTAGCTAATGTTTCAAAGTGTGGCCTCTGTCAGAACTAACATCCAAAATGTTAACCTGTGCTTTTTTTCCGATTCTGACAGGTCTGTGGAAAGTTCAGACATAACTGATGTACTGCACTGTGAACATTTATTACTAAAGATGCTATCCGATCCAAACGTTGGGAGCTGCACAAAATGTTGAAAGTGCAATTTTACTTTACACTGAAACGTGCTAACTCCCATATATAACTCTATCAACAAATTAAGCGTGGTGTGGAAAGAAATTGATCTTGTCCATCCAGCATTTTCAGTTTACATTTCAGATTCCAAGCATTTGGAGTTCTTTTATCTCTATTTCGAACAGGTTTTTGTACCATTGTAAAGAACCAGTTTTTCACAGAAGATTCACTTTAATGAATATTCATATCACACTGGTGCAACAATATTTTGCACATTAATTAGATGATCTGATTTGGATTGGAGTACTTTAAAAAAAATTTCCTTCTAGTTTTGTTTCTGTAATTTACAATGAAGAGTTATTAAAGTGAAGGTTTTAAGTGAATTTTCATCATAGGAACAGGAGAAGATCATTCAGCTCCTCAAGTCTGCTCTGCCATTCTATTTGATCACAGCTAATCTGTACTTCAACCACCTTTTACCGCCATTGCTCCGGATTCCTTGATACTCCAAGCTAACAAATATCTATCTCTCAGTCTGGGGCATTTCAGTCAACTCAGGATCCACACCCTTTTGGGGGGAGTGTGTTCCAGAGTTCTGATTGTGGGGGTCACAGAAGGGTGTCTGCGACCTTGAAGCCTTATAGCCTTATCCCAGCAAGGCGTATTACCTTCCAGAGAGGGAAGAGAAGGGAATGCTTAATTTTCAGCGTTACTGTGGTGATCCATGTGGAGATATTTGGGGTTTGGATTACTCTGCTGTCCCTACAAAATGATACAGCCCATCGTACCTGGACTAGCTCTTTGAAAGAGCTATCCAATTAGTCTCACTGCTTTTTCCTCATAACCCTGCAAAATTTTCCTTTTCAAGTATTTATCCAATTTCCTTTTGAAAGTTATTATTGAATCTGCTTCCACCACCCTTTCAGGCAGCGGATTCCAGATCACAACAACTCGCTGCGTAAAAAATCCCTCATCATTATCCCTCTGGTTCTGTTGCCAATCACCTTAAAAGTCCTCTGGTTACTGACCTTCTCGCCACTGGATACAGATTTTCCTTATTTACTCTATCAATACTGTTCCTGATTTTGAACACCTCTATCCATTCTCTCCTTAACTTGCTCTGTACTATGGAGAACAATCCCAGCTTCTCTCCATGTAACTGAAGTCTTTCATCTTGGTACCATTCTGGTAAATCTCTTTTGCAACCTCTCCCAAGATCTTGACCTCCTTCCTAAAAGTGTGGTGCCCAGAATTGGACGCAACACTCCAGCTGGGGCCTTTCAAAGAGCCAGCATAGGCACGGTGGGCTGAATGACCTCCTTCTGCGCCGTATAATTCTATATTTGCATTCTCGCATAGCTATTTCTTGTGTTGCACTGGAGCTGAGTTTGGCAACAGCCCCAGTAAAGTTGCCAGATTCGGCAAGGACGGTAGCCGGATGGACTGCACTGGTCTGAGTGAGATTTTGCTGCTGTGTGAGACCGACGCTTCATGATTCCTGAGATGAAGGGGTAGTCTTATGAAGAAAGGTTGGGCCTGTACTCATTGGAGTTCAGAAGGATGAGAGGTGATCTTGTTGAAACATATAAGATTCTGAGGGGGCTTGACAGGGTAGATGCAGAGAAGATGTTTTCCCTCATGGGGAATCTGGAACTAGGGGCATAGTTTCAGAAAAAGGGGTCGGCCATTTAAAACAGAGATGAGGAGGAATTTCTTCTGAGGGTCGTGAATCTTTGGAATTCTCTACCCCAGGGAGCTGTGGAGGCTGAGTCATTGAATATCTTTAAGGTGACGATAGACAGATAAGGGATTCGAGGGTTCTGGGGAACGGGCAGGGAGGTAGAATTGAGGCCAAGATCAGATCAGCCATGATCTTATTGAATGACGGAGCAGGCTCGAGGAGCCAAATGGCCTACTCCTGCTCCTATTTCTTATGTTCTTATCAGAAGCTGCAGCACCTGCCTGACACTCGTGCAAGAGGAAAGTGGCATGTGATTGAAAGTGACTTGGTTTAAGTTCTGTCTCCTACCCTGCCCAAAGTCAGGGAGAAGAACTTGCATTTATGTAGTGCCGTATCACAAATTGTAATACCAGAACTAAACATGGTAAACAGGAAGTGTGCACTAGATGCGTGAATTTTAATAAAATAGAGATATAAACAGCACATCAACTCCTCTGCCATTTTAAAATGTAGCAGCTCAGCTGATATTCTAGTAGCCTGGAGCGACTCAGATCCTGAGAGTTATTCTCTGACAAAGTCTAAATTGTCAGACATGCTCTTCCTTCCTCATAGCAGTGCAACTTCAGATCAATAGAATGGAGGGAGGGTGGAAATCAAAGCTGCCCTCCAGCAAAGGCTGCGCCTCAGTGGGATTGTGAGACATTCGAGGCAGTGTTTGTTCTGGTTCCTGTGTTACAGTTGAGCTAAATGGGAAGTACAATAGCTCGCTCAGTGATGTGAATGGCTCCCAGCCCGGTCCAATGGAGAGAGTGCAGGATGTGAACAGTTCAACAATAAGATTAAAGTCTCGGAAATCTGATAATACATGTAAACTGTACACGAGCAGTCAGTTTGCTGCTGCTAACGGTCTATAATCCATTGGAAGTATTGTTTGACAAATGTGGTCAGTTTATCAGATTACCAGTTGTATTACTGGTAAATTTGTTTGTAATAAACTTTGAATCATTGTAGTTTATTGCCAGGGATGATCAAAAAGGTTTTTATTTGACAAGCATTTCCTTCCTTTTTTCCATTTCAATTTAAATATACTACTTTGAAGGTATTACAAAAAATGATATGTTGCAGAGCTTGCTAATGCTAGCGCATTCTACTTAATAACCGTAAGTATCAGTCCACACTATACTGTAATACCAGTACATAGAGAAAGAAAGACTTACATTTCTACAGCACCATTCACGACTACTGGATGTCTCAAAGCGTTTTACAGTCAATTAAGTGCTTTTTGAAATGCAGTCATTGTTGTAATGTCGGAAACGCGGCAGCCAATTTGCACACAGCAAGCTCCCACAAACAGCAATGTGATAATGTCCAGATAATCTGTTTTTGTTATGTTGATTGAGGGATAAATATTGGCCAGGACTCCAGGGATAACTCCCCTGCTCTTCAAGATAGTGCCATGGGATCTATTATGTCACCTGAGAGCAGACGGGCCTCGGTTTAACGTCTCATCCGAAAGATGGCACCTCCGACAGTGCAGCACTCCCTCAGCACTGCACTGGAGTGTTAGCCTGGATTTTTGTGCTCCAGTCCCTGGAATGGGACCTGAACCCACAACCTTCTGACTTCAGCGAGGATGCTACCCACTGAGCCACTGCTGACATACTACATGTTATATGTAGGTGTGAGCCATGGCTCATTGGTAGCACTCTTGCCTGTGAGTCGGAGATGCCGTCTTCGGGTCAGACATTAAACCCTGTCTGCCTTTTTGGGCGGATGTAAAAGAGGAGGAATAAAGGAGTTCTCTCCGGTGTTCCTGGGTCAATATTTATCCTTCAACCAACATCACTGAAACAAATTATCTGTTCATAATATCAGTGCTGTTTGTGGGAGCTTGCTGTGTGCAAATTGGCTGCCGCATTTCCTACATTACAACAGCGACTACATTTCAAACATACTTCATTGGCTGAGCTCGTGAAAAACGCTATATAAATGCAAGGCTTTCTGATGTTGTATTCATTGTAATAACAGGATAGAGTAATAGTAGATACTATATAGATATCAGTGCGTACCACATGATAACAGCACAGAGTGACAATACATACTGCAAGATCATTATGCATCCTACATCATATTATCAGTTCATACTACTTGTGCTACTTTTACTAATAGTGTTTGTAATAGCTTTTTTTTGTTTTGAATTTATAATTTATCAATAAGGGAGTCGAGGGTTAAGGGGAGCGGGCAGGGAAGTGGAGTAGAGGCCAAGATCAGATCTTCCATGATCTTATTGAATGGCGGAGCAGACTCGAGTAGCCAAATGGCCGACCCCTGCTCCTATTTCTTATGTTGTTATAAGGGATGTTGGTGCTGGGGAATGAAAAACTTTGCACTGCAGGCATCCAGTTTGGGCATCTATCACTCCCAGGTTGGGTGAAGAGCAGTTACATACTATATTGGCAATGTGCCGTAGCCCTAGTCTCCTGGCTCGTTCTTGCTGCTCCACAGAGACCATTTTCATTATCTACTCCAGAAATCGTCCTGCAACACCGAGTGAGCGCCACAATTCGGTGCCAAATCGGAGACTGCTGGGAACTGGATTGCATACAGCTGCCGGTGTGAAGGGACTTCCATCCCATCTGTCTTGGTTAGTTTTGAATCTGTATTTCCGAGGGAAAAGGTGAGTGTGTTAACTGGCCCAGTGCAATGGCACAGACCCTTTATTAAAATGAGGCAATAAGATGTTTGCCGCCTTGTATTCAGTAATGAACATTGCTGGAAACCTGTCCTAAAACCAGAACGCATTGTTGTAAACCAGGTGAGTGGTCACCCTAGACCAATAGAATATAATTCATCGGCATATGATGCACGGATATTTAATTTCATAGAACCATACAGCACAGAAGGCCATTTGACCCATTGTACCTGTGCTGGCTCTTTAAAAGAGCTCTCCAATTCGTCCCACACCTCAGCCCTTGCCCAATAGCCCTGAAAATTTCTCCTTTTTGATTTACCCTGAGCCTCTAAGGCACATTTATGCTTGCCAGGTTTATTTTTCTTGTTTTGGGAGAAAGAGTCTCCCTTTTACACTTGGCTGCAGGATCTGGTATAAAAGCAGAGAAGTCCTGCTACAACTGTACAGGTATTGGTGAGGCCACACCTGGCATACTGCGTTCAGTTTTGGTCTCCGTATTTAAGGAAGGATATACTTGCATTGGAGGCTGTTCAGAGAAGATTCACTAGATTGATTCCGAAGATGAGGGTGTTGACTTTTGAAGAAACGTTGAGTAGGTTGGGCCTAGACTCATTGGAGTTCAGAAGAATGAGAGGTGATCTTATCGAAACATATAACATAATGAGGGGGCTCGACAAGGGAGATGCAGAGAGGATATTTCCACTCAGAAGAAACTAAAACTAGGGGTAATTGTCTCCGAATAAGGGGCCGCCCATTTTAAATTGAGCTGAGGAGGAATTTCTTCTCTAAGGGTTGTAAATCTATGGAATTCTCTGCCCCAGAAAACTGTGGAGGTTGGGTCATTGAATATATTTAAGGCGGAGATACAGATTTTTGAGCGATAAGGCAATAAAGGGTTATGGGGAGCAGGCAGGGAAGTGGAGCTGAGTCCATGATCAGATCAGCCATGATCTTATTAAATGGCGGAGCAGGCTTAAGGGGCCAGGTGGCCTACTCCTGTCCTATTTCTTCTGTTCTTATGGTGTGTGTCGGTGTGCTGGGCTCCGCTGTGTAATATGGAGAACAAGTTGGGACCCACGAACAAAATCTGTAAACCCAAATTGATGTCAGTTCCCTGAATTTATGATTGGGAGTTCAGCCAAGAAGAACAACAACGTGCATTTATAAAGCTCCTGTTATGTAGTAAAATGTCAGAGGCAAACAGGAAGAATTCGGAGAGATGTTGCATGGAGTTACATCGGGTCAACAGCACAGCAACAGGCCAATTGGGCCAACTAGTCTGTGCCGTTGTTTATTCTCCACACGAGCCTCCTCATCTCATCCCATCAACATATTCTTCTATTCCTTTCTCACGCATGCGTTTATCCAGCTTCCCTTTAAATGCATCTATGCGATTCGCCTCCACCACTCCCTGTGTTAGCGAGTTCCACATTCAAACCACTCTTTGGGTAAAGAACTTTCTCCTGAATTTCCTATTGGATTTATTAGTGACTATCTTATATTTATGGCCTCTAGTTTCAGGTATCCCCTGCAAGTGGAAACATCTTCTCTACATCTTCCCTATCAAACCCTTTTGTTATCTTCAAGCCCTCTATCAGGTCACCCCTCGGGCTTCTCTTATCTAGTGGTGACCTCAGGCATTGTTGGATTTTGAGAAAGACTGGGAGGAATGTAAAAAGGCAGATGGGTTTGGGAGTGTGTTGCAAATTGTAGGAGCAAAACTGCTGGGGTGGAATGGAGGTAGGTGGATCTCTCCCTGCAAATAACATAGAAAACAGTTAACATCGAAAATGTCCCATGGCACTTACTGAGGAGAAATCGACTGGGTAGATGTTGAGACACGCCTCCTGGCTGAGGAGTCTAGAACCAGGGGGCATAGTCTCAGGGTAAGGGGTTGGCCATTTAGGACTGAGATTAGGAGAAATTTCTTCACTCAGTGGCTTGTGAATCTTTGGAATTATCTACCCCAAAGGGCAGAGTATGCTCAGTTATTGAATATATTCAAGGTCGAGATCGATAGATTTTTGGACTCTAGGGAAATGAAGGATATGAGGATAGGGTGGGAAAGTGGTGTTGAAGTGAAAGATCAGCCATGATCTTATTGAATGGCGAAGCAAGCTTGAGGGGCCGTATGGCCTACTCCTGCTCCTATTTCGTACATTCTTGTGCCACGGGGCATTAAAGCTTTGGGAAGGCTGATAAAATGTATGGTTTTGTGAAGTCTTAAACATCGGGGAGAGAAAAAGCAAGACAAAATGCTTCAGGAAGGGAGTTCCATAAAATAAGTCAGAGACAACTGAAGGCTCTGTTACTGTTGGTGAGGCTAAATGAGAGAGGATGCATGGGATACCAGTCAGACACAGAAGGGCATGGACTGCGATGCATACTTCCAGGATGTTGCAGAGATGGGTCTTGAAGGGATCAGGACTGAAGGACAAGGACTTTGAATTTAACGTGACTGGGAGCCAAAGTAAGTCAATGAAGACAGGGTTGATGGGCGATTGGGCAATTGATGTGGGACAGGATGCGGGTGATGGAATTTTGAGTAGGAGACAGTGTGAGGAATTCTGAGGATGCAGGGAGGAGGGCAGAATGTGTAGGACATTGTATGAAACTTAGTAGGAATAAAAGGGAAACAAGAAGTTGCATTTAGAACAATACTTTGCATTTATATAGCGCCTTTAACCTAGTAAAAACATCCCGGGGTGCTTCACAGTAGCTTTATCAACAAAATTTGACAGAGTCACCGAAGAATATTTGGACAGGTGACATAAAGCTTGGTCAAAGAGATAGGTCTTGAGGAGCATCTTAAAGGAGGCGGAGAGGTTTAGGGAGGGAATTCCAGAGCTTAGGAACCAGGCAACAGAAGACACGGCTGCAAATGGTAGAGCGATGAAAATTGGGAATGCATAAATGGCCAGAATTGGGAGAGGTTACAGTGATGGGGAGGGTGCGAGGCCCATAGAGGGATTTGTAAACCAGAATGAGAATTTTAAAATTCAGGCCTTTCCCGACCGGGAACCAATGTAGGTCAGCAAGCGCAGGGGCTGCTGGTGTGAGTTAGGATACGGACGGAAGCTGTAAACTAGGATATGTCCCAAGGAGCACTTGAGTTGGAGTTGTGTAAAGTGGTGCTCGGGATGTTGGCAAGGAGCAAAATACAAAATGGCATTTCTAGTTGTGAATGAGTTAAGGTTACTCAGGGATGGGATAGGATTCCTGAAACAACAGCGTGTGACCTAGAATACTACATTTAATTTCTTTACAAAAGACTTTTTTTTACAGACCACTTTGGTTAGTCTTGTATTCTTTGAGCATATGATAGTAATTAATTTTTTTTTTTTTAAACTGGCTTAACTACACGCAGCTTGTTAATTACAAATTTCCGATTGCTGGAAGTTCATTGTAAGTTATGCTGGGCTGTACAGCGGGTCTATCATACTTGAAGGCAGTCTAGCGGACAATCGAGCTGTCTTTACAGCACCTTGGGTCAAACTACAAAGTTGAGATTTTTTTTTTGCAGGAATGGCAAATGACTAATAATTAATCTAAAGAGTTTAAACAAAAGTTGCTTAATCTGTTTTACTGTTAACGATATCACCAAAATAGACAATGTCAGAGTTGACCGAGTGCAATATTGTACTTGTAACAGAAGGTTAATATTAGGAATACTCAAATCACCCAAGGGATTGCTCTAATGTTGTTTAACCAGAAGTTCAGATATAGCCTGTGAAATGCTTAAAGGGGAATACGGCTCTGTTTATTGTTTTAATATTTCAGTGGTTTACTCACGAACAAAACCCCTTGCCAAGTCTGCTAAACCATGTACAGATGGAGTGTATAGAAATCCAGCTGCTTACTTTGCACTCGCTTTCCTCTCCACCCGGAGAGAACAGCAATTGCTTCTCTTCAATGCAGTATATTCTGGATAGGGTGATATCTACGTGGCTGGTTTCTGCTCTACAAAGTCGTTCTATTTTATAACCCTACACAGGATGCAGAATTTAAAAAATATGTGGCTTAACAGCAAAAATATACAGGACAACTTCAGAGCCCAAGCTAGTCATTATTATGTCATTGTAGCTGAGAGTTTAGTGTCTCACTCTTGCCTCTTGAGTCAAAAGGTTATGGGTTCAAGTCCCGCTCCAGAGACCTTAGCACATCATTCAGAGTGACACTTCAGTGCAGAACTGACAGAGTGCTGTATTGTCCGATGTGCCATCTTTCAGATTAATCTGTTAAAACGATAAAAAGGCTTGCATTTATATAGCGCCTATCACAAACTCAGGACCCCCTCCTCCGCCAAAAGAGTTTTACAGCTAATGAAGAACTTTTGAAGTGTGGTCACTGTTGTAAACAAGCTTCCACAAACAGCAATGTGATAATGACCAGATAATCTGTTTTAGTGATGTTGATTGAGGGATAAATCTTGGCCCCAGGACATCAGGGAGAACTCCCTCGCTCTTCTTTGAAATAGTGGCTGTGGGATCGTTTACACCTAGTCGAGAGGGCAGACTGGGCCTCTGTTTAACGTGTAATTCAAAAGACGCACCTCCGACAGTGCAGCACAACCTCAGCTGCACTGGAGTGTCAGCCTGGATTTTTGTGCTCAAATTTTTGGAGTGGGACTTGAACCCACAACCTTGTGACTCCGAGACGAGAGTGCTACCTCACGAAGACACAGCAAACATTCCATCTTCTTGCTCCAATCGTTCAGGTGAAAGTAAAAGATGCCGTGGCACTATTGGAAGACCGGAGAGTTTTCCTGGTATCCTGGCCAGCATACCACCATCCAAAAATCTGGTAATTCCTTCATCTGCTGTTTACATAAGAACGTAAGAAATAGGAGCAGGAGTAAGCCATTTGTTCCCTCGAGCCTGCTCCGCAATTCAATAAGATCATGGCTGATCTGATTTGGCCTGGAGTTATCGTTCAAAAAGCTATCTATCTCCATCTTAAATGACCCAGCCTCCACAGCTCTCTGGGGTAGAGAATTCCAAAGATTCCTCTGAGAGAAGAAATTCTTCCTTATCTCCGTTTTAAATGGGCGACCCCTTATTCTGAAACTATGCCCCCTAGTTCTAGATTCCCCCACGAGGAGAAACATCCTCTCTGCATCTACCCTGTCAAGCCCCCCAGAATCTTAATTGAAACGTATAAGATGTTTGTTTGTGGGGGCGCTGCATCCATATTGTTTGTTGTATTTATCTACATAGCTGTCTGCACTTTAACAGTCATTCATTGGATGTGACGAGCTTGGAATGTCGTGAGAATCTATACAAGACGCTATATCAATGGAAGTCCTTGATTACCCTGGGAGCACTGTGCGAAGTAGACAGAGTGTGCTATTATTACTCGAGTCTACCTCATCCATTGCATTCTGGGCAATAGCCCTCAGTGACATTCCTCCTGTAATCTGTGATGAATTATGGTTTCTAAAGGAAACTTTTTTTTAAAAAAAAGGCTAAATTTCATTAATTACCATTTCTCCTTGTGAATTTCTGCGCTGATTGGGCAGCAGACAACTTTTCACATTTGAAGCTCTTGGGAATAATCGTGGCTGCAGGTTTAAAATGTTTGTCCGGCATTCCCCTGACTGCTATTTCAGTGGAGGTCTTAGACGTTTATTGGAAATATATTTAGAACTCTGTGATGCAAAGCTTCTTCTGGGGACCAAAAAATCCTTTTCTTCACTCCGATCAATCTCAAGTCCTGATTTGCAAGTGTCGCTATGGCACATTGGGTTCAGTAGATCTATCTCAAACTTAAGCCAGATGCTGTACCCAGCAGCACAAAACCTTTCGCAGTTTTCAGACAAAAAGAAAAAGGTGGAAATCTGAAATAAAAGAGCATACTGGAGATGGCCAGCATCTGCAAAGAAAAAAGATGGGTTAACCTTTTTGAGTATGTTGGCCTTTATTGCAGATTAAGAGTAAAGATGTCCTGCTGCAATTATATAGGGCTTTAGTGAGACCACACCTTGGAGTACTATGCACAGTTTTGGTGGTCTCCGTACCTCGGGAAGGATATACTTGCCTTGGAGAGAGTGCAATGAAGATTCACCAGATTGATTCCTGGGATGAGAGGGTTGTCCTATGAGGAGAGATTGAGTAGATTGATATTGTCTGGAGTTTAGAAGAATGAGAGATGATCAAATTGATATGTGTAAAATTCTTAGAGTGCTTGACAGGGTAAATGCTGAGAGGCTGTTTCCCCTGGCTGGAAAGTCTTGAACTAGCGGTCACAGTCTCAGGTTAAAAGGTCAGGATTTGGACTGAGATGAGGAGAAATTTCTTCACTCAGAGGGTTGTGAATCTTCAGAATTCTCCACCCCAGAGAGCTGTGGATGCTCAGTTGTTGAGTACATTCAAGACTGAGATCGATAGATTCTTGGGCACTAAGGGAATCAAGGGATATGGAGATCAGGCGGGAAAGTAGAGTTGAGCTCGATGATCAGCCATGATCTCATTGAATGGCGGAGCAGGCTCGAAGGGCCATATGGCCTACTCCTGCTCTTAATTCATATGTTCTTATAAACTCTAATGAATAGTCTTCACCCAAAATTCTACCATACTTCTTCTCTTGTAGAAGTTAAGACAGCGAGCCAACAGTTTCTGGTAATAACTCTGAGCTCCTACCTTAACACTTGCTGCTTTGACTGTAATTGCTGCTCAGTTCTTGATTGGAGTGTCCAATAATTATGATGCAATACAAACAGTGTAATTACATAGAATTTACAGCACAGAAACAGGCCATTCGGCCTAATTGGTCTGTGCCGGTGTTTATGCTCCACATAAGCCTCCTTCCACCCGTCTTCATCTCAACTCATCAACATATCTGCAATGTATTTGCTTCATGGGTTCTTTGCTTAATAGCAATGTATTGCTATGAATTATTAAGAACTAATTGGCTTATTCACAAAAGGTTTAACAATCACACTACACATTATCAGTTCATCCACTAGGCTCACAACCACCTGCCTCATCGTGGATCCCCCGAACCCAAATGGCTGGGATTTTATTTAATCTCATGAACATCACGTGACTGGCTAAACCACTCTCAACTCAACAGCTCTACAACTATTTGAGTTATACCTGTAAAACAACAAATCATTAAATCAAGTTCCCCCTGGCTAAAAGGGGGTGGGGAGGGACACTAAAGCCGACAAACTTGGAACAAATTAAACTTTAGACAGTCAACTGGTTCAAATTTAACATTTGGTTGCCGGGGGTGATGATGCACTCCAGTCCCTCCGGCGCCCACCTCTCGCGGAAGGCCGCGAGCGTACCGGTGGACACCGCGTGCTCCATCTTCAGGAACACCCTGGCTTGGATGAAACCACGGAAGAGAGGCAGGCAGTCTGGCTGAACGACCCCCTTGACCGCCCACTGATGGCCTCCTTGGCCATGCCCAGAAGCAGTCCTTAGAGGACGCCTTCTGACCTGCCTGCTCTCTCAACAGCTCTACAATCCTGTGAGCAGACTCAGGTGCATACATTACAATATCCTTATTCTTTTCTCCCTCATACATTTATCTATCTAGCTTTTCCCTGAAGACATCAATGCTATTTGCTTCAACCACTCCTTGGATAGCAAGTTCCACATTCGCACCACTCTCAGGGTAAAGAACTTTCTCCTGAATTTCCTATTCGATTTATTAGTAATGATCTTGTATTTGTATCGTCTGGTTTTGGACTCCCTCACAAGTGGAAACATCTTTCCTACGTCGACCCAATCCTGATAGAAAAACCAGCTGTGTGTTTTGAAAGCAGCAATGTGTGCATAGAGTTATCCTATCTGTTGTGGAAAGTAGGTTTGTTCTGGCACTATTCATGGTCATGGTGCGACCCACCCAAACAGACCTCTATAAATAGCAGGGATTTTTTTTTCCACTGACGATAAATTCCATTTTGTGCATTTTAATTTGAGTTATCCTGAATTTTCTTTGAACGTGGCCATCACTGAGCCAGTAATCTGTAAGTATAATTAGTGTTTTTAATGCTTATCGTGAAATAATGTTTTTCCAAGTGGCCCAACCGGAATAACAGAAGGTGAATTCTGCATTCCACTGCGCTTAGGCAAGATTTCAAATGAAGTGGCATTTGGGTATTCCCATATTTGCTGCAATTGTTCAATCCAGGAAAGCAAATTGGTGAATCGCTAGAATTCTCTACCCCAGAGGGCTGTGGAGGCTCAGTCTTTCTGTATATTCAAGACGAGATTGCTAGATTTTTGAATATTAAGGGAATCGAGGGATATGGGGTCAGTGCAGGAAAGTGGAGTTGAGGTAGACGATCAGCTCCATCATCATCATCATCATCATCATCATCATCATCATCATAGGCAGTCCCTCGAATCGAGGATGACTTGCTTCCATGTCAAAAAGTTCACCGGTGTTTCAATGAAGAACCTAAAATTCCAGGTCGAAACTAAATCTTGAAGGGTGGAAGATGCCTGTGCGTGGATTTTTTTCAACGTGTGGTGACTGTTGCACACCAGCCACCACACGGGCTTGACAGAGCTAGGCCTTGGTCCAGTAGCAAGGATTAACTCGGATGACTGGAGACCAGCTCTGCTGCACGGACCTAGTGCGCACACATATCGCAGTGTGGGCTGGCCCATGCTGCCCCTGGGTCCTTGCCTCTTCTGGGCCCCGAACTCACGCCTCTCCTGGGCCCCGATCACGTCCCTCTACAATCTCTTGCCGCTCCTTCACCCCGACCTCGCCATTCCTGCATTACTTGCCCATGCTCCAATCACTGCCATTGCTCTCCTGCTCAAGCACGTGCTGCACCTTCCGCTCCCCGGCCTACTCCGATGGTGCTCGCAGGCCGGGGGCCGCGCAGACTGCTGGGCTAGGTCGCCACGCTGCTCCTTCCGCTCCCCGGCCTGCTCCGATGGTGCTCGCAGGACAATCAGCTATGATCTGATTGAATGGCGGAGCTGGCTCGAGGGGCTGAATGGCCTACTCCTGCTCCTAATTCTTATGTTCTTATAAGGTCGTGGCATCACTCAACAGTATACAGAGTAAGGCGCCATGTTTTTTTTTCTGCCATTGTTTTTTGCGGAAGCGTAGCAAGGAATAACTGAATTTCCTACATTCGCCACACAATGATAATGGCTTCGCTGAGAACTAGTTTTTTGATTGGGAGACGCCCAATGGTGAATGGAGAATAGTTTTATTTCAAGAGCGAAGATGTCCCAACCTGATTGGTCTTCACTTGCCTATACTGGAATTTTGACTATTCACCATAATGGAGGAAATTCCCCCTGGCAGATAGTAGAAATTAGATGAATATCTGAGGGTCTGCTGATCCTTGGTTTGATACTGAATGTTTACCTCCTGATCAGTCAAGCTAGATTATTTAATCAAGCTCCCAGCACATGCAGATAAGACTCAGAGTTACATAGAGCTAGAGCACAAGAAGAGGCCATTCGCACCCTATCAACATATCCTATTCCTTTCTCCCTCCCTCGTGCTTATCTGGCTTCCTCATAAATGCATCTTTCTTATTCACCTCAACTACTCCCAGTGGCAGCGAGTTCCACATTCTCGCCACTCTCTGGGTAAAGAAATTCTCCTGAATTCCCCATTGGATTTATTAGTGATGATCTTGCAATTATGGCCCCTCATTCTGGTCTCTCCAAAAGTGGAAACATCTTCTCTACATCTACCCTATTAAATACTTTCAATATCTTAAAGACCTCTATCAGGTCACCCCTCAGCCTTCACTTTTCTAGAGAATAGAATCCCAGCCTGTACAGATTTTCCTGATGAGTATATCCTCTCAGTTCTGTTTTTCAATTCTAAAATCAATGAATACTTGTACAAGTACCTTTCCATGTCTAAATATTTAAAAGAGCTTCACATACAATGAATTACTTTGGCGGTCAGTGACTTTTGGTATGTAGGCAAATATGGCACCGTCCTGCACTGACAGCATCCCACAAACAGCAATGTGATGAAAGACCAGTTAATCTGTCTTTGGTGATGTTGGCTGAACTGTTGGGCAAGTTACTGGGAGAACGTCCCTGCTGTTTAAGTAGTCCTTGTAATAGATGTTTAGTATTTACCCACGGAGGTTGATTGCTCCTCGGTGAGGTCAATCGTAGCTCTGTTGATAGCACTCTCGCCTCTGAGTCAGAAGATTGTGGGTTCAAGTCCCACTCCAGAGGCATGTAATCTCAGTTGACACTTCAGTGCAGTACTGAGGTGTGCTGCATTGTCAAAGGTGTTGTTGTTTGGATGAGATATTATACCGAGACCCCTTCTGCTCTCTTGGGTGGACGTAAAATATCCCACGGCACTATTTTGAAGAAGAGCAGGGGAGTTCTTCACGGTGAACCGGACAACACTTCTATCTCGATCACTAAAACAGATCATCTGGTCATTATCACAGAGGTATTTGTGAGACATTGCTGTGTGCAAATTGTCTGCTGGATTCCCTACATTTCAACAGTGACAATACTTTATTTTTACAAAAGTACTTCATTAGCTATAAAGCACTTTGAGACATCTTGAAGTTGTGTGAGGTGCTATATAAATGCAAGTCTTTTTTTTCCTCTAGTTTTTTCAAAATTATCATTGACCGCTTGACTCCTGCAGGTCTACTAAGCTGATATCGAGTGTGAGCGCTGTGTGGATAGTACGTTGTACCAGGTATTGGATGTATGGATATCAGCTGCTTATCCTGTGGAGTAAGAGCCCGGAAATCGATGCACAACAACTGAATTTTAGCTGAATTGTACAAAATGAACCCATGGAAGTTCTTGTGGATATTGAGTGCAGATATACGCAATTGTGATTCCACTGTACCATGGGAGGAAAGTTTCAGATTTACATTTCACCCATCTCCAGTTAGTGACTTGAGGTTGAAAGTGCAACCAACTGAGCCAAACTGACACTGCACAAATTGGCACTGAATTTAGCAGTTCCAGACCGAAACCCCGACGATGAATGAAATGGGGTGGTGGGAGGGCAGGATTCTCGATTAATGCAATGGTTGAGGGCCTTTCCAAAATTGGGTATAGATTTTGATGTATGTTAATGACCTGGACTTGGGTATACAGGGCATAATTTTAAAGTTTACAGATGACCCAAAACTCGGCAAACAGTGAGGATAGTAACAGACTTCAGGAGGACACAGACAGACTAGTGAAATGGGCAGACACATGGCAGATGAAATGTAATGCAGAGAAGTGTGAAGTGATGCATTTTAATAGGAAGAATGAGGAGAGGCAATATAAATGAAATGGTATAATTTTAACAAGGGTGCCAGAACAGAGAGACTTGAGCACAAATCTTTGAAGGTGGCAGGACAAGTTGAGAAGACTGTTTTTTTAAAAAAAACATTTGGCATTCTTGGCTTTATTAATTGAGGCATACAGTACAAAAGCAAGGAAGTTATTCTACACCTTTTATAAAGCACTGGTTAGGCCTCAGTTCTGAGCACCACACTTTAGGAAGGATGTCAAGGCTTTCGAGAGGGACTTCAGTTATGGGAGAGACTGGAGAAACTTATCTCCTTGGAGCAGAGAAGCTAAGAGGAGATTTGATAGAGGTGTTTAAAATCATGAAAGATTTAGATACAATAAACAAAGAGAAACTGTTTCCAGTGGCTGAAGGGTCGGTAACCAGACGACACAGATTTAAGGTGATTGGCAAAAGAACCCGAAGCGACATGAGAAAACAATTTTTTTTTACACCGAGTTGTTGTGATGGTGATGAGCTGCTGCCTTGAACTCCTGCAGTCCATGTGGTGAAGGTACACCCTCGGTGCTGTTAGGGAGGGAGTTTCAGGATTTTGACCCAGTGATCATGAAGGAATGGTAAAATACTTCCAAGTTAGGATAGTGTGTGATTTGGAGGAAAAACATAGAAAATAGGTGCAGGAGTCAGCCATTCGGCCCTTCGAGCCTGCACCACCATTCAATAAGATCATGGCTGATCATTCCCTCAGTACCCTTTTCCTGCTTTCTCGCCATACCCCTCGATCCCTTTAGCCTTAAGGGCCATATCTAACTCCCTCTTGAATATATCCAATGAACTGGCATCAACAACTCTCTGTGGTCGGGAATTCCACAGGTTAACAACTCTCTGAGTGAAGAAGTTTCTCCTTATCTCAGTCCTAGATGGCCTACCCCTTATCCTTAGACTGTGTCCCCTGGTTCTGGACTTCTCCAACATCAGGAATATTCTTCCTGCATCTAACCTCTCCAGTCCCATCAGAATTGTATATGTTTTTATGAGATCCCCTCTCATCCTTCTAAACGCCAGTGAATAAAGGCCCAGTCGATCCAGTCTCTCCTCATATGTCAGTCCAGCCATCTCGGAAATCAGTCTGGTGAACCTTCGCTGCACTCCCTCAATAGCAAGAATGTCCTTCCTCAGATTAGAAGACCAAAACTGGACATAATATTCCAGGTGAGGCCTCACCAAAACCCTGTACAACTGCAGTAAGACCTCCCTGCTCCTATACTCAAAACCCCTAGCTATGAAGGCCAACATACCATTTGCCGCCTTCACCGCCTGCATGCCAACTTTCAATGACAGATGTACCATGACACCCAGGTCTCGTTGCACCTCCCCATTTCCTAATCTGCTGCCATTCAGATTATATTCTGCCTTCGTGTTTTTGCCCCCAAAGTGGATAACCTCACATTTATCCACATTATACTGCATCTGCCATGCATTTGCCCACTCACCTAACCTGTCCAAGTCACCCTGCAGCCTCTTGGCATCCTCCTCACAGCTCACACCGCCACCCAGCTTAGTATCATCCGCAAACTTGGAGATATTACACTCAATTCCTTCATCCAAATCATTGATGTATATTGTAAATAGCTGGGGTCCCAGCACTGAGCACTGCAGCACCCCACTAGTCACTGCCTGCCATTCTGAAAAGGACCCGTTTATCCCGACTCTCTGCTTCCTGTCTGCCAACCAGTTCTCTATCCACGACAGTACATTACCCTCAATACCATGTGCTTTAATTTTGCACACCAATCTCTTGTGTGGGACCTTGTCAAAAGCCTTTTGAAAGTCCAAATACACCACATCCACTGGTTCTCCCTTGTCCGCTCTACTAGTTACATCCTCAAAAAATTCGAGAAGATTTGTCAAGCATGATTTCCCTTTCATAAATCCATGTTGACTTGGACCGATCCTGTCACTGCTTTCCAAATGCACTGTGATTTCATCTTTAATAATTGATTCCAACATTTTCCCCACTACTGATGTCAGGCTAACCAGTCTATAATTACCCATTTTCTCTCTCCCTCCTTTTTTAAAAAGTGGTGTTACATTAGCTACCCTCCAGTCCATAGGAACTGATCCAGAATCGATAGACTGTTGGAAAATGATCACCAATGCATCCACTATTTCTAGGGCCAATTCCTTAAGTACTCTGGGATGCAGACTATCAGGCCCCGTGGATTTATCGGCCTTCAACCCCATCAATTTCCCTAACACAATTTCCCGCCAAATAAGGATATCCTTCAGTTCCTCCTTCTCACTCGACCCTCGGTCCCCTAGTACTTCCAGAAGGTTATTTGTGTCTTCCTTTGTGAAGACAGAACCAAAGTATTTGTTCAACTAGTCTGCCATTTCTTTGTTCCCCATTATAAATTCACCTGAATCTGACTCCATGGGTCCTACGTTTGTCTTCACTAATCTTTTTCTCTTCACATATCTGTAGAAGCTTTTGCAGTCAGTTTTTGTGTTCCCAGCAAGCTTCCTCTCATACTCTATTTTCCCTCTCCTAATTAAACCCTTTGTCCTCCTCTGCTGAATTCTAAATTTCTCGCAGTCCTCAGGTTTGCTGCTTTTGCTGGCCAATTTTATATGCCTCTTCCTTAGATTTAACACTATCCTTAATTTCCCTTGTTAGCCACGGTTGAGCCACCTTCCCCGTTTTACTTTTACTCCAGACAGGGATGCACAATTGTTGAAGTTCATCCATGTGATCTTTATAAATGTTTGCCATTGCCTATCCACCGTCAACCCTTTAAGTCTATTCTAGCCAATTCACATCTCATACCATCGCTTCCGGTATCCCTTATGACTACATGTGTAAGAAGTGTATCCGCCTCCATCTCCTGATGGACCGCGTTGCGGAATTGGAGCTGAGGGTGGATTCACTCTGGAGCATCCACGATGCTGAGAATGACATAAGTGGCACGTGTAGTGAGTTGGTCTTACCGCATGAGAAGGATCCACAGCCAGCTAGGGAATGGAAGACCAGTAGGAAGAGTAGTACAAAGAAGGTAGTGCAGGGGTCCCATCTGGTCATCCCCCTGCAAAACAGATACACTGTTTTGAGTGCTGTTGAGGGAGATGACTCATTAGGGGAGAGCAGCAGCAGCCAAGTTCGTGGCACCGTGGCTGGCTCTGTTGTACAGGAGGGCATAAAAAAGAGTGGGAGAGCGATAGTGATAGGGGATTCAATCATAAGGGGAATAGATAGGCGTTTCTGCGGCCGCAATCGAGACTCCAGGATGGTATGTTGCCTCCCTGGTGCAAGGGTCAAGGATGTCTCCGAGCGAGTGCAGGACATTCTGAAAAGGGAGGGAGAACAGCCAGTTGTCGTGGTGCACATTGGTACCAACGACATAGGTTAAAAAAAGGGATAAGGTCCTACGAGACGAATTTAAGGAGCTAGGAGTTAAATTAAAAAGTAGGACCTCAAAAGTAGTAATCTCAGAATTGCTACCAGTGCCACGTGCTAGAGTAGGAATCGCAGGATAGCACAGATGAATATGTGGCTTGAGCAGTGGTGCAGCAGGGAGGGATTCAAATTCGTGGGGCATTGGAACAGGTTCTGGGGGAGGTGGGACCAGTACAAACCGGAAGGTCTGCACTTGGGCAGGACCGGAACCAATGTCCTAGGGGGAGTGTTTGCTAGTGCTGTTGGTGAGGAGTTAAACTAATATGGCAGGGGGATGGGAACCAATACAGGGAGACAGAGGGAAACAAAAAGGAGACAAAAACAAAAGTCAGAAAAGAGATGAGTAAAAGTGGAGGGCAGAGAAACCAAAGGCAAGAAACAAAAAGGGCCACTGAATATAAAAGGGCTGCAGGAGGGGTAAAAACTAAAAATTATGGTTTAAAAACTAGGATGAAAACACTCTGCCTAAATGCACGCAGCATTAGAAATAAAGTAAATGAGTTGACGCCACAAATCATTACAAATGGGTATGATTTGGTGGCCATTACAGAGACATGGTTGCAAGGTGGCCAGGACTGGGAATTAAACGTACAGGGGTATCTGACAATTCGGAAAGATAGGAAGGGAAGGGAGGTGGGGTAGCTCTGTTAATAAGGGATGATATTAGGGCAGTTGTGAGGGATGATATTGGCTCCAATGAACAAAATGTTGAATCATTGTGGGTGGAGATTAGAGATAGTAAGGGGAAAATAGGCCCCCAAATAATAACTTCATGGTGGGGCGGGCAATAATCAAGGGAATAATGGAGGCATGTGAAAAAGGAACGGCAGTAGTTATGGGGGATTTTAACCTACATATCGATTGGTCTGATCAAATCGCAGGGGGTAGCCTGGAGGAGGAATTCATAGAATGCATACGGGATTGTTTCTTAGAACAGTATGTAACAGAGCCTACAAGGGAGCAAGCCATTTTGGATCTGGTCCTGTGTAACGAGACAGGAAAAATAAACGATCTCCTCGTAAAAGATCCTCTCGGAATGAGTGATCACAATATGGTTGAATTTGTAATACAGATTGAGGATGAGGAAGTTGTGTCAGAAACGAGCGTACTATGCTTAAACAAAGGGGACTACAGTGGGATGAGGGCAGAGTTGGCTAAAGTAGACTGGAAACAAGGACTAAACGGTGGCACAATTGAGGAACAGTGGAGGACTTTTAAGGAGCTCTTTCATAATGCACAACAAAAATATATTCCAGTGAAAAAGAAGGGCGGCAAGAGAAGAGATAACCAGCCGTGGATAACCAAGGAAATAAAGGAAAGTGTCAAATCAAAGACCAATGCATTTCAGGTGGCCAAGGTTAGTGGGAAACTAGAGGATTGGGAAGATTTTAAGCAATAGCAAAGAATGACTAAAAAAGCAATAAAGAAAGGGAAAATAGATTACGAAGGTAAACTTGCGCAAAACATAAAAACAGATAGTAAAAGCTTTTACAGATATATAAAACGGAAAAGAGTGACTAAAGTAAATGTTGGTCCCTTAGAAGATGAAAAGGGGGATTTAATAATGGGAAATGTGGAAATGGCTGAGACCTTAAACAATTATTTTGCTTCCGTCTTCACAGTGGAAGACACAAAAACCATGCCAAAAATTGCTGGTCATAGGAATGTGGGAACGGAGGACCTTGAGATGATCACTATCACTAGAGAGATAGTGCTGGACAGACTAATGGGACTGAAGGTAGACAAGTCCCCTGATCCTGATGAAATGCATCCCAGGGTATTAAAAGAGATGGCGGAAGTTATAGCAGATGCATTTGTAAAAATCTACCAAAATTCTCTGGACTCTGGGGAGGTACCAGCGGATTGGAGAGCAGCTAATGTAACGCCTCTGTTTAAAAAAGGGGGCAGGCAAAAGGCAGGTAACTATTGGCCGGTTAGTTTAACATCTGTAGTGGGGAAAATGCTTGAAACTATCATTAAGGAAGAAATAGCGGGACATCTGGATAGGAATAGTGCAATCAAGCAGACGCAGCATGGATTTATGAAAGGGAAATCATGTTTAACTAACTTACTGGAATTCTTTGAGGATATAATGAGCATGGTGGATAGAGGTGTACCGATGGATGTGGTGTATTTAGATTTCCAAAAGGCATTCGATAAGGTGCCACACAAAAGGTTACTGCAGAAGATAAAGCTACGCGGAGTCAGAGGAAATGTATTAGCATGGATAGAGAATTGGCTGGCGAACAGAAAGCAGAGAGTCGGGATAAATGGGTCCTTTTCCGGTTGGAAATCAGTGGTTAGTGGTGTGCCACAGGGATTAGTACTGGGACCACAACTGTTTACAATATACATAGATGACCTAGAGGAGGGTACAGAGTGTAGTGTAACAAAATTTGCAGATGACACAAAGATTAGTGGGAAAGCGGGTTGTGTAGAGGACACAGAGAGGCTGCAAGGAGATTTGGATAGGTTAAGCGAATGGGCTAAGGTTTGGCAGATGGAATACAATGTCGGAAAGTGTGAGGTCATCCACCTTGGGGGAAAAAAAACAGTAAAGGGAATATTATTTGAATGGGAGAGAAATTACAACATGCTGTGGTGCAGAGGGACCTGGGGGTCCTTGTGCATGAATCTCAAAAGGTTAGTTTGCAGGTGCAGCAGGTAATCAGGAAGGCCTTCATTGCGAAAGGGATGGAGTACAAAAGCAGGGAGGTGTTGCTGCAACTGTATAAGGTATTGGTAAGGCCGCACCTGGAGTACTGCGTGCAGTTTTGGTCACCTTACTTAAGGAAGGATATACTAGCTTTGGAAGGGGTACAGAGACGATTCACTAGGCTGATTCGAGAAATGAGGGGGTTACCTTATGATGATAGATTGAGTAGACTGGGTCTTTACTCCTTGGAGTTCAGAAGGATGAGGGGTGATCTTATAGAAACATTTAAAATCATGAAAGGGATAGACAAGATAGAGGCAGAGAGGTTGTTTCTATTGGTGGGGGAGACTAGAACTAGGGGGCACCGCCTCAAAATACGGAGGAGCCAATTTAAAACCGAGTTGAGAAAGAATTTCTTCTCCCAGAGGGTTGTGAATCTGTGGAATTCTCTGCCCAAGGAAGCAGTTGAGGCTGGCTCATTGAATGTTTTCAAGTCAAAGATAGATAGATTTTTAAGCAACAAGGAAATTAAGGGTTACGGGGAGAGGGCGGGTAAGTGGAGCTGAGTCCACGACCAGATCAGCCATGATCTTATTGAATGGCAGAGCAGGCTCGAGGGGCTAGATGGCCTACTCCTGTTCCTAATTCTTATGTTCTTATGTTCTAAGTTATCTTTTCTTAAGTTCAGGACCCTAGTCTCTGAATTAACTGTGTCACTCTCCATCTTAATAAAGAATTCTACCATATTGCAGGTGATGGTGTTCCCATGCACCTGCGACCCGTGTCCTTCTAGGTACTGGAGCTCACGGGTTTGGGTGGTGCTGTCGAAAAAGCCTTGAAGGGAACTTTTTTTTACAGAGCTATGGGAAAAGAGCAAGGGCAGTGGGACGAATTGGATCGCTCTTTCAAAGAGCCAGCACAGGCACGATGGGCCGATTGGCCTCCCGAGCTGTATCATTCTATGAATGTTGCCACAGAGTTGTACTCGTTACCTGGCTGCGCTCTGCCTAATCTGGGCAAAAAGCAGAAAGTGCTCCATCCCCTGTGACACTTGACCAGATTTCTTTGGCTCTGATTCCTTGCTGTGTTGGGCACACATTGTGAACACATGCTGAATAACATCTAGCTAGGCTCATGCACAATCATTTTCTGCTGATAACTTATTGGCTGCAGTTTTGCCTCTCCATAATTATGTGATGCTAACTGCTCGCTCCATTTAGTTGCTTTGAAACTCTTGTGCACGATACAGGATCTGACCCCAACATTATATGTGAATGAAAGATTTAATCAGGTGGCTGTGCGACACCATACTAAGTCTCCAGTCCAAACGGTAGCTGACACTTCAGGTTTGTCAGCCGTGTGTGTCGCTGAGTGAGATGGGTTAGATTGTTGACTGCCAGACTGCTGGATGGGAAGGAAGAGCGAAAAGCATCTCTTCAACTGCCTCATTCCATACAATGTCAGCCGTGGCTCAGTGGGTAGCACTCGAACCTCTGTGACAGAAGGTTGTGGGTTCCAGTCCCACTCTCGTCTTGAGCACAAAATCCAGGCTGACGCTCCAGTGCAGTACTGAGGGAGCACTGCACTGTCGGAGGTGCCGTCTTTTGGATTAGACGTTTAAGCCGAAGCCCCGTCTGCTCTCTCATGTGGATGTAAAATACACCAATGTTCCCTGTAAGCTGCGCTTTGTTCTGCGTGGTCTGTTTCTTTTAAAGTGTAGTCCCTTTAAATTTCAGCGCATGCGCAGTATTTACAATGTAAAAGCGGGTGAGCGGCCTGCGCAGGACTTTTGAGATTACTGCGCGGCATTCACCCCGGTGTCCTGGCCAATATTTATTCTTCACTCAGCATCACTAACAAACAGATTATCTGATCATTATCACATTGCTGTTTGTGGAACCTTGCTGTGCGCAAATTGTTTTGTGCATTCCCTACATTACAACAGTGACTACATTTGAAAAGTACATCATCGGTTGTAGAATATTTTGAGATGTCCTGAGCTTTTGAAAGGTGCTATATAAATGCAATTATTTTTCATTAGTAGTGCATCAGAAAGGAAAAAAAAGACTTTATCATAGAATCATAGAAATTTATGGCACAGAAGGAGGTCAATCATGCCCATCGCCCCTCCTGGGCCCTGAGCCCTCGCCCCTCCTGGGCCACAACCCCTCACCTCACCTCTGCAACTCGATGCCTCTCCTCCTGCACCTGGGTCCTGCCCACGCTCCAATCGGCGACCTGGATTTTGGTGATGTCAATCCAGTTGCTCTCCTCGAAGTCGTCTCACTCCTAGACTAACTCGTGCTGCTCCCTGCAGTGGCTGACTCCTCCTTATATCCTGCGATGGTGTTCCCTTGCAGGTTGTGGAGGTGCTGCGCTGGGTCTGAGTCTGGCTCCTCCTTATATCCCTGACCTGCCGCGATGGTGTTCCCTCGCAGGCCTCAGTCAGAAGTTGGGGAGAGGGATAGAGTCAGTGGCTAGGGATTGGAGTTTGTGGTGGGGGGGCCCGAAAACAATGGCTTGGGTGTTTCCAATATTCAGTTGGAAAGAATTTCTGCTCATCGGACAAGCAGTCTGACAATTTAGAGATTGAGGAGGGGTCGAGAGAAGTGGTAGTGAGGTAGAGTAGGGTGTCATCAGCATACATGTGGAAATGCAAAACACGGCAGCCAATTTTATGGGATATTTTATGTCCACCTGAGAGGCCAGACAGGTCCTCTGTTTAACATCTCATCTGAAAGACGGCACCTCTGACAGTGCAGTGCTGGAGTGTCAGCCCAGATTTTTGCGCTCTGGAGTGGGTCTTGAACCCACAACCTTCTGATTCAGAGGCAAGGGTATGACCAATTGAGCCTCGGCTGACCCGCAAAGGGATTACTGCTTTCGTAGAGGGCACAGTGGTCCAAGGTTTGAGTGTACAGGTATTAACATCTTGGGCTCCCTGATTGACGATTGTGTTGTAGAACTGCTTAATGCCCCAGCTGATGAATGATATCAGCTCCGTTTACCATGTAACTTAAATAAACAATGAGGTAAAGGAAGAAGCGTACGAGATGAGTTTTCTAAATTACTTGCGATTTTATTTAACAAAATGCTTGCCGCTGGGAATTAGCGATGGGCAACCTCATCTGGTTCGGCAGCAAGAGACTGCATACTGTGCTGGGTGTGCTGAGATCCTTAGCCATACTGAGCAGGAAGGATCCCAAGCTTGACTGCTGCTGACCCTGGAGTTACTGGATCTCGGTTCGGGGCAACAGGGACAATCCAAAGGGCCCCAAGCTGGGAATGGGGACATTCGGAGAGGATCCCTGTCCTTACTTGCTAACCAGCGATTCCTGCTGCAGAGTGCACGGTTAGATATCGAACAAATCATCCTCTACTCCGGGGGACTACCTAAGAAGAAGAGATCTTTGGTGAGGGCAGGGGTCATGGTGGAATAGGCAGCCAGCTCTTGCCCATGAAGAATAATCACTTGGGTGAAGTGCAGGAAGACTTTTGGGACCTGTGTCTCTGTACCTAGGGATGACTCAGCAGCTTCAGGAGAGGATGAAGGAAAATCGGGAATTAAAGCGAGCTAATCTTGTTGGGTGTGGGCCACCATGTTCTGGTACTATCCATGTGGTGGGACAAGGAATTGCACCATGATTCCCTACATGTCGGTGGTACTTGTAATTTTTGAGGGGCTAATTTTCTTGACTGACCACGTTTGCCGATTGATGACCAAGTGTCAGCTTGGCTCAGTTGGTACCACTCTTGCCTCAGAGTCAGAACGTCATATCTTCAGGTCTCACTCCAGGAGTTGACACAACCTGACACTTCAGTGCAGTACCGAGGGAGTGCTGTCTCGTTGGCGTTTGTCTTTCAACAACAACAACTTGCATTTTTATAGCGCTTTTAATGTACTAAAACATCCAATGGCGCTTCACAGGAGCGATTATCAAACAGAATTTGATACTGAGCCACATGAGATATTAGGACAGCCAACCGAGGTAGGTTTTAAAGAGCGTCTTAAAGGAGGAGATGGAGGTAGAAAGCGAAGAGGTTTAGGGAGGGAAGTCCAGAACTTGGGACCTTTTAAAGGCACGGCCGCCAATGGTAGAGTGAAAGAAATTGGGGATGCACAGAATCTGAGGAATGTGGAGTTCTTGGAGGGTTGCAGAGCTGGAGGAGGTTACCAAGCTGGGGAGGGGTGAGGCCATGGATTTATTCAGTAAACCAAGGTCCCGACTGCCTTCTCAAGGGACTGTCAAAGATCCCATGGCAGTATTCAAAATTTTTCCTTGCCAACATTTATCCTTACTCCAACACCATCAAAAAACAGGCCAACTGGCCATTACTCTTATTAATTGCTGTGTGCAGATTGGTTGCTGCTTCTGCCTGTATGAAAATACTGACTGCATTTCAAAAGCAATTCATTGATTGCATTTAAAAAAAAGGATTCTTTACTGTTTCTATGGAAGGAATCTAATATGGACAGCAGATTACTGCCATTTAATCGTATGGTTTGAGGAACAGTGATGGCTTTCATGTAATTTAACGAGAAATTATATTGGAATTTATATAACAAATTGGCATTGGGGAAAATAATTGCATCTTGCATATATTCACATTCCCATAAGCGCTTTAAATAAAAAATTTTAAACGCACAAACCTCTGTGCTGCAAATGTCTACCCTTGGTCCTGCGTTTGGGAGCAGTCTCCAGCTCGTGTTATTCATCTGTTCCAGAATTCTCATCTGGGATCATTTTCCTCTCCCTTTCTTGCTATAAATCTTTTTGTCCCATCGAAGTTTGACGCAGCACAGCACGCACAGAGGCATGTCTGGCTTGACGGGGAGACCTCCACGATAAACCAGGCATGTACGCTGGCCCTGAGGAGAACTTCCTGACAGCATCTTATCACGGTTCCAATCAATTTGTTTTAGTTCAGCTACTCGCTTATTGATTTTATTTCCCCTGCTGTTTGTTTTGTTTGTTTTGTGCATTTTCCGATTTGTGATGCCATTTTTATTTTCGGGTAATAAAATCTGCATTACACGCTCTGTTGAACATAAACGCAGACAGCGCAGCGTGCGCAGTGTCACAGGCTTCTGTTTGGAAGGGGCAGTGCAATATTAAATATTGAGCACTTGCAAGCAGGTTAAAGAGTCGCGGTCTGTGAAGCTCCAATTGTTAAGGTTTTCATTCATTCGTTCGTTCATATAATTGCTTGAAATAGTTTTGATGTCTGCGCTCGCAGATCTCCGTCAGATCTGCCTTGAGGGATGTTGCAATTAGCCTCAATGTACCGGGCCGGGCAAGAAAGAAAGACATGCATTTCTATAGCGCCTTTCACGACCACCAGACGTCCCAAAGCGCTTTACAGCAAATGAAGTACTTTTGGAATGTAGTCACTGTTGTAATGTAGGAAATGTGGCAGCCAATTTGCACACAGCGAGCTCCCACAAACAGCAATGTGATAATGACCAGATTATCTGGTTTTTTATAGTGATGTTGATTGATGCCAGGACACCAGGGAGAACTCCACTGCTGCTCGTCGCGATAGTGAAATGTGATCTTTTACGTCTACCTGAGAGAGCAGACAGGGCCTCGGTTCAATGTTTCATCCGAAAGACGTCATCTCCAACACTGCAGCGCTCCCTCAGCACTGCACTGGGAGTGTCAGCCTAGACTTTTGTGCTCAAATCTCTGGAGAACCCACAAGGTTCTAACTGAGGCAAGGGTGTTACCCACTGAGCCACGGCTGACTGGGAGTAAAGAAAATCAGCCAGAGATTCCCACAATAGTTACGCACAGCAAGCTCCCACAAACAGCAATGTGATAATGACCAGATAATCTGCCCAGCAACTGCGAGTTTATACAGTCATATGAAGATTGGGAACTTGGATAAAATACTGGAGAACTTCGGACACCTGTGGAATCGTACCCCAGTAAGATTCAGCATCTTCACAGACCGGCATGGGGTGGGGGTAATTGTGCATTCTTCATCCTGCCGAGAATTAAAATCACTTGCTCATTTTCAAATATATACAGTAACAAGTATATAAAAGTTCATGCTGCAACTTAAATTGTGATTTTTTTCTTTTCTTGAGATATATTTTCTAACAATGAACAGATTTCATCTCTTCCCCTGCACCTCATCAATAAACTATTACAAGCGTTTCCATCTAGGAATGAATTACAGAAGCGACTGGAGCAACTTGCCATCATAAGGAGTTTTTGCCTTTCATTTCTAAATTCAGTATCTTTTCCACTCCCCCCCACCAAACCTCCTCTCCCGGTGAAGATTAGTTGCGGTGTTCCTGAGTTGGGGAAGAGAAAATCAGCCGAGTTTTTCCACTCCTGATATCCAGAAACTGCTGCTGGAAGTGTTAATGTCAGGTGAGGATATAAGAGCATAAGAATTAGGAGCAGGAGTAGGCCATTCGGCCCTGCGAGCCTGCTCTGCCATTCAATAAGATCATGACTGATCTTCTACCTCAACTCCACTTTCCTCCACTGTCCCCATATCCCTTGGTTCCCTTAATCTCCAGAAATCTATCGATCTCTGTCTTGAATATACTCAATGACTGAGCCTCCATAGCCCTCTGGGGTAGAGCATTCCAGAGATTCACCACTCTCCGAGAAGAAATTTCCCCTCATCCAAGTCCTAAATGGCCGACCCCTTATTCTGCGACTGTGACCCCTGTTTCTATACTCCACAGCCAGAAGAAACATCCTCCCTGCATCTACCCTGTAAGAATTGTATGTTTCAATCTCCCATTCTTCTAAACTGTAGAGAATACAGGTACAACGTCTAAAAATCCAGCAACCTCTGGACCGAGACCATGCCGGTTTTCGGATTCTTTTGGATTTTTCCAGATTTCGGACCTCGCTGTTGGCGCTCATCTCCTCCACCCGCAGCCCCCCGTTTTTTATTGGTTTCCTCGTTCCTCTCCACCCGATGTTGACATCTTGGCCGCCTCAAAAATGACCAGTTTTCGGATAATTACAGTTTTTGGACAGCTGGATTTGAGATCTATAGACCGAGTCTACTCAATCTCTCCTCGTAGGACAATCCCCCCCCCATCTCGGGAATCAGTCTGGTGCACCTTTGTTGCACTCCCGTTGAGTGAAGCAATTTCTCCTCATCTCAGCTCTAAATGATCATTCCTTTATTGCACTTGGATTGATTGGCTTCACAAAAGAATGTTAATATATTTTCTTCCCTCCCCAATGTTCTTGACTCTTGTTGTTTATTTATTCTTGGGATGTGGGCATCGCTGGCATAGTTGGCATTTATTGCCCATCCCCAGTTGCTCTTGAGAAGATAATGGTGAGCCACCTTCTTGAAACGCTGCAGTTCGTGTGGTGTGGGTGTTCGTTCCCGAAATGCCATTGGGTCGGAGTTCCAGAATTTTGACCCAGCGACGGTGAAGAAACGGCTGATATATGTCCAAGTCGGGATGGTGTGTGACATGGAGATGACTGTGTTTCCTGCACTGCTGCCCTTGTCCTTCCATGTGGTGAAGGTCATGGGTTTGGGAGGTACCAGGCATGGTTCCAGTGACATTTTCTGCTGTCCAGTTGCTTGGACATTTTGTACATGGGAGTTTGGACTAGGACACATTCCAATGTTTTGGACACTGAGTCCGAATGTAGTGCCCGACTCCCACGCTGAGATTGGTTAACTCAACACAGATTGTAATCCTCTTTTTAAAAAAAAAACAAATAAATAAATAAATAAATTAAGTTTGCACGATGGCTCAGGGGGTAAAAGGCAGCATGCAGCTGAATCAACCAGATCAGAAAGCTCCAGCTCGCAAAACTGTTTGCAATTGTGGTAGCTTCATTGAATTTTTTAAAGTGGTCCTAATGGTGTGTTCCGTTTCTGTAACTATCAAAACTCTGCACAAATTATAACATCAGAACCATTTCCCACTTGGATATTGTGACAATTTTAAAAATATAAATGTAGCACTTCCGTTTCCCCAAACTCGCACTGTCCCGTTCACCCATCACCCCTGTGCTCGATGACTTGTAATGCCTCAATTATAAAATTCTCATCCTTGTTTTCAAATCCCTCCCTGTCCTTGCCCCTCCCCATCTCTGTAATCTTCCAGCCCTACAACCCTCCTAAATTTCGCCGCTCCTCCAATTCTGGCCTCTTGAGCATCCGCGATTTTCAACATTCCACCCTAAGCTCTGGAATTCCCTCCCTAAACCTCTCTGCCTCGCTTTCCTCTTTAAAATCTACCTCGTTGTGCAAGCTTTTGGTCACTTGTCGCAAAATATCCTTACGCGGCTTGGTGTCAAATTTTTGTGATAACGCTCCTGTGAAGTGCCTTGGGATATGTTGCTATGTTAAAGGTGCTATATAAATGCAAGTTATTATTGTTCATTCACTGTGGAAAGAATCTTCTGCTGCAATAACATGACAGAATGATAAAGAAAGAAAGACTTAAAGACTTGCATTTCTACAGCGTCTTTCACCACCACTGGATGTCCCAATGCGCTTTGCAGCCATTGAAGTACTTTTTGAAGTGTAGTCACTGTTGTAATGTGGGAAACACGGCAGCCAATTTGCGTACAGCAAGGTCCCACAAACAGCAATGTGATAATGATCAGATCATCTGTTTTTGTTATGTTGATTGAGGGATAAATATTGGCCCAGGACACCGGGGATAACTCCCTTGCTCTTCTTCGAAATAGTGCCATGGGATCTTTTACGTCCACCTGAGATATCAGGAGGGGCCTCGGTTTAACATCTGATACGAAAGATGGCACTTCCGACAGTGCAGTGCTCCCTCACCACCATCTGACCTGGCCTATAGAGGTGCAACAGCCTGTGACAGAGACTGTAGGTCCCGCATTGGACTCATCAGTCACCTGAGAACTCATTAGTGCGGAAATCATCCTTGACTCTCAGGGACTGCCGAAGAAGAAAAGAAGATGATGATTACTCCTTCAGCACTGCACTGGGAGTGTCAGCCTAGATTTTTGTGCTGAAGTCTCTGGAGTGGAACTTGAACCCACAACCTTCTGACTCGGAGGCGAGCATGCTACCTACTGATCTACGGCTGATACTTAATGAGCGAAAGTGTGGGCGCAGGCTGTTAAATTTGTCACCGTCGGTCAGGGAGCATCTTTCTTGGACCTGCTGCTTATGGTGCACATTGTGTTGGCTGATGATCAGATCGCTCTCCAGTCTGTTTCACCTTAACTGGTTTATTATAAATGCAAAACAATGAGGAAGCACTTGGAAAAATATTGCCGGGTGTATTCAGTTGTAAACTGATTCCATTGGCCCTGCTTCTAAAAACAGCAATGATTTATGTGCAGTTAAATTTAACCCTTCCTACACTTATCAACATGATTTGATGCACAACAGGAAACAGCTGGTGATCTTCCAAAGAACTCAACATGTATTCATTAGTCCTCTCGGATCCAGTTCTGACATGTTTTTCCCTGAACATTTTTTCAGTAGTACAGCTCCTTTCATTCTACTTCTATTTCGGGCTATGTTTTGTCTGCAATGAAACTATTCTCGATGGGAGTGTTAGCGTTTGAAGATGCGGCATTTCTATTTGGCGTAGGCTGTACATTTTCAGCTCAAGATCAGGAGTTCAAGGAGCTGTTGATGGAATGTGCACCCCATAGCTCTGCGATACTATGTGGGGCTGCTTCAACATCCAGTGCTGTTGTGCTGATCTGCTCTTTTTCATCAGTCGCATAGAATGTACAGCACAGAAACCGGCCATTCGGCACCAGTGGTCCGTACCCGTGTTTATGCTGCACGAGCTTCCTCCAACCCCATCTCATCTCACTCTATCAACATATCCTCCTCTTCTCTCATCAAGTTCTTCCCCGCTGGTCTGCAGAAATTGCCTCTTGCCATGTGTCTTACCGCAGGTGCTTGGCTCCCTGGTCCACATGGCAGTGACTCGTGCATGAGCCTTGACTAAGAAACAATTGCATGTGCATTTCGACAGCGTCTTTCAGGACCACCAGACATCCTGATGCGCTTTACAGCCAATAAAGTACTTTTTCGAATGTAGGAAACGCGGCAGCCAATTTGCGCAGAGCAAGCTTCCACAAACAGCAATGTGATAAATTACCCAAATAATGTGTTTTTAGCGATGTTGCTTAAGGGATAAATATTGGCCGACGACACAGTGGATAACTCCCCTGCTCTTCTTTGAAATAGTGCTATGGGATCTTTTATATCCAACTGAGAGCAGATGGGGTCTCAGTTTAACATCTCATCTGAAAGACGACACCTCTGGGGACAGTGCAAAACTCCCTCAGTACTGCCCCTCCGACAGTGCAGCGCTCCCTCAGCACTGCATTGGAGTGTCAAACTAGATGTTTGTGCTCAAGTCTCTGGAGTGGGACTTGAACCCATGACCTTCTGACTCAAGTGGCGAGAGTGCGATCCACTGAGACTGAGTCCAATCCTGTCCCTTGTTTGATGTTCAAAGGGTTGCTGGATTGTAATCAGAAGCGGGATCCCTGCTTAAAATTCCCCTTCTTAACCCTGAAGCTATCTGATGCGCTGCTCAGACCAGAGATTGAACCTTGAACTTTGTTGGCAGCACTCAGCTGCTCACTGGTTAAACTTGCTGAACACTCGGGTTCATGTGGACTTCAAAGATCCCACGTCACTATTTTGAAGAAGAGCCGAGAGTGCTTCCCGGTGTCCTGACCAATATTTATCTCTCAACCAACTTCACTAAAACAGATGATCCGGGTCCACTTCCTAGAACTCCCTCCCTAACAGCACTATGGGAGTAGCTTCACCACATGGACTGCAGCGGTTCGAAAAGGTGGCTCACCATCTCCTTCCTGAGGGCAATTAAGGAAAGTAAATAAATGCTGGTCTTGCCAGCGATACCCACATCCCAGGAATGATTAAAAAGTAAAGTTCTAACTCTTTCTGTGGTTAACTATTGGTGCCTGGACCCTAAGCTCTGGAACTCCCTCCCTAAACCTCTCCGTCTCTCCACCTCTCTTTCCTCCTTTAAGATGCTCCTTAATAACTACCTCTTTGACCAAGCTTTTGGTCATCTGCCATAATTCCTTCTTGTGTGGCTCGGTGTGAACTTTATTTGTTTTGTCTTGTAACGCTGCTGTGAAGTGCTTTGGGATGTTTTACGACGTTAAAGGCGCTATATAAATACAAGTTGTTGTTGTTTCCCATCTGGTGAGCTGAGTTTAAACAATCTTTGTTTCAAGAGGCATATCGTAATGAAATGGATTCACACCTTAAGTAAAGGTAGTTGCACTATTTGAAAAGGTGCAAAATGTAATTTATTGAACGGATTATATTGCTTTTGTGATTTTTACTGATTAATGTAGAAGCTTTTTGAGGGGAAAGTAGTGTTAATCAGCGACGACTTATTTTTTTCTTGCCAATGAAAAGTTGTTAATTGCTTGAGCTGAGCCCGGAGTGAAATGAGCTGTTGTCCTGCAGGTTCGCAGATTATCGACCTGATGATGCTGGTAGTTGACGTGACGAAGGGGATGCAGACACAGTCTGCAGAATGCCTGGTGATTGGCGAAATTGCCTGTCCTCGGATGGTGGTGATATTGAACAAGATCGACCTCCTGCCAGAGGCAAAGAAGCAAGCAACAATCGACAGAATGACGAAGAAAATGCAGAAGACACTGGAAAATACAAGGTAACTCCAGCTCAAATACACCTGGTGATACTCGTACTGGATCACACATTCGCAGCATAACTAAAACCACCGATTTCCACCTCCGCAACATCACCCGTCTCCGCCCCTGCCTCAGCTCATCTGCTGCTGAAACCCTCATGCATGCCTTTGTTACCTCTAGACTTGACTACTCCCATCATCATCAGCATCATAGGCAGTCCCTCGAAACGAGGATGACTTGCTTCCATGCCAAAAAGGGATAAGTTCACAGGGGTTTCAATGAAGGACCTAATATTCCAGATCCAGAACTACACCCTGAAGGGTGAAAGATGCCTGTGCGTAGATTTTATTAATGTTTGGTGGCGGTTGCACACCAGCCACCACACGGGCTTGGCAGAGCTAGGTCTTGGTCCAGTAGCAAGGATTACCCAAGACGACCGGAGACAAGCTCTGCTGCACGGGCCTAGTGCGCACACATATCGCAGTGTGGGCTGACCCGTGCTGTCCCTGGGCCCTCACTGCCCCTGGGCCCTCGTCGCTTTTGGCCCCAAACTCACGCCTTTCCTGGATCTCGATCACATCGCTTGACATTCTCTCGCCGCTCCTTCGCCCTGACCTCGCCTCTCCTGATGTACCTGACTATTCCAATGCACTCCTGGCTGGCCTCCCACATTCTACCCTATGTAAACTTAAAGGTCATCCAAAACTCGGCTGCCCGTGTCCTAACTCGCACCAAGTCCCAGTCACCCAACACCCCTGTGCTCGCTGACCTACATTAGCTCCCGGTTAAGCAATGCCTCGATTTCAAAATCCTCATCCTGGTTTACAAATCCCTCCATGACTTCGCCCCTACCTATCTCTGTCATCTCCTTCAACCTCACAACCTCTGAGATTTCTGCGCTCCTCTAATTCTGCCCTCTTGAACATCCCTGATTATAACTGCTCAACCATTGGTGGCTGTGCCTTCAACTGCCTGGGCCCCAAGCTCTGGAACTCCCTGCCTAAACCTCTCCACCTCTCTACCTCTCTCTCCTCCTTTAAGACGCTCCTTAAAACTTTCCTCTTTGACCAAGCTTTCGGTCATCTGCCGTAATTTCTTCTTGTGTAGCTCGGTGTCAAATTTACTTGTTTTGTCTTAAAACACTCCTGTGAAGCGTCTTGGGATGTTTTACTGCGTTAAAGGCGCTATATAAATACAAGGTGGTGGTGTTGTTGAATAGATGAAGTTAAGTTACAGATCTGCCATGATCTAATTCAATGGTAGAACAGGTTCGAGGGGCTGAATGGCCTACTACTATTTGACAGTCTTGAGAATTCTGTTTTTCTAATTTTAAGGTTATGTCCCTCTTGCTCTCCTCTCTCCCCACCCCCCGGCCACACACTGACAAACGTGATGATCTTCCAGAACCCCTTGAAATTTCCTTGCGACCCCTCTAAAGTGTGCAGACCCAGTGTGTAAGCTGCCCTTATTTGGACTGTGATGTGTGAAAATGTTTGTGCCACAGAATCTTCATTCCGTGAACTTTACACCAGTTGTTTGTGTAGCGGTCCCCCTTGCAAATATTGACACTCTCCTGGGACCACCCCTCCCCCCCCCCCCCCCCCCACCTTCGTAACTTCCAAAATCCAATTTCAGGTATCCAAAGAGCAACTGTGCTCAAAATCATTAATTCAGCAACAACAATAATGTGTTGGTAAATCAGCGCACACAGAATTCAAAGAAAAACAGAAGCTTGATCATGCCCTAAGAAAGAGAGAGACATATAAGAAGAAAGACTTGTATTTCTATAGCACCTTTCATGGCCTCAGGACATCTCAAAGCGCTTTACAGCCAGTAAAGTACTTTTGAAGTGTTGTCACTGTTGTAAAGTAGGAAACGTTGCAGCCAATTTTGGCACAGCAAGCTCCCACAAACAGCAATATGATAATGACCAGACAATCTGTTTTGGTGATGTTGATTGAGGATAAATACTGGGGATAACTCCCCTGTTCTTCTTCGAAATAGTGCCATGGAATCTTTTACATCCACCTGAGAGAGCAGACGGGGCCTCGGTTTAATGTCTCATCCGAAAGACGGCATCTCCGACAGTGCAGCAGAGCTTCCTCAGCAATGCACTAGAGTGTCAGCCTGGATTTGTGTGCTCAAGTTCCTGGGACTTGAACCCACAACCTTCTGACTCAGAGGCGAGTGTGCTGCCCACTGAGCCACGGCTGAAACTATTTTAGAAGTTGTTGCAACAGAGATGCCGAGAAAGGAGGAGAGCAAGAGCTGTCAGCCTGTGATAACTGCTGCTACAGAGCTTCTGAGAGGGGAGAAGAAAAAGCTAGCATATGTGAAAACTCCCATCAGCAGAAGGAAGGAGGGAGAGCCATTTCAAGATCGACAGGTGGGTGTTTTGGTGCACTCTCCAAAAATACTTTGTTTTGTAGGTGGGGGGAGGAAAGAAGATTAACAAGGCCGTAACATTGCGTCGGGGTGTGTGTAAGTGTGTGGGGTTCTTGTGTGTAACGAGGTACGAGGCACCACTAAAAACACCCCACCCCATTGCCTGGTCTGGGACAGCTTGGGTGAAGACTTAATTCCTTTAATTGAACACCGTTGAGACCTGATGGAGGACTGTGCCATCCCGGGTGAAGGCATCTTCTCTCTCTCTTTACCCGCCCCCCCCCCCAGCCAGAAGACACCACAAATAAGACTTTGTTTTCCATCAGAGAGTGCACCCCTGCAAGCACCCACCCAACATCGTGAGGGGCATCCCTGCCCTCACAGCCTCCGTCTCTCTCTCTCTCTCTCTCTCTCTCTCTCTCTCTTTCTTTTTAAAATCAATTAAAACTACTGAGCAGAGGGAAAAGGCCCCTCCCCCATTGTTAAACAAGCAGGGTAAAGGTGTGCCTCATTAAGAGCTCCCTCTGCTCAAAAATAAGGCCTGAGACTTGGGTTACGTGTAGCCCTTAAAGGGACCCTGTTATGGCGAGTTCAGCTTCGCCGATGGTGGGACCAGCCGCAGAGCATGGCAGCGATGGATAAGTTGAGGGACCTGTCAGGTCCTTCAACTTAGTGGACGTCTGGCGAAATCTCCATCCTGACTCCAGCGCCTTCACTTGGGTGAGGCCTGGAAGAGGATGGTCCAGAATCGACCGCCTGTATATATCCCGGGCGTACGTCTCTTGCGTTCCGGCGGCTTCCATGCGGCCGATGCCGTGCTTGGACACCAGCTGGTGTAGGCGGAGCTTGCTTCGCTCCGCGCGCGGGTGGGGTCCACATACTGCCACTTTAACAACCTGCTGCTGGAAGACGAGTGGTTGCGGGATTTGTTCCATCAGTTCTGGGCTGACTGGAGAAGGAAGCAGGCGGACTTCCCCTCCTTGAGATTATGGTGAGACGTGGGCATGGCTCACGTCCGTCTCTTCTGTCGGGTGTATGTGAATGTATTGACCAAGAGGCGGGAGCCAGGGTGGGGCATCTGGAAAAGGAGATGCTCGACCTGGAGTCCCGTCTCGGTCAAGTCATCGAGGTCCCGGCCCTGCAGACGGTGTACGAAGAGAAAAAGGGCGCGCTGAAGGACCTGCAGCTTGTCTGGTCCCGATGCGCGTTCGTGAGGTCGCGCATGCGGTTCCTCCGGAACCCGGACCATGGCTTCCCCTTCTACTCGCTGGAAAAAAGACGGAGGTCTGTAAGCAGCTCTTGACGCTGCTGACTGATGACTGATCTGTGGCCTGGGATCCGGAGGGCATCAGCAGTAGAGCTCGATCATACTACGAGGCTCTGTTCTCTCCGGATCCGTTTAGCGAGGAAGCGCGCAGAGTTTTGTAGAAGGACTTGCCGAAGGTCGGCCCGGAGGACACCAAAAATCTGGCCGCTCTGCTAGGCTTGGCGGAGCTGACCAGTGCCCTTGACCAGCTCTCGAGGGGAAAAGCCCCGGGGCTGGACGGGCTGACCGTGGAGTTCCACAGGGCGTTCTGGAACGTCCTTGGGGGGGCGACTACGTGCGGATCCTGGGGGAAAGTCTGGCGACCGGGGAGATGCCCGTCTCTTGGCACAGGGCAGTCATCGTCCTGCTGCCTAAGAAGGGCGATCTCTGCCTACTGAAGAACTGGCGAACGGTCTCCCTCGTCTGCACGGATTACAACATTTTTGCCAGGGCTATGTCTGCTCGCCTTGGCACCGTGCTGGACCACATGATCCACCCCGACCAGTCCTACACAGTCCCGGGCCGGACATTCCACGATAACATCCATTTGGTCCGGGACCTGGTCCACCATTCCCAAAGGGCTGGTCTGTAGGTCGCCTTTCTTTCTCTGGATCAGGAGAAGGCATTCGACAGGCTGGATCACCAGTATTATTTCGTGACTCTGCACGCTTTTGGGTTCGGGTCGCATTTTGTTGCCCGGATCCGACTTTTGTACGCCGCTGCAGAGTGTCTGATTAAGGTTAACGGGTCTTTGACAGCACCCCTTCGCTTTGGGAGAGGTGTGCGCCAGGGATGCCCCATGTCTGGTCATATGCGTGGAGCTTTTCCTGCGCCTCTTGCAGAAGAGGTTGACAGGACTAGCTCTGCAAGGGCCGGGCGTGGAGGTAGTCTTCTCGGCTTACGTCGATGACGTGCTCTTCATGGTCGAGGATCCTCTTAACCTGCGGAGGATGTGTGAGTGCCAGAAGATTTACTCGGCCGTATCCTCCGCCAAGATCAACTGGAAGAAATGTTCCGGACTTCTGGTGGGCCAGTGGCGGGTAGACTCCCTGCCGGAGGAGTTCAGGCCTTTTGCCTGGAGCACCACCCATCTCCTCTCTCTGGGAGTCTACTTTAGCCCTGATGAGGAAGCCTGGCCGGTGAACTGGCAAGAGCTGGAGGCCAAAGTCACTGTGTGCTAGACAGGACTGCTTCGAGTGCTGTCCTACAGGGGGCGAGCACTAGTCATAAACCAGCTGGTGGCCGCTATGCTGTGGTACCGGTTGGTCACTGTGACCCCTCCCCCTGCATTTGTCACCAAGATACAGAAGAAGCTGGTCGACTTCATCTGGAACAACAGGAAGCATTGGGTCTCTGCTGCGGTTCTGAGTCACCCGCTTAGGGAGGGCGGTCAGGCGTTGGTGTGCGTGAGCACCCAGCTAGCGACTTTCCGTCTTCAGACACTGCAGAGATACCTGTATGCAGAGCATCCTCCGAGATGGTGTGCGCTGGCGACGTATTTCTTCAGCCAGCAGTGCTGCCTCAATTATGATACGTAGCTGTTTGTAAACCTGGGAGGCATCTGGACCACCATGCGGATGCTGCCTGTCTTTTATCAGGAACTCGTCAGGGTCTGGAACAAAATCGCCACCAAGTGCAGTTCTCCCCCGTCTGGCGTGGCAGCTATCCTTCGGGAGCTGCTGCTCACGAATCCGTACCTCCACCAAGCATGGTTTTAGGTGGCAGGCTCACAAGAGGGCTTTGTTTGGCAAGGTGACCAAGGTCAGGGACATACTGGATGGCGCCTAAAGAGCTGGCACGCGCCTATCCTGGGCTGGCGTGCTGCTAATGCCATCGAGTCGCTAAAAACGGCACTAGGCCCTGATTCCATTAGGTGCGTCGAGGAGGCTCAAACACGTGGGCCGATCCCGTCCGAACTAACCCCCATCCAGCCGGAATTCCTCATCGGCACCAAGCCCCGAAACCTCGGGAGCAAGCGCTTCATAACTTGAGCCTCCTCCGGGAAATCCCCTCCGTGCTTTTCAGTTCTGCCCGGAGGGGATTCTTGTACAGGCTGCTCTTGCACAATCTCCACTTTACCATCCTCGTCTGCTGTCCGGAAATGCCATGGCGCACCATCTTGCTGTCCGGAGGAGGCGGGGGTCCCCAATGGAGTGCTCTCTACACGGGAGTCCACCCTTTATTTATTGGGGACTTGACCTGGACTTACACGGGGCAGTTCTGTGCAATCGGTTTTTAAGTTGGTTTACTGACTCCCAGGCCGCCTGCAATTTCTGCGGTCTGGAAGAGCCCGTGTTTCATGTTTATGTGGAGTGTGTCAGGTTGCAGCCCCTGTTCCAATATTTGAAGGGGCTGCTCCTCAAATTCTGGTTGTACTCCTGATCTTTGGATACTCTGTGCGGAGGGGAGCGAGAAAGTCGGAAGGCCTCTTCGTAGGACTGATCCTGGGCATGGCCAAGGTGGCCATTAACCGGTCCAGGCAGTGGGCGGTCGAGGGAGTCATTCAGCCCAACTGTCTGCCTCTCTTCTGCGGTTACGTTCGAGCCAGGGTGTCTACCGGTACACTCATGGCCTTCCGTGAGAGGTGGACACCGGAGGGACTAGAGTGCTTCTTCACCTCCGACAACCAAATTTTAATTTGACCCTTTAATGTTAAAAGATTAATTTGTTGGTTTTAGTGCCCCTTTAGTAAGGGGGCACTTGATTTATAGTTTCAACTAAAATAATTGTAGAGCTGTTAAGTTGGGAGTGGCTTAGCCAGTCACGTGATGTTCACAAGACTCAATAAAACCTCAGCCAGTTGGGTTCAGGGGATCCATGTTGAGCCTGGTGGATGAACTGGTAAGGTGTAGTATGATTGTTAAACCTTTGCTAATAAACCAACTAGATCTTAATAGCAATGTGTTGCTATGAATTCTTAAGCAAAAAACCCATGAAGCAAATACATTACAGTAGTGAATGGCTGTTGGTGGTTGTGGAGAATCAACATCCTCGGATGAGGAAGGGAGAAAACTGAGGGGTTGGGGAATGAATTTCAGAGACACCTGGCTATCATTAATGGTTGAATTTATCTCTGCTGAAGACATTGACTCCCTCTGTAATGCAGTTCCACTCGTGCCAGTGGCCTCCAGGTATGGTAGCATAGTGGTTATGTTACACAGAATGTGAGTTCATATCTCACCATGGCAGTTCTGAGAATTTGAATTCAGTTTATTAATAAAAAGGTGGTTTCAATGAAGCTGTCAGATTGTTGTAAAAACCCAACCGCAAGGTCCTTTAGGAAAGGAAACCTGCCATCCTTACACTCTCGCTCCAGTCCCATGCCAATATGGTTGACTCTCACTGCCTTCTGAAGTAGCCAAGTAAGCCACTGCTGTGCTACGTTCTCAGGGGAGCTAGAGATGGGCAACAAATTATCAGCAACGCCCACATCCTGAGCAGCCTTCCCGCGGACCGGCGGACATCTTGTACTCATCTAACTTGCACCTGCACCTCTCTTCGGCGGGATAGAGATCAGAAGTGGCAGCCCAGGCGTATTGAGGCCAATTCTGTTAGCCCAATAGCTGCTGCAACTGAGATCAGCTAACTCGTTGCAGATTATGGATGGAGCCTCGCAGTCTCCACACTGTATAGCTAATACCACACCAGGTAGCGGAGTTATCCATTAAGCTATGAGACGAGCACAGTGCATCATTTTAACTTCTTAAACCAGGGTGTCGCCACCCTGTGGCCCTAATGCGACAGTCAGCGCAAATCCTGGTAATCCATCCCTCAAAGCCCAGGCCACTTGGCCCTATTTCTACTTGGTTTTCATATTTGCTGGTTTCTCCTATTTAAATGATGTGGGACCTGGAGGGTAGGAAAAGGCTGTTCTTGCATAGAATTTACGGGCACACAAACAGCAATGCCATATTAATCAAGAGTTCTGTTTGGTCATCCCCTCTCTATCAAAGGTACAGTCTTGATACAATCATTGTATAATGATGTAATTGCATGTCTCACTTTGTTGTCTTGATCTTGGGGTGCATTTATGCTGCATTCATGTTTCAGCCAAGCCATACACTGTTCACACTGTCGCAGTGAAACTCGAATTCTGTTATCCAACAGCAAGCTCTCCCTAATTCAATTTTTGAATAGTTAGACAATGTGGTTTGCAGAGTCTGCACTCAAACCAGGAGGTCCAATGGTTCCCACAGGCACTTTTTATTTTACATTGTATTACATAATATTTGCAGCACAGAAACAGGCCATTCGGCCCAACAGGTCCATGTCGGTCTTTGTGCTCCACACAAGCCTCCTCCCACCCTTCTTCATCTCGCCCATCATTTTAACTTCTTAAACTGTGTTGTCCACCCTGTGGCCTGAAGGCGACAGTCTATTCCCTCCATTCCTTTCTGCCTCGTGTTTATCTAGCTTTCCCTTAAATGTATCTATGTGGTTATCGCTGTGGCCTCATTGGCAGATAACTCACAACAGAATGCCAAGGTCTGTCGGCATCTGCAGTCTGAGATATCCACCTATTAATGGGAACATGGATTAAAGCCTCATACACAGCTTTCATGGCACATAGCTGTGTGGCCTATGGAGACAGAAGCTCAGACATCCTGCTTTAAATTGCAATAAAAACCTTTAATTTCGGCGATATTCTCTGTTGGGCTGTTTCAGGATTGTGACCCATTATGTGTGTGTGTGATGCTAACCTGTGCAAATCCCAAATATTGTTGCCCCATTTCAACATTATTCCATTCCCTTGCTGTGCCCACGATGAAACATGTTACCATTATGAACACGGCCCAAAATTCCTCGCTTTCTTCCATAATTAATGCACTACTAATTAAATCACATTTTTCGATACTGCATGTTCAAAGCTATGTGTTATCATAGTTCCACGAATGGGCATTTTCATTAAAAGAAGAATTTCAGACCCTTTAGAGATGATTTTAATTCGACTTGCTCAGCAGAAACCTGGCGGTTGGACAGTTAAAATCGCCCCGGGCTCTTACCTGTCCGAAAGCTGCGCTGATCGCAATTTTAACCTGCTCTCCTGAGCAGGCAGCATGGACAAGCGCCAGGGTCCTTCTTTACATATGCATGTTGAGGCCCGATGACATCATTGAGACCTGTTTGTAATTTTAACTCCGGCCTGAGTAAGGAATCCACCTGGAGTTAAAATCGGGTCCAAAGTGTCTGAGCTTGCTTTCCACATGCACAAAGTATTTGGAAGAGAAAGCTGAGATTTTTTTTTTACTCCATGCACTGCCAGAAATAGTGTTGGGAGCAGAATCAACAATAGCTTTTAAAAGGGAATGGATAAATAATTTGAAAGAAGAATATTTAACCAGGTGTGGGGAATGGCAGGGGAATAGCACTAAGTACTTTGAGTGAGTGGGTGAGAAGGGCCAGATGGGCTTATATAATATAAAATTCTTTGATTGTACTCTCCTAGTTTATATCGCCCTCACAATTGTTGTAATCTTATAGAATCATAGAACAGAATCTTACAACGCAGAAGGAGAACATTTGGTCCGTCATGCATGTGCTATCCAATTAGTCCCACTCCCTAGATTTTCCCCCATAACCCTGCAAATTAATCCTCTTCAAGTACATGGAAAGTTATAATGGAATCTGATCCCACTACAGTTTCGGGTAGCGTGCTCTAGACCTTCACCCTCTGTATGAGGAAATTTCTCCATGTACCCTCGAGATCTTTTGGCAGTTATTTTAAATCTCTAACCTCTGGATACCAACCCACTTGCCAGAAGAACTTGTTTCTCCTTACCTGTTCTATGAAAACTATGCCATTTTGAATACCTATATTCGGTCTCCCCTTAGCCTTCTCTGGTCTAAGGAGAACTATCCCAGCTTTTCCAATCTCTTCACATAACTGAACTCCCTCATCCTTGGTATCATTCTGGAAAAACCTCCTCTGTACCCTCTCTAGGGCCTTGGAAAAAATAGTACCTGGTGCAAAGTAGAGCCATATATTCTGAGCGCTAAGTTTTCATTTGGAACAGTACACACAAAATTATCAGAGTGGTGTGTATGGATACGTCTTTGGATTCCAGCTCCAAATGAGGCTGTCTTCTGTGTTAAGTCTAGATTCTTTTTAAAAAAAAAAAAACCTCTGTTCTTTTGAGTTCCCAGTTCTGAAACAAATTAAAATGGAACACCTCCGGGGCTTGAAGGCTGCTGAAGGTACATTCGGAGATTTAAAGATGTTCAGAAAGTATTTTCCGTAAGAATATAAAAGATGAATTGTTGCATTGTTCTCCAGATATTGCCATGGTCCGACTGAATTTGCGTGACCAAATGTGCAGAGTTCAAAATTTGTTGTTATAATTGCCCCTTTAGGGTTCAGCTGAGGTTTTTTTTGCCTGTGCAGATGCAGTTATCTGATTTATTAATTTACATTTCGTATACCCTGCCTGTGGGCAAGCGTTGAACTCCGAATAGCCTGTTACATTTGAATAGGTTTGGAATGGAAATGTATTTAGCAATAAGGGATATAATGTTATTTGCAGAATACATCTTGTTTAAATTGCAAGTTAATCCATTTAAATCGCAAATGTCCCCTTTTTCCTAGGGTTTTTTTGGCGGGGGGAGGGGGAACAACTGTATTGTGCTTTATGTAATGTTGCAATTAGTTCTCATTTTTAAACAAGGAGAAAATGAACAGCTCTGTTTAATATTTTAGCAGATTTGATGAATTGTGAAGACTTTATGTGGTTAGCCCCACTAATGATGGCAATTGGTATAAAAAACAAGGATTAACAACCAGCGTGCCTCTTTTAAGTATAAAGTGGCTCTTTCTGTAAACAATTTATCCAATTGAAGCGTAAAAACAGCCCTTTTTATAACCGTTTACCTAACTGAAGTGTTTAACCCTTTCCTTTTTTCTTCCACTGCGACTGGCTTTTTAAATAAGCTCGTTTATTTCTCTCAACAACCTGTCTAAATCCTGTAACGCAGAGAAATCGTCTCCCACTCACCCTTTCCGTCTAGTGGCTATGGTAGCTTGACCACGTGAGCTTCCTGCCAGTTGATTAGGACATGTGGCTCAATGGGTGAGTCACTGGCCTTTCACTTCTGGGACATGGGTGTCATCATCATAAGAACATAAGAACATAAGAAATAGGAGCAGGAGTAGGCTATACGGCTCCTCAAGCCTGCTCCACCATTCAATAAGATCATGGCTGATCTGATCATGGACTCAGCTCTACTTCCCCGCTCGCTCCCCATAACCCCTTATCCCTTTATCGTTTAAGAAACTGTCTATTTCTGTCTTAAATATATTCAGTGTCCCAGCTCCCACAGCTCTCTGAGACAGCGAATTCCATAGATTTGCAACCCTCTGAGAAAAGAAATTCCTCCTCATCTCTGTTTTAAATGGGCGGCCTCTTATTCTAAGATCATGCCCTCTAGTTCTAGTCTCCCCCATCAGTGGAAACATCTTCTCTGCATCAACCTTGTCAAGCCCCCTCATAATCTTATACGTTTCGATAAGATCACCTCTCATTCTTCTGAATTCCAATGAGTAGAGGCCCAACCTACTCAACCTTTCCTCATAAGTCAACCCCCTCATCTCTGGAATCAACTTAGTGAACCTTCTCTGAACTGCCTCCAAAGCAAATATATCCTTTCGGAAATATGGAAATAGGGAAACCAAAACTGCACGCAGTATTCCAGGTGTGGCCTCACCAATACCCTGTATAGCTGTAGCAAAACTTCCCTTTTATACATATCCCCTTCACCATAAAGGCCAAGATTCCTTTGGCCTTGCTGATCACCTGGGTACTATCCTTTTGTGTTTCATGCACAAGTACCCCTAGGTCTCACTGTACTGCAGCACTTTGCAATCTTTCTCCATTTAAATAATAGCTTGCTCTTTGATTTTTTCTGCCATAGTGCATGACCTCACACTTTCTAACATTATACTTCATCTGCCAAATTTTTGCCCAGTCACTTAGCCTGTCTATGTCCCTTTGCAGATTTTTTGTGTCCTCCTCACACATTGCTTTTCCTCCCATCTTTGTATCATCAGCAAACTTGGCTATGTTACACTCAGTCCCTTCTTCCACATCGTTAATATAGATTGTAAATAGTTGGGGTCCCAGCACTGATCCCTGCAGCACCCCACTAGTTACTGATTGCCAACCAGAGAATGAACCATTTATCCTGACTCTCTGTTTTCTGTTAGTTAGCCAATCCTCTATCCATGCTAATATATTACCCCAACCCTGTGAACTTTTATGTTGTGCGGTATCCTTTTATGTGGCACCTTGTCAAATGCCTTCTGGAAGTCCAAATACACTACATCCACTGGTTCCCTTTTATCCACCCTGTTCGTTACATTCTCAAAGAATTCCAGCAAATTTGTCAAACATGACTTCCCCTTCATAAATCCATGCTGACTCTGCCCGACCGAATTTTGCTTTTCTAAATGTCCTGCTACTGCTGCTTTAATAATGGACTCCAACATTTTCCCAACCGCAGATGTTAGGCTAACTGGTCTACAGCTTCCTGCTTTTTGTCTGCCTCCTTTTTTAAACATTTGCCGTTTTCCAATCTGCCCAGAATCCAGGGAATTTTGGTAAATTACAACCAATGCATCCACAATCCCTGTCGCTACTTCTCTAAAGACCCAAGAATGCAAGCCATCGGGTTCAGGGGATTTATCTGCCTTTAGTCCCATTATCTTGCTGAGTGCCACCTCCTTAGTGATTGTGTTAAGTTCCTCCCCCCCCCTTGACTATCCACTGTTGGAATGTTGTTAATGTCCTCTACCGTCAAGACTGATACAAAATATTTGTTCAGAGTTTCTGCCATCTCCATGTTCCCCATTACTAATTCCCTGGTCTCGTCCTCTAAGGGACCAACATTTACTTTAGCCACTCTTTTCCTTTTTATATACTGATAGAAACTCTTGCTATCTGTTTTTATTATTTTGTGCTAGTTTACTTTCATAGTCTATCTTCCCTTTCTTAATCATTTTTTTAGTCGTTCTTTGCTGGCTTTTAAAAGCTTCCCAATCTTCTGTCCTCCCACTAGTTTTGGCCACTCTGTATGCCCTTGTTTTTAATTGGATACCGTCCTTTATTTCTTTAGTTAGCCACGGATGGCTATCTTTTCTCTTACACCCTTTCCTCCTCACTGGAATATATTTTCTTGAAAGGTGTGAAATATCTCCTTAAATGTACACCACTGTTCATCAACCGTCCTACACTTTAATCTATTTTCCCAGTCCACTTTAGCCAACTCTGCCCTCATACTTTCATAGTCTCCTTTATTTAAGCTTAATACGCTGGTTAGAGATCCAACTTTCTCACCCTCCATCTGAATTTGAAATTCAGTCATGCTATGATCACTCATTCCAAGGGGATCCTTTACTATGCGATTGTTTATTAATCCTGTCTCACTACACAGGACCAGATCTAAGATAGCCTGCCCCTGGTTGGTTCCGTTACATACTGCTCAAGGAACCCATCCTTATGTATCTATGAATTCCTCCTCAAGATTACCCTGACCAATTTGATTTGTCCAATCAATATGGAGGTTAAAATTACCCATGATTATTACTGTTCTCTTTTTACAAGCCCCCACTATTTCCTGGTTTCTGCTCCGGCCAACAGAGTTGTACGGTTAGGCGGCCTATAGACTAAGCCCACCAGTGACTTTTTCCTCTTATTATTCCTTATCTCCACCTAAACTGTTTCAACATCATAGGCAGTTCTTCGGTATTGAGGAACACTTGCTTCCACTCTGATAGTTGTTGAGGGAAAGGGTGGGTGGGACAGGTTTGCCGCACGCTCTTTCTGCTGCCTGCGCTTGATTTCTGCATGCTCTCGGTGATGAAACTCGAGATGCTCGGCGCCCTCCCGAATGCACTTCCTCCACTTAGGGCGGTCTTTGACCAGGGACTTCCAGGTGACAGTGGGGATGTTGCACTTTTTCAGGGAGACTTTCAGGGTGCCCTGTAACGTTTCCTCTGCCCACCTTTGGCTCGTTTGCCGTGAAGGAGTTCCGAGTAGAGAGCTTGCTTTGGGAGTCTCATGTCTGGCATGCGAATGATGTGGCCTGCCCAGCAGAGCTGATCAAGTGTGGTCAGTGCTTCAATGCTGGGGATGTTGGCCTGATCGAGGACGCTAATGTTGGTGCGTCTGTCCTCCCAGGGGATTTATAGGATCTTGTGGAGGCATCGTTGGTGGTATTTCTCCAGCGTCTTGAGGTGTCTACATGGTCCATTATCTGAGCCATACAGGAGGGTGGGTATTACCACAGCCATGTTGACCATGAGCTTCGTGGCAGTTTTGAGGGCCTTGTCTTCAAACACTCTCTTCCTCAGGCGGCCGAAGGCTGCACTGGCGCACTGGAGGCGGTGTTGAATCTCGTCGTCAATGTCTGCTCTTATTGACAGGAGGCTCCTGAGGTATTGGAAATGGTCCATGTTGTCCAGGACCGCGCCGTGGATCTTGATGACTGGGGGGCAGTGCTGTGTGGCGAGGACAGGCTAGTGGAGGACCTTTGTCTTACGGATGTTTAGCGTAAGGCCCATGCTTACGTGCGCCTCAGTAAATACGTCGACTATGTCCTGGAGTTCAGCCTCTGAATGTGTGCAGACGCAGGCGTCGTCCACGTACTGTAGCTTGACGACAGAGGTTCGGGTGGACTTGGACATGGGTGTGGGCCCTGGGTGAAAAGAGCTTGTGTAGTTTTCAATCCAGCCTAGTTCGGCACTGAACTGGCGATCTCCCTTGGAGAGGCCGTGGGATGTCTGCCATGGGAATTGGGGGAAAAAAACATGGCACTTGTGCATTGGGGAAGAATGTAGGGAGCTTTGCATTACATCTGATCTGCTACACACAATCTTGCAGTGCTTTAATTCAGACATGGGCTTCGGTCTCTTTTCTCAAGAAAAGAGAAGGCTGAGGGGTGGACCTGGTAGAGGGCTCCAACATTATGAAAGGGTTAGACAGGGTATATGTAGAGAAGATATTTCTACTTGTGGGAAATGTTATGTATTTAACCCTTGGCAACCTGTATCACACCACCACCAGAGGGCCTACCTGTTGGAGTCCCAAGAGATCCCAGTATCCCTTGGGAGCATTGTATATAAGCAGGCCATCCACGCGGTACCTGCACGCTGGAGTCTGATTAAAGGAGCTAAAGTCACACTTAATCATTGCTCACAGAACTCAGTTTCATCCTCTATTATGAGCTTATCAATTGGCGACGAAATAACGAACAACCATGCGAAAATGCAAAGACCAGTTGGTATCCTGGAAAAGTTATCTGAAGGGGTCGATTGGCATGCCTTCGTGTAGAGACTCGACCAATACTTCGTGGCCAACGAGCTGGAAGGGGACGAGAATGCTGCCAAACAAAGGGCGATCCTCCTTACCATCTGTGGGGCAACAACCTATTGGCCCCATGAAGAATCTTCTAACTCCGGTAAAACCAACAACCAAATCCTATGAAGAATTGTGTACACTGGTCTGGGAGCACCTAAATCCTAAGGAAAGCGTTTTGATGGCGAGGTATCGGTTCTACACGTGTCAACGATCGGAGGGCCAGGAAATGGCGAGCTACGTCGCCGAACTAAGGTGCCTCGCAGGACATTGCGAATTTGATGGATTCCTGGAACAAATGCCAAGAGACTTTTTTGTGCTTGGCATTGGCCATGAAGTAATCCTTTGCAAACTACTGACTGTTGAAACACCGAATCTGAGCAAAGCCATAACGATAGCCCAGGCATTTATGTCCACCAGCGACAACACCCAAAAAAATTTGCAGCATAGAGGTTTCGGCCAGTACTGTGCACAAAGTAACGTCGTTTTTGAGCAGGAATATACATGGCAGAATATACACGCCGGCTGCTGAACAACCTCAGATGACCCAGAGTCCGCCATCAATCGGTAATGTGAAGCAGTTAACACCTTGTTGGCATTGTGGAGGTGATCATCGGGCCCATCAATGCTGCTTCAAGCAATATTGTGCAACGGCTGCAGAACAATGGGACACCTCCAGCGAATGTGCAGGTGAGCTGCAAACCACCAAATTGCAGAGGAAGCCCGATCCTTGGCGGAACTAGAGACTAGAATCGAGGAGGCAGAAGTGTACAGGGTACACACCTTCACCACGAAATGTCCACCAATAATGTTGAAAGTTGAACTGAATGGAATTCCAGTATCCATGGAACTGGACACGGGTGCAAGTCAGTCCATAATGAGCAAATAGGCCTTTAACAGGCTGTGGTGCAACAAGGCACACAGGCCCAAGCTCAGTCCCATTCATACCAAGCTAAGAACGTACACCAAAGAACTGATCTCTGTAATTGACAGTGCAGAAGTCAAAGTCTCCTATGATGGAGCACTGCACGAACTCCCACTATGGATCGTGCCAGGGGATGGCTCCACACTGTTTGGCAGAAGCTGGCTGGGAAAAATCCGCTGGAACTGGGACGGCATCCGAGCGCTTTCGTCCGTTGACGATGCCTCATGTGCCTAGGTTCTGAGCAGATTTCCATCGTCGTTCGAGCCAGGCATTGGAAGTTTCTCGGGGGAGAAAGTGCAGATTCATTTGGCTCCCGGTACATGACCCATCCACCACAAGGCACGGGCGGCACTGTGTATGATGCGAGAGAAAGTGGAAATTGAGCTGGACAGGCTGCAGCAAGAAGGCATCATCGCGCCGGTGGAATTCAACGAGTGGGCCAGTCAGATTGTCCCGGTACTTAAAGGTGACGGCAAGGTCAGAATTTGCGGGGACTATAAAATAACGATTAACCATTTTTCGCTATAGAACCAGTACCTGCTACCCAAGGCAGACGACCTATTTGCGACCCTGGCTGGGGGAAGACATTCACCAAGTTGGACTTGACCTCGGCCTACATGACGCAGGAACTGGAGGAATCTTCGAAAGGCCTCACCTGCATTAACACGCACAAAGGTCTGTTCATCTATAACAGATGCCCGTTTGGAATTCGGTCGGCAGCGGCAATTTTCCTTGCACCATTTTTTTCCAGGACGACATAATGGTTACAGGTTGGGACATCATCGAAAACTTGAAGAATCTGGAAGAGGTTCTAAGTCGGTTGGATTGTGTGGGAAGCCGGTTTAAACGCTCGAAGTGTGCTTTCCTGGCGCAGGAGATAGAGTTCTTGGAAAGACGAATCACAGCAGACGGCATCAGACCCACCGATGTCAAGACAGGACATCAAGAACGCGCCGAGACCATAGAACGTGACGGAGCTGCGGTCGTTCCTGGGACTCCTCAACTATTTCGGTAATTTCCTACCTGGGTTATGCACCTTGCTAGAACTCCTACATGTGCTGCTGTGCAAGGGAGACGACTGGGTATGGGGGAATTCACAAGAGGCTGCCTTTGAGAAAGCCAGAAATCTGTTATGTTCAAACAAACTGCTTGTTCTGTATAACCCATGTAAACGATTAGTGCTAGCTTGCGATGCGTCGCCATATGGGGTCGGGTGTGTGTTACAACAGGATAACTAATCGGGGATTTTGCAACTGGTCACCTATGCGTCCAGGAGTCTGTCCAAGGCCGAAAGGGCCTACAGCATGATTGAAAAAGAAGCTCTGGCATGCGTTTACGGGGTGAAAAAAATGCACCAGTATTTGTTTGGCCTCAAGTTTGAGCTTGAAACTGACCATAAGCCGCTTACATCGCTCTTCTTAGAGAGCAAAGGGATTAACACGAATGCCTCTGCCCACATCCAAAGATGGCCGCTCACGCTGTCGGCATACAACTATGTAATCTGCCACAGACCAGGCATAGAGAACTGCGCTGATGCTCTCAGTTGGCTGCTATTGCCCACCACCGGGGTGGAAATTGCACAGCCTCCAGACTTGCTCATGGTGATGGATGCATTCAAAAATGAAAAGTCGCCCGTTTCGGCCTGCCAGATCAGGACCTGGACCAGCCAGGATCCTTTACTGTCCCTGGTAAAAAAAAAAACTGTGTCCTCCATGGGAGCTGGTCCAGTGTCCCAGCGGAGATGCAGGAGGTGATTAAGCCGTTCTACAGGCACAAAGACAAAATATCCTTGCAGACGGACTGGTTTTTTGGGGGTAATCACGTGGTCTTTGCCAAGAAAGGCAGAGAAACGTCCATTCGTGACCTACACATCACCCACCCAGGCATTGTAATGATGAAAGCCATAGCCAGATCTCATGTGTGGTTGCCCGGCATCGACTCAGATTTAGAGTCATGCGTGCGCCAATGCAACACTTGCTCTCAACTGAGCAATGCACCCAGGGAAGCACCGCTAAGTTTCTGGTCGTGGCCCTCCAAACCGTGGTCAAGGATCCACGTGGGCTATGCCGGGCCATTTCTAGGCAAAATGTTCTTGTGGATGCTTATTCAAAATGGATTGAATGTGTAATAATGTCTCTAAGCACGTCCATTGCCACCATCGAAAGCCTACGAGCCATGTTTGCCATACACGGCCTACGTGATGTCCTAGTCAGCGACAATGGGCCGTGTTTCACCAATGCTGAATTCATGATCCGCAATGGGATCAAACACATCACATCTGCCCCGTTCAAGCCCGCATCCAACAGCTAGGCAGAACGGGCAGTTCAGACCATCAAGAAAAGCTTGAAATGCGTGTCGGAAGGCTCCCTGCAGACCCGACTGTCCCAAGTTTTGCTCGGCTACCACACCAGACCCCACTCGTTCACCGGGATTCCCCCAGTTGAGCTGCTCATGAAAAGGGCGCTCAAAACAAGGCTTTCACTTGTCCACCCTGATCTCCATGATTACGTAGAGGGCAGGCGGTATCAGCAAAGTATGTATCATGACCGCGCAAATTTTTCTCGTGATATTGAGGTCAATGATCCTGTATTTGTGCTCAATTATGGACATGGTCCTAAATGTTCGCTGGCACGGTCATAGCCAAAGAAGGGAGTAGGGTGTTTCAGGTCAAATTGGCCAATGGACTAACGTGCAGAAAGCATTTGGACCAAATCAAATTGCGGTTCACTAACAGCTAAGAGAAACCTGAAGACGACACCTCCAACTTCGACCCTCCAACACACACACACAAGTGGCAACCGACATCATGGTTGACCACGAAGCCGAACTCACCATCCCCAGCAGCCCAGCGAAGAACTAACCAACTCACCCACACCTGCATTTGTACTGAGACGATCGACAAGGGAGCGAAAAACCCCAAATCGTCTCACCCTGTAAATAAGTGTACAATTGACTTTACAAGGGAGTGATGTTATGTATTTAACCCTTGGCAACCTGTACCACACCACCACCAGAGGACCTACCTGTTGGAGTCCCAAGTGATCCCAGCATCCCTTGGGAGCACTGTATATAAGCAGGCCCTCCACGCGGTACCTGCACTCTGGTGACTTATTAAAGGAGCTAAGGTCACACTTACTCATTGCTCACAGTACTCAGTTTCATCCTTTATTATGAGCTTATCAGGAAAGACCAAAACTAGGGGCGATAAATATAAGATTGTCACTAATAAAACTTCTTTACCCAGAGAGTGGTGAGAATGTGGCACTCGCTATCACAGGGAGTGGTTGAGGCGAATAACAGAGATGCAATTAAGAGGAAGCTCGATAAATGCATGAGGGAGACAGGAAGAGAAGAATATGCTGACAGTGTTGGATGAAGTAGGGTGGGACTCATGTGGAGCATAAACACCGGCATAGACTACTTGGGGTGACTGGTCTATTTTTGTGCTTTAAATTCTACGTATTGCAATGCAAGAGGGTCTCTGAATTGGAACGTGTTCCATTCAGCAGTGCTATTCCCTGCCTTAATGAATGCAAAGAGTCATATGAATTTTCGAGGAATGATGTTAAAAACCAGAAGTCAAACAAAATCTAACCTCCACCGAGCAGTTAAAATCAATTGTAGGATGTTCCATCACAGAAACAGGCTACTTGGCTCATCGGGTCTGCGCTGCTGATCTCCACGAGAGGCACCCAGCCAAATCCTCGCTATCTGCTTCAATACTCCTCTATTTCAACCCACTGTCTTAGTCCTTTTTGTAGACACTGCACCGACAGTGCTTTGTGGCGGGGAATTCCGCGCTCGATCTGTACCCCCTGTAAAGAATGTTTTTTCCAATCTCCCTTATCATTCTTTTTGTGATTTGTCCTCAGCTGAGTTACACACGACACATCAGTGCGAGGTCAAACTGGGCTGATTTGGATATGTGTCGAATCGATATAAACTGGGGGTTGACTCTTGGCCACATGACCCCATAGGTGTCAGCCGTGGCTCAGTGAGTAGCACACTCACCTCTGAGTCAGAAGGTTGTGGGTTCAAGTCCCACTCCAGAGACTTGAGCACGAAAAATCTAGGCTGACACTCCAGTGCAATGCTGAGCAAGTGCTGCACTGTCAGAGGTGCCGTCTTTCGGATGAGACGTTAAACCGAGGCCCCATCTGTCCTCTCAGATGGATTTAAAAGATTCCACGGCACTATTTCGAAGAAGAGCAGGGGAGTTACCCTGGTGTCCTGGGCCAATATTTATCCCTCAATCAACATAACAAACAGCTTAACTGGTCATTATCACATTGCTGTTTGTGGGAGTTTGCTGTGCGCAAATTGGCTGCCGAGTTTCCCACATAACAACAGTGACAACATTCCAAAAGTCGTGAAGGCATTCTCTAAATCCAAGTCTTTCTTGTGTTTCAAATGCACTATGTCCTTGTGTCGTATCTGATGGGGAGACATGCATATTCCCCCAAAATAGCTATATAAGCACTACTTTTTCTACACTTCAGACTTCGTACACTGAGCTTGGGCTGTATAAGCAGTATAAACAAGACATAGAGTTGGCGGGGGGTGGGGGCGGGGGGTTGAAATTTGGCAATCTGAAAAATGAAAATAATTTTCTCCTTTCACCTCAACTATTTTCTGCTGAACATCATGGAAGTGTTGGCTTGGCTCAGTGGTGGCACTGTTGCCTGAGTCAGAGAGTTAAGGGTTCAGTCCCCAAACCTGTACATTGTCGGAGGTGCCATCTGTTAAATGAGAATAGATAGGCTAAAAGAGTTGGGACTCTATACCTTAGAGAAGCCTAGACTTGGGGGGGGGGGGGGGGGGGGGGGGATCGAATTGATGTTTCTACGGTAATGAAGGGAATTGATTGTGTTCCAGCTGACTGTTTATTTCAATTAAACAGGTTCAGTAGGACCAGGGGACACACATTTAAGTTGTATAGGCCAGATCTAGGTTAGACGTCAGGAAGTGGTTAATTTCCTAGAGAATAGTAGACCTCCAGAACAAGCTGCTGTTTCATGTGGTTTCATGAGTTTCATCCCTTTTGTGTCTCTAATCTCTCCTGCCTTCCAAACGATCACAGACTTCCCCTTTTGTTCTTTCTTCCCCTCCCCCTTTCATTGCTTGTTAAGATTCTGTTCTTTCCGAACGCGCTCCAGTTCTGACGAAGGGTCATCGACCTGAAACATTAACTCTGTTTCTCTTCACAGATGCTGCCTGACCCGCTGAGATTTCCAGCATTTTCTGTTTTTATTTCAGATTCCAGCATCCGCAGTATTTTGCTTTTTTATAACATGGTGACTGTACTTTCAAATAATTAATTGGCTGTGAAGCACTCTCTGATGTCCTGAGAATGTAAAAGTCACTATATAAATGCAATATTTTTTCTATTTGTCTTTTATTTTTCCTTTCTCCTTTAACTGCCTTTGACACAGTTGACCAATCTATCCTCCTCCAACGCCTCTCCAGCATTGTCCAACTGGGTGGGACTGCACTCGCCTGGTTCCATTCTTATCTATCTAATCGTAGCCAGAGAATCTCCTGCAATGGCTTTGCTTCCCACTCCCCCAAGGATCTATTTCTCATCTATACGCTGCCCCTTGGCGACATCATCCTAAATCAAGGAGTCAGTTTCCAATGTACGCTAATGACATCCAGCTCTACCTCTCCATCACTTCTTTTGACCCCTCCACAGTCTCTAAATTGTCAGACTGCTTGTCTGACATCCAGTGCTGGATGAGCAGAAATCTCCCAACAATTAAATATTGGGAAGACCGAAGGGTCCCCGCCACAAATTGTGTTCCCTAGCCACTGACTCCATCCCTCTCCCAGATATAGGGAGGGGTGAGGCCATGGAGCGATTTGCAAACCAAGATGATAATTTTGAAAACGAGATGCCTCTCTCCCTTTCTTTCCTTCTTTAAGATGCTCCTTAAAACCTTCCTCTTTGACCAAGCTCTGGTAGGCTAAACCAGACTGTTCACAACCTCGGTGTCGTATTTGACCCTGAAATTAGTTTCCAGCCACATATCCGCAGCATAACTAAAACTGCCTATTTCCTCCTCCGTAACATTGCCCACCTCCACCCTGCCTCAGCTCATCTGATGCTGAAACCCTCATCCATGCCTTTGTTATCTCTCGACTTGACTACTCCAATGCACTCCTGGCTGACCTTCCACATTCTACCCTATGTAAACTTGAGGAAATCCAAAACTCGTCAGCCCGTGTCCTAACTCGCATCAAGTTCCGATCACCCATCACCCGCTGTGCTCGCTGACCTACATTGGCTCCCAGTTAAGCAACGCCTCGATTTCAAAATTCTCATCCTTGTTTACAAATCCCTCCATGGCCTCGCCCCTCCCTATCTCTGTAATCTCTTTCAGCCTCACAACCCCACGAGATGTCTGCGCTTTTCAAATTCTGCCCGCTTGAACATCCCTGATTATAATTGCTCAACCATTGGTGGCGGTTCCTTCAGCTGCTTGGACCTCCTGAAACGTCTTCGCCTCTCTATTTCTCTTTCCTCCTTTTAACTCTCCTTAAAAACTACCTCTTTGACCAAGTTTTTGATCATCTGCCGTAATTTCTTCTTATGTGGCACGGTGTCAAATTTATTTGTTTTGTCTTACAACAATCGTGTGAAGTGCTTTAGGACGTTTTTCTATGTTAAAGGCGTTATATAAATAAAAGTTGTTCTTTAAAGAGAAGTGAGAAAAATGAACCTTGAGAAATTAAAAATAAAAGTTGGTTAGTTTTATTAAACATGTTTTGGCTACTATTTCTAATTCATCCAATTTACTGAACACTGTATCTTTAACTGTCCTGTTGCAATGTTCAGACATGAATTAGGGAACAAATCTGTAATTTTCAACTTTCAGCATTGCCTTCATTTTAAAGCAAACGCAAGCTGTGACGTTATGCTGTGTGACTACTGCGTACGAGAGGCTTTGATCCTTTTGATGCCTTCTGCTAACATAGTGGTGAAAGAAATTTCACACCAACACGTTAAGCATTTATACTTTAGTATTACACAGTGTAATTTCAGGGTCATAGTTGCGGAAATAAATATGTAATTATATAATTTTAGAAAAGTGCCTGGATTTTGCTGTCTGTCGAAATAAAAAGTGCCATTTATTTATTTTTTTTTAAAAACACCCCAGTTACCCTGTGCCACACAGCACAGCAGCTGACAAGATGGACAGCTTGTCTGTCTGAACAAGCTGCCATGAAGCAAGTAAGACTTGGATTTCTGTAGCGCCTTTCGCGACCACCAGACGTCTCAAAGCGCTTTACAGCCAATAAAGTACTTTTGGAGTGTCGTCACTGTTTTCATGTGGGAAACGTGGCAGCCAATTTGCACACAGCAAGCTCCCACAACCAGCAATGTGATAATGACCGGATAATCTGTTTTTGTTCCGTTGGTTGGGAGATAAATATTGGCCAGGACACCAGGGATAACTCCTCTGCTCTTCTTCAAAACAGTGTCATGGGATCTTTTACGTCCACGTGAGAGAGCAGACTGAGCCTTGGTTTAACCCATCATCCAAAAGTCGGTACCTCCAACAGTGCAGCATTCCCTCAGCAATGCACTTATGTCAGCCTCGATTCATGTGCTCAAGTCCCTGGAGTGGGACTTGAACCCCCACATCCTTCTGACTCAGAGGTGAGTGTGCTACCCACTGAGCTACAGCTGACAAGCAAGGTCACTCCCAAAGTATCCTTCCCCATACGGGGAATGTCACAGTGCCTTCCCCGTAGCAGTGTGACTGTGAACTGGTCAGCATTGCTCCAATCGAAATTCCACCGCTGCAGTATGCGGTTGCTCCAACAATCTTAGCTTATGTTTTTGATCCAGGATCTCAGGAAATGCTTCTAAGTTTGATGAGCAGAGTAGCACTGGGGTAAGTGTAAACCATAAGGTGATAGGAGGGGACACTATGTATGAATATAAAGGGGCTGCAGGAGGGGTCAAAACTAAAAATCATGGTTTAAAAACCAGTAGTAAAACACTCTACCTAAACGCACGCAGCATTCGAAATAAAGTAAATGAGTTGACGGCACAAATCATTACAAGTGGTTGCAGGGTGGCCAAGACTGGGAATTAAACATACAGGGGTATCTGACGATTCGGAAGGATAAACAAGAAGGGAAAGGAGGTGGGGTAGCTCTGTTAATAAAGGATAATATCAAGGCAGTTGTGAGAGACGATATTGGCTGGAATGAACAAAATGTTGAATCATTGTGGGTGGAGATTAGAGATAGTAAGGGGAAAAAGTCACTGGTGGGCTTAGTTTATAGGCCCCCAAATAATAACTTCACGGTGGGGCGGACAATAATCAAGGGAATAATAGAGGCATGTGAAAAAGGAACGGCAGTAATCATGGGGGATTTTAACCGACATATCGATTGGTCAAATCAAATCGCACAGGGTAGCCTTGAGGAGGAATTCATAGAATGCATACGGGATTGTTTCTTAGAACAGTATGTTACAGAACCTACAAGGGAACAAGCTATATTAGATCTGGTCCTGTGTAATGAGACAGGAATAATAAACGATCTCCTAGTAAAAGATCCTCTCGGAATGAGTGATCACAGTATGGTTGAATTTGTAATACAGATTGAGGGTGAGGAAGTAGAGCCTCAAACGAGCGTACTATGCTTAAACAAAGGGGACTACAGTGGGATGAGGGCAGAGTTAGCTAAAGTAGACTGGGAACACAGACTAAACAGTGGCACAATTGAGGAACAGTGGAGGAATTTTAAGGAGCTCTTTCATAGTGCTCAACAAAAATGTATTCCAGTGAAAAAGGCGGCGGCAAGAGAAGGGATAACCACCCGTGGATAACCAAGGAAATAAAGGAGAGTATCAAATTAAAAACCAATGCGTATAAGGTGACCAAGGTTAGTGGAAAACTAGAAGATTGGGAAAATTTTAAATGACAGCAAAGAATGACTAAGAAAGCAAAAAAGAAAGGAAAGATAGATTACGAAAGTAAACTTGCGCAAAACATAAAAACAGATAGTAAAAGCTTTTACCGATATATAAAACGGAAGAGAGTGACTAAAGTAAATGTTGGTCCCTCAGAAGGTGAGAAGGGGGATTTAATAATGGGAAATGTGGAAATGGCTGAGACCTTAAACAATCATTTTGCTTCGGTCTTCACATGCCAAAAATTGCTGGTCACGGGAATGTGGGAAGGGAGGACCTTGAGACAATCATTATCACTGGGGAGGTAGTGCTGGACAGACTAATGGGATTCAAGGTAGACAAGCCCCCTGGTCCTGATGAAATGCATCTCAAGGTATTAAAAGAGATGGTGGAAGTTATAGCAGATGCTTTCGTTATAATCTACCAAAATTCTCTGGACTCTGGGGAGTTACCAGCTAATGTAACGTCTCTGTTTAAAAAAGGGGGCAGACAAAAGGCAGGTAACTATAGGCCGGTTAGTTTAACATCTGTAGTTGGGGAAAATGCTTGAAGCTATCATTAAGGAAGAAATAGCGGGACATCTAGATAGGAATAGTGCAATCAAGCAGACGCAACATGGATTCATGAAGGGGAAATCATGTTTAACTAATTTACTGGAATTCTTTGAGGATATAATGAGCATGGTGGATAGAGGTGTACCGATGGATGTGGTGTATTTAGATTTCCAAAAGGCATTCGATAAGGTGCCACACAAAGGGTTCCTGCAGAAGATAAAGGTACGTGGAGTTAGAGGAAATGTATTAGCATGGATCGAGAATTGGCTGGCTAACAGAAAGCAGAGAGTCGGGATAAATGGGTCCTTTTCCGGTTGGAAATCGGTGGTTAGTGGTGTGCCACAGGGATCGGTGCTGGGACCACAACTGTTTACAATATACATAGATGACCTGGAAGAGGGGACAGAGTGTAGTGTAACAAAATTTGCAGATGACACAAAGATTAGTGTGAAAGCGGGTTGTGTAGAGGACACAGAGAGGCTGCAAAGAGATTAAGATAGGTTAAGCGAATGGGCTAAGGTTTGGCAGATGGAATACAATGTCGGAAAATGCGAGGTCATCCACCTTGGGAAAAAAAAACAGTAAAAGGGAATATTATTTGAATGGGGAGAAATTACAACATGCTGCGGTGCAGAGGGACCTGGGGGTCCTTGTGCACGAATCCCAAAAAGTTAGTTTGCAGGTGCAGCAGGTAATCAGGAAGGCAATGGAATGTTGGCCTTCATTGCGAGAGGGATGGAGCACAAAAGCAGGGAGGTCCTGCTGCAACTGTATAGGGTATTGGTGAGGTCGCACCTGGAGTACTGCGTGCAGTTTTGGTCACCTTACTTAAGGAAGGATATACTAGCCTTGGAAGGGGGTACAGAGACGATTCACTAGGCTGATTACGGAGATGAGGGGGTTACCTTATGATGATAGATTGTGTAGACTGGGTCTTTACTCGTTGGAGTTCAGAAGGATGAGGGGTGATCTTATAGAAACATTTAAAATAATGAAAGGGATAGACAAGATCGAGGCAGAGAGGTTGTTTCCACTGGTCGGGGAGACTAGAACTAGGGGGCACAGCCTCAAAATACGGGGGAGACAATTTAAAACAGAGTTGAGAAGGAATTTCTTCTCCCAGAGGGTTGTGAATCTGTGGAATTCTCTGCCCAAGGAAGCAGTTGAGGCTAGCTCATTGAATGTATTCAAATCACAGATAGATAGATTTTTAACCAATAAGGGAATTAAGGGTTTTGGGGAGCGGGCGGGTAAGTGGAGCTGAGTCCACGTCCAGATCAGCCATGATGTTTTTGAATGGCGGAGCAGGCTCGAGGGGCTAGATGACCGACTCCTGTTCCTAATTCTTCTGTTCTTATGAGTGTGTTGGTCTAGTCCCACTGTGTGTAATTACATAGTATACGACACAGAAACAGCCCATTTGGCTCAACCAGTCCATGCAGGTATTTATGTTCCACTCGAGCCTCCTCCCGTCTTTCCTCATCTAAATAACCCTCTGTTCCCTCCTCCCTCATATGTTTCAACCACTCCCTGTGGTAGTGAGTTCCACATTCTCACCACTCTCTCGGTAAATAAGTTTCTTCTGAATTCCATATTGGATTTCTTGATGACTATCTTATATTGATGGCTTCTAGTTTTGCTCTTTCTGACAAGTGGAAACACTCTCTGTGTCGACTGTATCAAAACCTTTCATAATTCAACTACAACAACTTGTATTTGCATAGCGAAACGTCCCAAAGTACTTCACAGGGGTATTATGTGCTAAAAATTTGACACCGAGCCACATAAGTAGAAATTAGCACAGGTGATCAAAAGCTTGGTTAAAGAGGTAGGTTTTAAGGAGCATCATGAAGAGGGAAAGAGAGAGAGAGAGAGGAGGAGAGATTTAGGGAGGGAGATCCAGAGCTTGGGGCCTAGGCAACAGAAGGCACGGCCACCAATGGTTGAGCGATTATAATCAGGGATGCACAAGAAGGCAGAATTAGAGGAGCGCAGACATCGCGGGGGAGCAGTTGTGGGCTGGAGGAAATTACAGAGATAGGGATCACCGTACAATGAGAAAGAGGTTGTCACATTTTGGGGTTTTTTTGCCCGATTTTCACACAAAGCATTTGGAAAAGAGCTACTTTTAATGTTTTTTTTTAAATGCATAGTGAATTCACACTAACTTGTTGAAAATGGCTCAGCTGATTGGTGTTTAATGAGCTAGCGTTGGTGATGTTTCTCTATATATTGCTAAGAATAAGCAATTGTTAGTCTGTCTCGGCAATTAAAAAACATCTCACGCACCTTGTGTTGGGAAGTCCATGATCCACTTCCTGGCTGCGAATAGCGAGAGTTAAACCCAGACAAACTCACACAGGCAGTCAGGACTTTTAGAAATTGCTTGTCGCAAGGCAGTCAGATAGCAAAGGCAATGAGAAGTTTGGAACACAGAAATTATCCTGTTTAAGTCAACAAAGGTGATCCTCTAATGAGGAACAGTGGAGTGTGTCCATTATTTTGAATTATTATGTGAAGACAAGTTGCACTGATTAAATTAAATTAATCTGATCATAATTGTTAATCTGTATGATCACTCATCGTGAAATGAAGGTTCTTAATGAATTCTTATTAATCTCGGTCCGCCTTCGAAGTGCAAAAAACATGAATATTCAGTTCAGATCACAAGGGTTATCCAAAACTTGGCTGACCGTGTCCTAACTTGCACCAAGTCCCGCTCACCCATCACCCCTGTTCTCGCTGACCTACATTGGCTCCCGGTTAAGCAACGCTTCGATTTAAAAGTTCTCATCCTTGTTTTCAAATCTCTCCATGGCCCTTGCCCCTCCCTATCTTTGTAATCTCCTCCAGCCCCACAACCCTCCGAGATATCTGCGCTCCTCCAATTCTGGTCTCTTGAGCATCCCTGATTTTAATCGCTCCACCATTGTTGGCTGTGCCTTCAGCTGCCTAAGCCATAAGCTCTGGAACTCTCTTCCTAAACCTCTCTGCCTCTCTCTCCTCCTTTAAGTTGCTCCTTAAAACCTACCTCTTTGACCAAGCTTTTGGGTTGACTGTCCTATTATCTCCTTATGTGACTCGGTGTCAAATTTTGTTTGATTATGCTTCTGTGAAGTGCCTTGGAATGTTTTTACCACATTAAAGGTACTATATAAATACAAGTTGTTGTTGATGGTGATTATGTCCCTGGGTTATGCCATCGCACAAGTAGATACAGGGCAGAGTGAGTGAACTTGCATGAATGTAAGGTGCTCCGTTTACTGGAACGACTGATGCCACTGAATGTGAGAAGGTAACCACGGCAGACCTGAATTGGTAACAGAAGCATCCAGGCATAGGAGAGGGTGCAGTAAAGGGCTACTAAATCAGTAGCTGGGATTAAGCGCCTGAGTTACGAGGAGCCGCTAAGAAGGTTTACACTGAGAAGAAAATCTTCAGGGGTGATCTCATTGTGGTATTCAAGATCCCAATGAGGCAAATGTCAATATATTTAAGAGTCACCGATTCTATAAGAGGTCGACATGTCGAAGAGTGAGGATGATAAGACAGCTTAGTGTTTATACTTTACCCAGTGAGTGGTAAATACATGGGATGGACTACCAAGGAAATACCCAAAGAACAAGTTGATGGCGATACTTGAGTGGTATCATGGGTTATATTTCCCACACACTAGGACTGGCCACATGCACTGTGGTGATCTTTTCTTGTATCCTCATTTTGTGTTGCGGTGCTCCTTCAGCGAAATCTCTGGAGACTGCATGCATCATTTTAACAATTCGCATTTATGCCCGGTGCCAATCTTTGCCTCAACCCTCCACCATTTCTTGATTTACTTCACCGTTGCTCTTTTTTCCACCCTTGGTAGTGTTGAAAAGAAAGAAAGACTTGCATTTATATAGCATCTTGCACGACCACCAGACGTCCCAAAGCGCCTTACAACCAGTGGAGTATTTTTTTGACATGTAGTCACTGTTGTAATGTTGTACACAATGGACCTAGGTTTCTCAATCAAAACAAGAGTTGATGGCTTTCTATTATTGACTTATAATGGATGGAAATTATAGAATTAAAAGATTATTGTGGCATTGATTAATGTCCAATTCTGTCACTGGAGTATTTAACTATTCTCATTCCACAAATCTCTGCGGTGCTCAGAGAGTATAGTAATCATCCTACAGCACCGAGTGTTGAGCATTGCGACCCATGGCACTCAAAAATATTCCCACAAGGCTGAAAACTACTAGAAAAGCTTATGTTGTAGGGTTCATGTCTGTATAATTATCTGAGTATTAAAGACCCATCTACCACCAGAGACTGGCTGAGACATACAATTACTGATCTTGGAACTGGTTCCCCACTGTGGACATTTAAAGCGTCAAGTAAAATCAAGTCTTCAAAGAACTACACGACTTGAGATGTGTCGCAATCTTGTTGTGGGCGTCCCTTCAAAAAAAAAACTTCTCCGAATGAATTTGCTTCCAAGAGTTTACGAGGCTAATCCTCGGAACACGTTCATGCTTAAGTGATGGAGCTGTCAATCTGGCAGCATCTCCTCGGTCCCGTGTAAAAATGGGCCTTGGTTACCACTGAAACAAGGAAATCGTGCAGTTTATATTCCCAACTATAGCTGATGACAAGAAAACAGTGCGTCTTGTGTTTTTAAATGGAAAAATGCTTTTTGAAACTTGGGGGATGCAAATTCACTTCTCAGAGCAAGCATGCGTGTGCATCATTCTATCCTCTTGTCATCACCACACATCTCCCTTCTGTTCTTAAAGGTGAACCCAATCACTACTGCTCTGATGGTGTTTTATTTTAATCGCCACTGTTTTTCTTCCAATCTTCCCATTCTCCTCTGCTATAACATACGTCTTCTTGGGGGAAAATCCTTCTTCCATTTTATAAAATGTTTTTTTTTGTTAACATTTTATAAAATTATACAGAACATACAAAATAGGAGCAGGAGTAGGCCATTTGGCCCCTCAAGTCTGCTCCACCATTCAATAAGATCATGGGTGACCTTTGACCTCAACCCTGCACTACTCTCATATCCCTTGGTTTCCTTAGTATCCAAAAATCTATCAATCTGTGTCTTAAATATACTCAACGACTGAGCATCCACAGCCCTCTGGGTTAGAGAATTCCAAAGATTCACCACCCTCTGAGTGAAGAAATTTCTCCTCATCTCAGTCTTAAATGGCTGACCCCTTATTCTGAGACTGTGACCGCTGGCTCTAGACTCTCCAGTCAGAGGAAACATCCTCCTTGCATCTACCCTGTCAAGCCCTGTAAGTATTTTGTATGTTTCCATGAGATCACCTCTCATTCTTCTAAACTCTAGAGAATATAGGCCTAGTCTACTCAATCTCTCCTCACTGACAATCTCCCCATCCCAGAAATCAGTCTAGCAAACCTACATTGCATTCCCTCTAAGGCAAGTATATTCTTCCTTTGGTATGGAGACCAAATAATTGCAGTAAGACTTCTTTACTCTTATATTCCAATCTTTTTGTAATAAAGGCCAACATAGCATTTGCATTCCTAATTGCTTGCTGCAGCCGCATGTTAACTTTGAGATTAGTGCACAAGGACATCCAGGTCCCTCTGAATACTAACATTTACTAATCTCTCACCATTTAAAAAATATTCTGCTTATCTATTTTGCCTCCCAAAGTGGATAACTTCACACTTCTCCACATTATATTTCATCTGCCATGTCCTTACCCACTCACTTCCTGTCTAAATCCCTTTGTAGCCTCCTTGCATCCTCCCCTCAGCTTACTTTCTTACCTAACTTTGTATAGTAACCAAACTTGGGTACATTACACTCAGTCCCCCTCATCTCCTCATTGATATAGCTGTAAATTGCTGAGGCCCAAGCAATGATCCTTGTGGTACCCCATTAGTTACAGCCTGCCAACCTGTTTATTCCTACTGTTTTCTGTCCGATAACCAATCCTCAATCCATGCTAATCTATTACCCCAGTCCTATGATCTCGAATTTTGTGCAGTAACCTCTTGTGTGGCACCTTATCGAATGCTTTTTGAAAATGGAGTGACTGCTGCCAACGACCTTGAAGCTGTGCAGAAGCATTCTGCGCACAAATGTCAGGTCCCAAATATGAAAAAATAACGTTCACCACAACAGACGGAGGAGCTGATGGTGAAAAGCACACTCGGCAAGAGTTCAATAAAACTCTCTCAATCCAATAACATCCTAAAATCACCTTCAACTCACATTTCCTCGTTAAATTGTACTGGAAGTTTTAGCAATTCATTCTGATGAATTAATCACACCGCTGCCACACTCTCTCCTCGCGTTCCTTCTCCACTTTCCCTCTCGGTTTCCTGCCCAGTCTCTGTGTCGAGCGCTCCTCTCTCTGTCACTCCGCACTGTCTATACTCCCTTTCTCAATGATCCTTTTCCAAATCCTAACATCCTGTGCCTGTATTCTGTTCATAAGAACGTAAGAAATAGGAGCAGGAGTAGGCCATTTGGCCCCTCGAGCCTGCTCCGCCATTCAGTAAGATCATGACTGATCTGATCTTGTCCTCAACCAGCCGTGTGTTCAAGCCGCAACAGACAGAGGAGCCAATAGCGATAAGCACACTTGACGAGAGTACAATAAAACGCTCTCAATCTGACAACATCCTAATATCACCTTCACTCACATCACAGACCTCAAATTTCCACCCCTCTTCTTTCTCTCTCTCTCAGCAATCTGTGGGAAGTCCAGCGAGAACAAACAAAAAACCACTGGAATTACACATGCACAGCTACTTCATGTCGTTGGTAGCAGTTGTGTCCTTTTGAAAATCCAAGTACACCACATCCACTGGTTCCCTTTCATAAATCTTTGTTGACTCTTCTCAATCATACGATTTTCTCAGTGCCCTGTTACCACATCTTTAATAATCGATTTGAGCATTTTCCCTACTACCAATGTCAGGCTAACTGGTCTATCGTTCCCTGTTTTATCACTCCCTCCTTTCTTGAATAGTGGAGTTACGTTTTCTACCTTCCAATCTACTGGGACCATTTTAGAATCTTAAGGAATTCTAGATGATCAAAACCAATGCATCCACTATCTCTGATGCCACCTCTATTAAAATCCGAGAGTGCAGACCATCAGGTCCGGGGGATTTGTCGGTTTTTAGTCCCATTAATTTCTCCAGTGCTATATCTTTACTAATTCTGTAAGTTCCTCATTCTCATTAGACCCTCAGTTCCTACTATTTCCAGAATGCTTTTTTATTTCTTCTACCGTGAAGACCGATACAATTACTCGTTTAGTGTCTCTGCCATTTCCTTATTTCCCATTATAATTTCTCCCATCTTTGCCTCTTAGGGGCCAACATTTACTTTTGCTAATCTCTTCCTTTTTACATCCCTGCAGGGCTTTTCCAATCTGTTTTTATGTCTCTTGCTAGTTTACTCTCACATTGAAAGTTGGCATGCAGGTACAGCAGGCGGTGAAGAAGGAAAATGGTATGTTGGCCTTCATAGCTAGGGGATTTGAATATAGGAGCAGGGAGGTCTTACTGCAATTGTATAGGGCCTTGGTGAGGCCTCACCTGGAATATTGTATTCAGTTTTGGTCTCCTAATCTGAGGAAGGATGTTCTTGCTATTGAGGGAGTGCAGCGAAGGTTCACCAGACTGATTCCCGGGATGGCGGGACTGACATATGAGGAGAGACTGGATCGACTGGGCCTGTATTCACTGGAGTTTAGAAGGATTTGGGGGGATCTCATAGAAACATATAAAATTCTGACGGGACTGGACAGGTTAGATGCAGGAAGAATGTTCCCGATGTTTGGGAAGTCCAGAACCAGAGGACACAGTCTAAGGATAAGGGGTAAGCCATTTAGGACTGAGATGAGGAGATGAGTTGTTAACCTGTAGAATTCCCTAATGCAGAGAGGTAGGGAATTCCAGTTCATTGGATATATTCAAGAGGGAGTTAGAGATGGCCCTTATGGCTAAAGGGATCAAGGGATGTGGAGAGAAAGCAGCAAAGGGGTACTGAGGTGAATGATCACCCATGATCTTGTGAATGGTGGTGCAGGCTCGAAGGGCCGAATGGTCTACTCCTGTACCTATTTTCGATGTTTCTATTCTATTTTCTCTTTCCTTATCAATTTCTTAGTCCCCCTTTGATGAATTATAAAATCGTCCCAGTCCTCAGGCTTACTGCTCTTTTTGGCAACATTGGACCGGAATTTGCAACCATACGGTGAAGCGAAGGTGTTCCGCTGGCCCGAAGTAAGCATCGCACAAAGATTTTGCGATCTTGGTGTCGAGAATTTCGGGTTTTCCGACACGTAACTCAAATCAACGGAAGTTAATGGGGAAACCCTTGTGCGAGCTGCTGTGACGTCAACAAGCTGTCTAAGCAGCCGATCAAAATGCAGAATTCTCACTGACAACGAACCAGGAAGTGGATAAGCTCCTTTGATTCTAACTTTTTTTGAAAATGTTAGAGAGCTAAACAAAGACTGGGCTCTCGCATGGGGAAAAGGCAAGACTGAAATAAAGATGAACAAACTATTTTAAAAAAAAAAACTTTTAAAAAAGTTTACATTTTTTTTTAATTGTTATTAAAATGGATAAATTTGACATTGCCCAAAATTAAAATGAGTTTTTCAGTGCCATAACCTTTGCTTAACAGTCAATGCGCTGTTAAAACCCAGTTACACCTAATCCAAAAGAGTCTGACTTTTAATGAGGAATTTAACCGTATAATTACCGGGGAAGAGCCGAAGATTTTGTCAGTTTCCATGATTGCACTGATTGCTGGCTCTGTGGTTGAGGGAGTGATCACTGCGCAGCCAGTGGGAAGAGGAGTCACTGACAGACCGCAACTTCAGGATTTCCGTATTCGGCTGCGCATGCGCTAAATCCTCAAGTTGCGTCAGTTTTAAAGGCGAAATGATGACGAACGCTGCCTGTTCGCCCTCATCAGGACCGCAAATTCAGGGCCAATATAAGCCTCTTCCTTTAATCTAACACTGTCTTTAACTTCTCTTGTTATCCACAATTGGACCACTTTTCACAGTGTTCAGAGACAGTGAGCTCAATAAACCAGCACTCAGTAGGGTGAAAATGACCAGTCTTTTTAAAAAAAAAAAATCAGAAGAAGGTGTTAACTCCTCTAACATTTTCTAGTTCATTTTCCCACACAAGTGTTGTTACGTGAAGTGGATTTACGGTTGCAGGATCCCAACTTTTGTGATGCACGTTATATGTTAATAAGTTCATTTTTAATAGAAGTTATCTGCCTTTCAGTACCAAACAACGATTGCTTTTCAATTACTTTCTTTGATATTGAACTGCATAAACAGTGGTTCTTCACGAGGTGCTTTAGAATGTGTGACCGTGATCCCTTCAGATTTGTCTATCAGTTTCTGTCTCTTGAAATGCACGGCATTGATGTAATGGTTGTGAGCAGTATAAAGCCCAAAAGCAACCGCTTGTCAGCCTGACACTGCCTCCTAGTCAATAAATGTGCAGCGTTCAGCCATGCAGAGCAGAATATCCCAGGTTTCCTGATCTGATTGAAGGGTTTAAGATGATTAAAGGAATTGGTGTAGATCTCCGCATTCGGCTGCGCATGCATTAAATCAGTGTCCTGATCTTAGGAAGAAAAGATAAGCCACAGTCCTCATTCCTGACTACTATCCAATGAGCATTGTGTGGACATCTAGTAAGAAGATCATCTTTAGCTATGACCTCCATGGTCGAATAGTCTGCTGTATGACCACTTGGGCCATCAGTGGTGCCCATTGAACCAAATTCCCCTCCCACGCCCAAAGAATTGGGATTGTCAGGAAAGCGGGAAGAAAATAGGCAGAAGGGTAGAAGCAATTGCTGTATTCAAATTCAACTTAACAAATGTTCCATGGTGTCAGCTGTGGCTTAGCGGGTAGCATACTCACCTCTGAGTCAGAAAGTTGTGGTTTCTAGTCGCACTCCAGAAACTTGAGCACCAAAATATAGGCTGACACTCCAGTGCCGTACTGAGGGAGCGCTGCACTGTTGGAGATGCTGTCTTTCGGATGAGACCGAGGCCCCGTCTGCTCTCTCAGGTGAAAGATCCCATGGCACTATTTCAAAGAAGAGTAGGGGAGTTATCCCCAGTATCCAGGGGCCAATATTTCTCCCTCAATCAACATGACTAAAACTGAGCATCTGGTCATTATCACATTGCTGTTTGTGGGAGCTTGCTATTCTCAATTTGGCTACCACGTTTCCCACATTACAACAGTGACTACACTTCAAAAAGTATCTCATTGGCTGTAAAGCGCTTTGGGATGTCCTGATGTCGTGAAAGGCCCTATATAAATGAAAGTCTGTCTTTGTTTCTTGATTCTCTTCCGACTGTAAGTAAGTTGCCATTTTACCGAGTGGTGTGTTTTGCAGGTTTAACGGGTGTCCCATCATTCCTGTTGCTGCCAAGCCTGGAGGACCCGATGCCCCAGAGACAGAGACTGCACAAGGCATTTCAGAACTTATTGAGGTAAGCGTTCCTCTTGTGGGCAATTTACAAACCTACTCCACAATAACTGCTCTTGTATTGGGGTAAATTTAGCAACCCATCTTGATGAGACTACAAAGGGTGGGAGCATTGGAGCAGTCCACCGGGAGATTAAACATTGAGGCCGAAAGGTAGTGAACAGCAAGCAATGTATTATTTGTGATAAGACTGGGAGGGAGGGCTCAAAATGGAAAGGTTTCTCCTACAAGCTTGTCCTTTATCTTGCGCGCATAATGGCACGGATTTCCACTTCCCTTTTGAAAATGATATTCTGAGTGAAACTGTATCATCGCTGTAGTAATACTATAAAAAAGTTCAAAGAAACCTTTGAGTTTGTCTGTGAAGCAACCTGAAAATTCTCCTGCACAAATACATCACAGTACAGCACAGAAAGGGCCCATTCAGCCCTTCGTGTCTGCGCCGGCACTTTCGAAGAGCAATCCAGTTAGTCCCGCTCCCCTGCTCTTTCCCCATATCCCTGCAATTCTTTCTCCTTCAAGTAGTTATCCAATTCCTTTTTGAAGGCTACTATTGAATCTGTATTCCCTACCCTATCAGGCAGTGCATTCCAAATCCTAACCGCTCGTTGCGTAAAAAAGGTTTTTCCTCATGTCGCCTCTGGTTCTTTTGCCAATCACCTTAAATCTGAGCCCTCTGGTTATCGACCATTCAGCCATTAGAAACTGTTTCACTTTATTTACTCGATCTCCTGTTCACTTTCTCTCCTCTAAGGGGAGCTTTACTTTACAGCCAATAAAATACTTTTGAAGTGTAGTCACTGTTGTAATGAAGCATCAAAATTGAGATTTAGCGCCTCGTCTTTTATTTGTCACTCCTCTTTCTGTTCTGAATCTCTCTGTGCTGCACACCAAACCTAGCTGGGAACATGGACAAGTGGCTCGGAATGCCAATGGGTCGCCATACTATAAAAAGGATATAGAGGCACTGCAAAGGGTGCAGAGAACATTTACAAAGAATATTTACCAGAAATATGAGGGTATACCAATCAGGAAAGGATGAACAGGCTGGAACTCTTTTCTCTTGAAAAAAGGAGGCCGAGGTGTGACCTTATAGATGTCTTTAAAATTATGAAAGGTTTTGATAGAGTGGATAGAGAGAGAGTGTTTCCACTTGTGGGGAAGAGCATAACTAGAGGCCATTATATAAGATAGTCACCCAGGAATCCAATAGGGAATTCAGGAGAAACTTCTTTCCCCAGAGAGTGGTGAGAATGTGGAACTCGTTACCACAGGGAGTGGTTGAATCGAATAGTATAGATGCATTTAAGGGGAGGCCAGACAAGCATATGAGGGAGAAGGGAATAGAGGATTATACTGATAGATTTAGATGACGAAAGATGGGCGGAGGCTCGAGTGGAGCCGGCGTGAACTGATTTGGCCGAATGGACTGTTTCTGTGCCGTACATCTTATGTAATGTAATGCGACCAGGCTCATGGATATATGAATGAGTGGTCTCCTTGACTTTCCCTCTTGACAGCTCAAAATGCTCTCTCTGGACCCAATGGTTGAGGACTGACTTTAATAAGGGCACTTGAGTCTCGGGGAATCTCAAAGCTATGTTACATTTTTTAATGGGATAGAGAAAATAAACCTACCTTCAGGCTAGTAGCACAAGAATCACGTAAGAACAGGAAGAGGCCATTCAGCCCCTCAAGTCTGTTCCACCATTGAATTAGAACATGGCTGATCTGTATCTCAATTCCATTTGTCCATCTTTACTCCATACCCTTTATACCCTTGCCTAACAATCTCAGTTTTAAAATTTTCAATTGACCCATCCCCCACCCCCCGCCCCCCACCCTCCACCCTCAACATCAACACCTTTTTGGGGCAGAGAGTTCCAGATTTCCACTACCCTTTTTCTGAAGAAGTGCTTCATGATAGCGACCCTGAATGGCCTAGCTCTAATTATAAGATTCTGCTCCCTTGTCCTGGATTCCCACACCTGAGGAAATAAAAACATAAGAAATAGGAGCAAGAGTAGGCCATTTGGCCCCTCGAGCCTGCTCTGCCATTTAATAAGATCATGGCTGATCTGATCATGGACCGAGCTCCACTTCCCTGCCCGCTCCCCATAACCCTTTATTCCCTTATCGCTCAAAAATCTGTCTATCTCCGCCTTAAATATATTCAATGACCCAGCCTCCACAGCACTTTGGGGCAGAGAATTCCACAGATTTACAACCCTCTGAGAGAAGAAACTCCTCCTCATCTCAGTTTTAAATGGGCGGCCCCTTATTCTAAGACCATGTCCCCTAGTTTTAGTTTCCCCTATGAGTGGAAATATCCTCTCTGCATCCACCTTGTCGAGCTCCCTCATTATCTTAGATGTTTCGATAAGATCACCTCTCATTCTTCTGAACTCCAATGAGTATAGGCCCAACCTACTCAACCTATCTTCATAAGTCACCTACCTCATCTCCGGAATCAACCTCGGGAACCTTCTCTGAACAGCTTCCAATGCAAGTATATCCTTTCTTAAATACGGAGACCAAAACTGTAGGTGTGGCCTCACTAATACCCTGCGCAGTTGTAGCAGGACTTGTCTGCTTTTATACCCTATCCCCCTTGTCATAAAGGCCAACATTCCATTTGCCTTCTTGATTACTTGCTGTTCCTGCATACTAACTTTTTGTGTTTCATGCACAAGGACTCTCAGATCCCTCTGTACTGCAGCACTTTGCAATTTTTCTCCATTTCAATTAGAATTTGCTTTTCTATTTTTATCTGTCAAAGTGGATAACCTCACATTTTCCCAAATTATACTCCATCCGCCAAATTTTTGTTCACTCACTTAGCCTGTCTATATCCCTTTGCAGATTTCTTATGCCCTCACAATTTTCTCTCCCAACCACCTTTGTATCATCAACAAACTAGGCTACATTACACTCGGTCCCTTCATCCAAGTCATTAATATAGATTGTAAATAGTTGAGGCCCCAGCACCGATCGCTGCGGCACCCCACTAGTTACTATTTGCCAACCGGAAAATGACCCATTTATCCCGACTCTCTTTTTTCAGTTAGTTAGCCAATCCATGCTAATATATTAACCCCAACCCTGTGAACCTTTATCTTGTGCAGTAACCTTTTATGTGGCACCTTATCGAATGCCTTCTTGAAATCCAAATACACCACATCCACTGGTTTCCCCTTATCCACCCTGCTCGTTACATCCTCAAAGAATTCCAGCAAATTTGTCAAACATGATTTCCCTTTCATAAAACCATGCTGACTCTGCTTGATTGAATCATGCTTTTCCAAATGTTCTGCTACTGCTTCCTTAATAATGGACTCCAGCATTTTCCCAACGACAGATGTTAGACTAACTGGTCTATAGTTTCTTGCTTTCTGTCTGCCTCCTTTTTTAAATAGGGACGTTACATTTGCCGTTTTCCAATCCGCTGGGACCTCTCCAGAATCCAGGGAACTTTGGTAGATTACAACCAATGCATCTACTATCTCTGCAGCCACTTCTTTTAAGACCTTAGGATGCAAGCCATCAGGTCAAGGGGACTTGTCCGCCTTTAGTCCCATTATATTACCAACTACTATTTCTTTAGTGATAGTGTTTGTATTAAGTTGCTCCCTTCCTATTGCCCCTTGGTTATCCACTATTGGGATGTTTTTAGTGTCTTCCACCGTGAAGACCGATACAAAATATTTGTTCAAAGTCTCTGACATTTCCCTGTTTCCCATTATTAACTCCTCATCCTCTTTAGCCACTCTTTTTTCCTTTTTATGTATGTTACTATTTGTTTTTATATTTCATTCTAGTTTGCCTTCATAATCTATCTTCCCTCTATTATTATAGTTTCTCTCTGTATACCCTATCAAATCCTTTAATCATCTTAAACACTTCAATCAGATCATCCCTTAATTTTCCATATTCAAGGGAATATAAGCCTAGTCTATACAACCTGTCCCCATAATTTAACCCGTGTAGCTCCTATATTGTTCTGGTGAATCGGCACTGCACGCCTGCCAAGGCCAATATATCCTTCCTGAAGTGCGGTGCCCAGAAATGAACGCAGTGCTCCAGGTGCTGTCTAACAAGAGCTTTATATAAACTGTAACATAACTCCCAGCCCTTTGTATTCCAACCCTTTTGAGATAAAGGCCAACATTCCACTAGCATTCTTAATTATTTCTTGTATCTGCCCATGAGCTTTCAGAGGACACAGGCTCGTGACTGTGAAGGACAAGCTTAAGCAGCAAGTCTTTCTTTGCACACAGGGTGACCAAAATTTGCAGCAGGTTTCCAGGAATGGTGCTCGACACCAGGACACTAGACTCGTTTACGAACAGCGCGACGCTGTAACAGGAAGTGGGTAGGGTCGGTATTGTGGGAGGACGAGACCAAGTGGGCTGAAGGGCCTTTTTCATTCAAACATTGATCCGAGTATTTTTTTTAAATGATGAGAAGCTAGGAAAGTGGATTTCCAAAGGGATTTAGGGGGTCCATGTACACAGATCATGTACCATGTACACAGATCATGGCAATGTTCCGATTAATTTTCTTTTGGGTGCCCGGCCCCTTCACAATACCCCGCAAGCACAGTTTTTCCAATTGGAAAGCTGGCAAGCGGACTGAGCAGGAAGTCCAGAGTGCGGCGCAACCATGCAGCTTAAAGGGAACATTGGTGTAATGTATTTGCTTCATGGGTTCTTTGCTTAAGATTTCATAGCAACATATTTCTATTAAGAACTAGTTGGTTTATTAGCAAAAGTTTTAACAATCACACTACACATTACCAGTTCATCCACTAGGCTCACAACCACCTGCCTCATCGTGGATCCCCAGAACCCAACTGGCGGGGTTATATTGAGTCTTGTGAACATCACGTGACTGGCTAAGCCACTCCCAACTCAACAGCTCTACAAACCTGTGAACATACTCGAGGTGCATAGTAATCACAAAGCCGAATGGAATGTTAGCCTTTATAACTAGAATATAAAGGGTAGGAAGTTTTGCTATAGCTATACAAAGCCCTGGTTAGACCACATCTGGAGCACTGTACCTTAGAAAGGATATATTATGCCTTGGAAGGAGTGTAGCGCAGATTCACCAGAATGTCACCAGGGCTCCAAGGGCTAGATTATGAGGAAAGATTACATAAACAAGGCTTTTATTCTGTGCAGTACAGAAGATTAATGGGTGGGATTTGATTGAGGTTTTTAGAATTTTGAAAGGAATTGATAGGGCAGATGGAAAGTGGCACGCCACCCTGCATGCTGCATCATTTGATGAAACCTTTCCTGCTTTTGGTCGAAGTGCAGGACAAGGGGACAAAACCTTAAAATCAGAGCCATGCCATTTAGGAGAGAAGTTAGCAAGCACTCTTTCACACAAACGGTGGCGTGTAGAATGTTTCAGTATAAGGGGTGTCGCAGTTGTGTGAGGCGGGCTGGTTGGGCTGGGTGCTCTTTGCCTTTCCGTCATTGTTCATAGGTTTATATGTAACCTTCAGGGCTGCTGACCAAGGGCTGTGTGGCTCTTTGTCGGCCGGTGTGGACATGATGGGCCGAAATGGCCTCCTTCTGCACTGTAAATTTCTATGTTTCTAAGTGTGGCACATTCTCCCACAAAAAGCAGTAGATGACGGCTCAATTAACAATTTTAATGCTGAGAGCGATAGATTTTTGCTAGCCAAGGGTGTTGAGGGATATGAAGCCAAGGCGGGTGGATGGAGTTGGGGTACAGATCAACCAGGAATTGTGGAACAGGCTCTAGTGGTCGAGTAGCCTACTCCTGTTCCTATGAGCTCAATTTCCCCCAAGCCCATTTTCTGGCATATTGCCAGAGTTGCGCCGCTTATTTAGGTCCAGAAATGCGCCAGAAAAACATGTCCAAACTTTCCCCCATGTTTCTGCTGTACTCCGGACCCACTCAGCGTGGCCAGTGGCCAGTCGCCTTGGGTGGGGGTGGGGGGAACAGCCTGCGGTTTGCACCGAAAAATGCAGCCGGGCCTTCTGCGCATGCGTGGGGAAAAAAAAATCACATTCTTGATGTAACTGAAATGGCAGCGCATGTGCAGTAGAGTCCTCTCCTCTCTTCGCTCCACCCTCTTAAGTCTTGTGACCTCTTTCTACCTCCCGCCTACCCGGGCACCAAGCCTTCAGATCGGCTGTGTCCGACCCTCTCCGGTCCCCGAGTGAGGTGCCTTCCTGGTCCTCTGTGACCCCGAGTGCGTGCTGGATCCGATCCGCTGTGACCCTGAGTGAGTGCCGGTCAGTGCGATCCCTTCCACGCCGAGCCTCTCCGGTCTCTGAGTGAGGTGCCTTCCCGGTTGCTGTGGCCGGCCCCCGAGTGCGTGCCTACCCGGTCCAGCGTGGCACCGAGTGAGTGCCGGTCAGTTTGCTCCCTCCCCGCCGAACCTCTCTGGTCCCGAGTGAGTGCCGGTCCAGGTCCACTCCACTTCCCGCCCCTAGCCCAGGCCGAATGGCCTCCGATTTACTTACCTGCGCCGATTTCTTTAACTCTCCACAAGGGTTTTCTCGAGAGGCCACATACACTGGCCTAAGCAGAAATGGAGTAACTATCAGCTGGCCAAAGTTCACCAAATGGCCAGAATTGGCATAGGTGGCTGGTTACGCCCCCTTTGGATGACAAAGATCCTCCACCAGATGTCCTCACCGCACATCACTGTTCTTCACTCATCAAAATCCACAGCCCGGCCCTGGACACCATGGACCACTTCCCATATCTCGGGAGCCTCTTATCAACAAGAGCAGACATCGGCGACTAGATCCAACACTGCCTCCAGTACGCCAGTGCAGCCTTCAGCCGCCTGAGGAAATGAGTGTTTGAAGACCAGGCCCGTAAAACTGCCACCAAGCTCATGGTCTACAGGGCTATAGTAATACCCGTCCTCCTGTATGGCTCAGAGACATGGACCATGTACAGCAGCCACTTCAAGTCACTGGAGAACTATCACCAACGATGTCTCCGCAAGATCCTACAAATCCCCTGGGAGGATAGGCGCACCAACATCAGCGTCCTCGTCCAGGCCAACATCTCCAACATTGAAACACTGACCACACTCGATCAGCTCCGCTGGGCAGGCCGCATAGTTCGCATGCCAGATACGAGACTCCCAAAACAAGTGCTCTACTTGGAGTTATTTCACTGCAAATGAGCCAAAGGTGGACAGCGGAAACGTTACAAGGACACCCTCAAAGCCTCCCTGATAAAGTGCGACATCCCCACTGACAGCTGGGAGACCCTGGCCCAAGACCGCCTTAAGTGGAGGAAGTGCATCTGAGAGGGCGCTGAGCATCTCGAGTCACAACGCCGAGAGCATGCAGAAATCAAGCGTAGGCAGCGGAAAGAGCGTGCGGAAAACCTGTCCCACCCACCCCTTCCCTCAATGACCATCTGTCCTACCTGTGACAGAGTCGTCTGTGGCTCTCGTATTGGATTGTTCAGCCACCAAAGAACTCACTTCAGGAGTGGAAGCAAGTCTCACTCGATTCCGAGGGACTGCCTATGATGATGATGAGGATGAAAAAAAAACTTACCTAAGAAAAACGTAACTAAACGAGTTACGCTAGTGCAAATTGATTGGGGAAACTGCGGATTTTTAAGTTAGGCCAGAAAAAGTAGCCTGCTCAAAAATAAACGGCGCAAATCACTGGGGAAAATTGAGCCCATATATGTGAGCCCAAGTTTGTAGTTGTATGACTAGATGTTTTCACAGTTCAAGAGGGCATGTACAAATATTTCATGCATACTCCCTGTTACACTTCACTGAAATTCAAGTGACCATACCAAACACACGAAGACTGCAGCCACGAACTGATCATGAAATGACTGGCTACACTTCAATCAGGAGCAACGTGACTGAAATGCGATGCCTGTTTTATATATTTTTTTAAATCTCTCTCGTCTCTTTCCATTTTTTGTCGCTCCCTGACCCCTGTTCCCCGCCCCCCTTCCCCATCACAGCTCCTGATATCACAGACGTACATACCAAAACGTGATCCGTGTGGATCTTTCCTCATGGCCGTCGACCACTGTTTCTCGATCAAGGGTCAGGGCACGGTGATGACGGGTACCATCCTCTCTGGATCCGTCAGTGTCAACGACAGTGTGGAGATTCCGTCCCTCAAGGTAAACCGCCTGCTCGGAGAACATGAAAGGGCCTGTGTGGCCTTCCTCTGTCCACACGAATGAAGAGCTGCATTCAGAGTCATGGCTAGTGTTTTCTTAAAGAGAGGGGGAGGTTTTAACCTGCCAGGGCTGGAGGTATTTTGTGATCATTTGAAGTTTGTTTTATTTAAAATTTATTTCTAAATGTTTATGTAGCTTTAATGTATCATTAAAATTGGGGCCACATTGACTGAATAAGTCAAATTGCATTTCTGTGATTTGGGATTCAGGATATTTTACTGGTATTTTAGGGATTGTATTCCATAAGTTTGTTTTTCCTTCAGAATGGAAAGCAGTAGCCCAACCCATAAGACATAAAGAGGCTGCTTTCCCTATTCCCTTGTGTGAACCGTGGCTCAATGGGCAGCACCCTCGACTCTGAGTCGCAAGGTTGTGGGTTCAAGTCCCACTCCAGAGGCTTGAGCACAAAATCTAGGCTGACACTCTGTGCTGAGGGAGTGCTGCACTGTTGGAGGGGCAGTACTGAGGGTGCGTCGCACTGTCGGAGGGGCAGTACTGAGGGAGCGCTGCACTGTCAGAGGGGCAGTACTGAGGGAGCACTGCACTGTTGTAGGTGCCATTTTTCGGGTGAGGCATTAAGTCGAGGCCCCCTCAGGTGGACGTAAAAGATCCCATGGCCACTATTTCAAAGAAGAGTTGTTCTCCCCGGTGTCATGGGGCCAATATTTATCCCTCAACCAACATCACTTACACAGATCATCTGGTTATTTATCATGTTCCTGTTTGAGGGACATTGGTGTGCACAATAGGCTGCCGCATTTCCTACATTACAACAGTGACTACACTTCAAAAGTGCTTCATTGGCTGTAAAGTGCTTTGAAAGGCGCTATATAAATGCAAGTTCTTCCTTTCTTTTTGATTTAAACATTTGCACTGGACCTATCATCAGGGCTTCTGCTTTACATGGATGGAAAAGGAATGTAATCTCCAAAATAACGGTGGCCCACAGTAAAAAAAAAAATTGGTTGAGAGAGGAGTGGGGTGGGGGGGGAAAAGAAAAGAAATACTTGCATTTCTATAGCACCTTTCATAGAAGCATAGGGAAATGGGGAGAGGTGAAAAGATGTCCAGCTTAGAAACGTAGAAACTAGGTGCAGGAGTAGGCCATTCGACCCTTCGAGCCTGCACCACCATTCAATAAGATCATGGCTGATCATTCACCTCAGTACCCCTTTCCTGCTTTCTCTCCATACCCTTGATCCCTTTAGCCATAAGGGCCATATCTAAGGCCCTCTTGAATATATCTAACGAACTGGCATCAACAACTCTCTGTGGTAGAGAATTCCACAGGTTAACAACTCTTTGAGGGAAGAAGTTTCTCCTCATCTCGGTCCTAAAGGCTTACCCCTTATCTTTGGACTGTGACCCCTGGTTCTGGACTTCCTCAGTATTGGGAACATTCTTCCTGTCCAATCCCATCAGAATTTTATATGTTTCTATGAGATCCCCTCTAATTCTTATAAACTCCAGTGAATACAGGCCCAGTTGATCCAATCTCTCCTCATATGTCAGTCCTGCCATCCCGGGAATCATTCTGGTGAACCTTCGCTGCACTCCCTCAATAGCAAGAATGTCCTTCCTTAGATTAGGAGACCAAAACTGAACACAATATAAGAACATAAGAACATAAGAATTAGGAACAGGAGTAGGGGCCATCTAGCCCCTTGAGCCTGCTCCGCCATTCAACAAGATCATGGCTGATCTGGCCGTGGACTCAGCTCCACTTACCCGCCTGCACCCCAAAACCCTTAATTCCCTTATTGGTTAAAAATCTATCTATCTGTGACTTGAATACATTCAATGAGCTAGCCTCAACTGCTTCCTTGGGCAGAGAATTCCACAGATTCACAACCCTCTGGGAGAAGAAATTTCTTCTCAACTCGGGTTTTAAATTGGCTCCCCCGTATTTTGAGGCTGTGCCCCCTAGTTCTCGTCTCCCCGACCAGTGGAAACAACCTCTCCGCCTCTATCTTGTCTATCCCTTTCATTATTTTAAATGTTTCAATCAGATCACCCCTCATCCTTCTGAACTCCAACGAGTATAGACCCAATCTACTCAATCTATCATCATTGGGTAACCCCCTCATCTCCGGAATCAGCCTAGTGAATCGTCTCTGTACCCCCTCCAAAGCCAGTATATCCTTCCTTAAGTAAGGTGACCAAAACTGCACGCAGTACTCCAGATGCGGCCTCACCAATACTCTATACAGTTGCAGCAGGACCTCCCTGCTTTTGTACTCCATCCCTCTCGCAATGAAGGCCAACATTCCATTCGCCTTGCTGATTACCTGCTGCACCTGCAAACTAACTTTTTGGGATTCATGCACAAGGACCCCCAGGTCCCTCTGCACCTCAGCATGTTGTAATTTCTCCCCATTCAAAGAATATTCCCTTTTACTGTTTTTTTTTCCCAAGGTGGATGACCTCACACTTTCCGACATTGTATTCCATCTGCCCATTCGCCTAACCTATCTAAATCTCTTTGCAGCCTCTCTGTGTCCTCTACACAACCTGCTTTCCCACTAATATTTGTGTCATCTGCAAATTTTGTTACACTACACTCTGTCCCCTCTTCCAGGTCATCTATGTATATTGTAAACAGTTGTGGTCCCAGCACCGATCCCTGTGGCACACCACTAACCACCGATTTCCAACCCGAAAAGGACCCATTTATCCCGACTCTCTGCTTTCTGTTCGCCAGCCAATTCTCTATCCATGCTGATACATTTCCTCTGACTCCGCGTACCTCTATCTTCTGCAGCTGAGGCCTCACCAAGGCCCTGTGCAACTGCAGTAAGACATTCCTGCACCTATACTCAAATCCCCTAACTATGAACGCCAACATGCCATTTTCCTTCTTCACCATCTGCTGGACCTGCATGCCAATTTTCAATGACTGATGTACCATAACACCCAGGTCTCGTTGCACCTCCCCTTTTCCTAATGTCGCCATTCAGATAATATTCTGCCTTCCTGATTTTGCCACCAAAATGGATAACTTCACATTTATCCACATTATACTGCACCTGCCATGCATTTGCCCACTCACCTAACCTGTCCAAGTCACCCTGCAGCCTCTTAGCATCCACCTCACAGCTCACACTGCCACCTAGCTTAGAGTCATCTGCAAACTTGGAGATATTACACTCCATTCTTTCATCTAAATCATTGATGTATATTGTAAATAGCTGGGGTCCCAGCACTGAACCTTGCGGCACCCCACTAGTCACTGCTTGCCATTCTGAAAAGAACCTGTTTATCCTGACTCTCTGCTTCCTGTCTGCCAACCAGTTCTCGATCCACGATTGTTATGTATGGAGAAAGAGTCAAACTGAACACTGTGAGCTCAAAGTAAAGTGTGATCTTAGTCTTTTATTGCAGGTCACCAGAGTGCCTCTTCAACCTCAGAGGCCTCCTTAAATACCTGTGCTCCCAAGGCATTATGGGATCCCTTGGGACTCCAAGGGATGAGCCCTCTGGCGGCTGTACAGAGTAAATACAAGTTTACATATATAACAACACTTCGTCGCCCCCCCCCCCGCCCAAAGTTAATAGTGTAACTATTTACAATGTGAGTCGTTCTGGGGCCCTTCTTGTTCTGGTTGATCGTCTCAGCATGAAAGCTAATTTGGTGAATCATTTGTTGGGTCCTGCTGGGCTGCTGTGGATGATGGGTTCTGCTTCGTGGTCAACCGTGGTGCCGGTTGCCACTGGTGTGTATGTTGGGAATCAAAAAAGGTAGAGTCCAAGGTGGGTTGCTCTGGAGAGTCCGTGAATCTGAGTTTGATTTGGTCCAAGTGTTTCCGGTGAATGATTCCATTTGAAAGTTTGACCCGAAACACTCTGCTCCCCTCTTTGGCCATGATCGTGCCGGGAAGCCACTTGGGACCTTGTCCATAATTCAATACAAATACAGGATAATTGATTTCAATCTTGCGGGACACATTTGCGCTATCATAGTATTTATCCCTTTACTCTCGGAAAACAGGGATATGAGTGGCTTATGGTCAAGTTTCCAGTTCAAACTTTAGCCCAAACAGGTATTGATGCATTTTCTTCACCCCATAGACACACGCTAACGCTTCTTTCTCAATCATGATGTAGGCTCTCTCAGCCTTAGACAGACTCCTGGATGCATAAGCAACCGGTTGCAGTTTCCCGAAATCATTTGCTTGTTGCAATACACACCCGACGCCATATGACGACGCATCACATGCTAGTACCAAATGCTTACATGGATCATACAACACAAGCAATTTGTTTGAGCATAACAATTTTCTTGCTTTTACAAAGGCATTTTCTTGGCTTTTGCCCCAAACCCATTCGTCCCCTTTTCGTAGTAAAACATGCAGTGGTTCTGACAGTGTGCTGAGACCTGGTAAGAAGTTACCAAAGTAGTTCTGGAGTCCCAGAAACGACCGCAGCTCCGTCACGTTCTGTGGCCTCGGTGCGTTCTCGATTGCCTCCGTCTTCGCGTTGATGGGCCTGATGCCGTCCGCCGCCATCCTCCTTCCCAAGAACTCCACTTCAGGCACCAGGAAAACGCACTTCGAGCATTTTAACCTGAGCCCCACACGGTTGAATCGACGAAGATTCTCCTCCAGGTTCTGCAGATGCTCGTCTGTCCAAGATGTCGTCCTGGAAGACCACGGTGTGCGGGACCGACTTCAGTAAGCTTTCCATGTTTCTCTGGAATATCGCTGCCGCTGATCAAATTCCAAACGGGCATCTATTATAAATAAAAAGACCTTTGTGTGTGTTGATGCAGGTGAGTTCCTTCGATGATTCCTCCAGTTCCTTCATCATGTCGGCTGAAGCCAGATCTAGCTTCGTGAACGTCTTTCCTCCCGCCAGTGTTGAAAAGAGGTCATCGGCCTTTAGTAGTGGGTATTGGTCTTGCAGGGAGAAACGATTAATAGTTACTTTGTAATCGCCACAGATTCTGACAGTCCCATCTCCCTTGAAGACAGGAACATCGGGCTGGCCCACTCGTTGAACTCGATCGGTGAAATTATGCCCTCTCATTGCAGCCGGATTAGCTCGATCTCTGCCCTTTCATCATGTACGGTACTGCTCTCGCCTTGTGATGGATGGGTCGCGTCCCCGGAATTAGGTGGATCTTCACTTTTGCTCCTTGGAATTTCTGAATGCCTGGTTCGAACAGCGAAGGGACCTTGTTTAAGACCTGGGCACACGAAGTGTTGTCAGTGGGCAATAGCGCTTGGACGTCGTCCCAGTTCCAGCGTATCTTTCCCGGCCAGCTCCTGCCGAGCACCGTGGAACCATCGCCCGGACCACCTAGAGTGGTAGCTCCATCGTAAGAGACCTTTACGGTAGCACTGCCAATTATGGGAATCAATTCTTTCGTGTAAGTTCTTAGTTTCGTACGAATTAGAGTTAAGACTGGCCCTGAGGCCTTGTTGCACCACAGTCTTTCAAAAATGTTTTTTCCCATGATGGACTGGCTTGCGCCCGTGTCCAGTTCCATCGACACCGGGAGTCCATTTAGTTCAATATTCAGCATTATCGGGGGACAATTCGTGGTGAATGTGTGCACCCCATGTACATCTGCCTCCTCGGTCTGAGGCTCTGGTTCGTCGTGGATCTGTCCTCCTCTGCAACATGGTGGTTTGCAGGATTAGCAGCTCGCCTGCACATACGTTGGAGGTGTCCCATTGTTCCACAGCCCTTGCAAACATACCCTTTAAATCGGCATGAATGGAAACGATGATCACTCCCGCAGCGCCAACAAAGTGTTAATGGCCTTCATTCATCACCCTTGATGGTGAACTCTGAGATATCTGTGGACGTGCAGCTGCAGGCATGTGTGACCTGCCCTGTACGTTGCGATTTGAAAACAACATCACTTTGTTCACAGTACTTGTAGCAGCACTTGTGTGCTGAGAGATTTGTTTAGTATTGTCACTGGTGGCAATGAACGCCTGGGCTATCGCTATGGCCTTACTCAAGGTTGGGGTCTCTACAGTCAAAAGTTTTCGAAGTATGGTTTCATGGCCAATGCCAAGTACGAAAAAGTCTCTGAGCATGTGCTCCAAATGTCCTTCAAATTCGCAATGTCCTGCAAGGCGTCTTAGCTCGGCGACATAACTCGTCACTTCCTGGCCTTCTGACCTTTTGTAGGTGTAGAGCCGGTACCACGCCATCAAAAACGCTTTCCTTCGGGTTGAAATGCTCTTGGACCAGTGTGCACAAATCATCACACGAGTTCTCCGTGGATTTCGCTGGAGTGAGCAGATTCTTCATGAGGCCATATGCTGGTGCCCCACAGATGGTGAGGAGGATCGCTCTTCATTTGGCAGCGTTCTCTTCCCCATCTAACTCGGCCACGAAGTATTGGTCGAGTTGCTCCACAAAAGTTTCCCAATCATCTCCCTCTGAGAATTTCTCCAGGATGGCCACTGTTCACTGCATCTTTGGGTTCGCTATCTGTATCTCATCGCCAGTTGTAGTGTATGGAGAAAGAGTCAGACTGAACACTGTGAGCTCAAAGTAAAGTGTGACCGTAGTCTTTTATTGCAGGTCTCCAGAGTGCCTCTCCAACCTGTGAGGCCTCCTTAAGTACCTGTGCTCCCAAGGGATTATGGGATCCCTTGGGACTCCAGGGGATGAGCCTTCTGGTGGCTGTAAATACAAGTTTACATATATAACACACATTACCCCTAATACCATGTGCTTTAATTTTGCACACTAATCTCTTTTGTGTGGGACCTTATCAAAAGCCTTTTGAAAGTCCAAATACACCACTGGTTCTCACTTGTCCACTCTACTAGTTACATCCTCAAAAAATTCCAGAAGATTTGTCAAGCATGATTTCCCTTTCATAAATCCATGCTGATTTGGACCGATCCTGTCACTGCTTTCCAAATGCGATGCTAATTCATCTTTAATAATTGATTCCAACATTTTTCCCACTACTGATGTCAGGCTAACCGTCTATAATTCCCTGTTTTCTCTCTCCCTCCTTTTTTAAAAAGTGGTGTTACATTAGCTACCATCCAGTCCACAGGAACTGATAGAGTCGATAGATTGTTGGAAAATGATCACCAATGCATCCACTCTTTCTTGGGCCACTTCCTTAAGTGCCTGATGACCCTGGATGCCCCAAAGCAGTTTACAGCTAATTAAGTACTTTTTCGTGTCGTCACTGTTGTAATGTAGGAAGCAAGGCAGCCATTTTGCGCACAGCAAGATCCCAGAAACAGCAATGTGATAATGACCAGATCATCTGTTTTAGTGTTGTTGATTCAAGGCTAAATATTGGGGCCAGGAAACCACTGGAGATAACTCCCCTGTTCTTCTTCAGAGTAGAAGCCATGGGAACTTTTACGTTTGTCTGAGATAGCAGACGGCACCTCGGTTTAACGTCTCATGTGAAAGATGGCACCTCCAACAGTGTCAGCCTTGATTTTTGTGCTCAAGCCCTGGAGTGGGACTTGAACCCCACAACCTTCTGACTCGGAGGCGAGGTTGCTGCCCACTGAGCCACGGCTCAACACGACCGTGGCATGCAACAAGTTTAAAGGGCCCGTGCAGGTAAAAATATATTAGAGGGAACATTGCTGATGACGTGTTTTAGGACTGAGGTGAGGAGAAACTTCTTGGCGATGAATCTTTGGAATTTTCTACCCTAGAGAGCTGTAGCTGCTCAGTTGTTGAGTATATTCAAGACAAAGATTGATTGATTATTGAATATTAAGGGAATCAAGGGATATGGGGACAGTACAGGAAAGTGTAGTTGAGGTAGAAGATCAGCCATGATCTCATTGACTGGTGGAGCAGGCTCGAGGGACCAAATGGCCTGTTCTTATGTTCTTATGTAACCAGTACTGTAAAGTTTCTATTTACCGAGTGTTTAATTGAAGAGTTCTGAGAGTTCAGGGGTACTTCAGAGGGGAGCTGAGCTCTTCATAGACTACAGAGCATATGTCTGAAATAAATCTGGCTGCTGTTTCCTTGTGGAGGGTTATAGATTCTGGGGAAAGAATGTATTCCATGCAAATCATGGAGTTTCATTTCTAATTCAAGAAGAGTTGCAAATTAAAAAAAAAAGTTCTGGGGCTATATTCTCCACAGACACAGATAAAATTATGTAATGTTTTAAACGAGTGACTGCTTAATATCATCATCATAGGTAGTCCCTCGGAATCGAGGAAGACTTGCTTCCATTCTTAAAATGAGTCTTTGGGTGGCTGAACAGTCCAATACGGAAACTACAGTCCCCGTCACATGTGGGACAGATAGTCGTTGAGGGAAAGGGTGGGTGGGACAGGTTTGTCGCACACTCTGCTGCCTGTGCTTGATTTCTGCATGCTTTCAGCGATGAGACACGAGGTGCTCAGCGCCCTCCCGGATGCACTTCCTCCACTTCGGGCAGTCTTTGGCCAGGGATTCCCAGGTGTCAGTGGGCATGTTGCACTTTTTCAGGAAGGCTTTGAGGGTGTCCCTGTAACGTTTCCTCTGCCCACCCTTGGCTCATTTGCCATGAAGGAGTTCCGAATAGAGCACTTGCTTTGGGAGTCTCGTGTCTGGCATGCGAACAATGTGGCCCGCCCAGCGGAGCTGATCAAGTGTGGTCAGTGCTTCAATGCTGGTGATGTTGGCCTGGTCGAGGACGCTAATGTTGGTGCATCTGTCCTCCCAGGGGATTTGTAGGATCTTGCGGAGGCATCGTTGGTGATATTTCTCTAGTGACTTGAGGTATTTACTGTGCATGGTCCATGTCTCTGAGTCATACAGGAGGGTGGGTATTATTACAGCCTTGTAGACCATGAGCTAGGTGGCAGATTTGAGGGTCTGGTCTTCAAACACTCTTTTCCTCAGGCGGCCGAAGACTGCACTGGCGCACTGGAGGTGGTGTTGAATCTCGTTGTCAATATCTGCTCTTGTTGATAAAAGTCTCCCGAGGTATAGGAAATGGTCCACGTTGTCCAGGGCCGCGCCGTGAATCTTGATGACTGGGGGGCAGTGCTGTGCGACGAGGACAGGCTGGTGGAGGACCTTTGTCTTACGGATGTTTAGCGTAAGGCCCATGCTTTCGTACGCCTCAGTAAATACGTCGACTATGTCCTGGAGTTCAACCTCTGTATGTGCGCAGATATGCAGATATAGAAACATAGAAATTTACAGCGCAGAAGGGGGCCATTTGGCCCATCGTGTCCACGCCAGCCAACAAAGAACCGCAAGGCCCTTGGTCAGCAGTCCTGAAATTTACATATAAACATATGAACAATGACGGAAAGGCAAAGAGCACCCAGCCCAACCAGTCCGCCTCTCACAACTGCGACACCCCTTACACTGAAACATTCTACACTCCATCCCAAGCGGAGCCATGTGATCTCCTGGGAGAGGCAAAAACCAGATTAAAAACCCAGGCCAATTTAGGGAGTTAAAATCTGGGAAAATTCCTCTCCGACCCATCCATGTGATCGAAACTAGTCCAAGAGGTCACCCTGTCCGTATTCGATTCTCTGCAGTACTTACCATTATATCTGCGCCGACCAACAAAAGGTCATCCAGTCTAATCCCAATTACCAGCTCTAGGTCCGTAACCTTGCAGGTTACGGCACTTTAAGTGCCCATCCAACCATTCAACCATCTCTTAAAAGTGGTGAGGGTTTCTGCATCCACCACTCTTCCAGGCAACGAGTTCCAGATTCCCACAACCCTTTGCGTAAAGAAGCCCCGCCCCCCCTCAAATTCCCTCTAAACCTTCCACCAATCACCTTAAAACTATGCCCCCTTGTAATAGACCCCTCCACCAATGGAAATAAGCCCTTATTATCCACTATGTCCAGGCCCTCAATATTTTGTACATCTCAATGAGGTCTCCTCTCAACCTCATCTGTTCCAATGAGAACAAACCCAGCCTATCCAATCTGTCCTCATAACTAAGATTTTTCATTCAAGGCAGCATCCTAGTAAATCTCCTCTGCATCCTCTAATGCAATCATGTCCTTCCTATAATATGGCGACCAGAACTGTGGCCTAACATTAAAAAAATGTAAGCATAACCTTCCTGCTTTTATATTCTATGCCTTGGCCAATAAAGGCAAGCATTCTGTATGCCTTCTTAACCACCTTATCCACCTGGCCTGCTACTTTCAGGGATCTGTGGACAAGCACTCCAAGGTCCCTTTGTTCATCTACATTTTTAAGTGGCCTACCACTTAATGTGTACCCTTTCCTTATTAACCCTCCCAAAGTGCATCACCTCGCACTTCTCTGAGTTAAATTCCATTTACCACTGCTCTGATCACCTGACCAGTAGATTGATACCCTCCTGCAGCCCATGACTTTCCTCTTCATTATCAACCACACAGCCAATTTTAGTGTCGTCTGAAAACTTCTTAATCATACTATCTATATTCCAATCTAAATCATTGACAGATACCATAAAAAGCAAGGGACCTAGTACTGAGCACTGTGGAACCCCACTGGAAACACCCTTCCAGTCACAAAAACATGCATCAACCATTACCCTTTGCTTCCTACCTCCAAGCCAATTTTGGATCCAACTTGCCACTTTGCACTGGATCCCATGGGCTTTAACCTTCATGACTAGTCAACCATGTGGGACCTTATCAAAAGCTTTGCTAACGTCCATATATACTACATCGTATGCACTACCCTCATCGACCCTCTTGGTTGCCTCCTGAAAAAATTCAATCAGGTTAGTCAAACACGATCTTCCCATAACAAATCCGTGCTGACTGTCCCTAATTAATCCTTGCCTTTCAAAATGTAGATTTATCCTGTCCTCCAGGATTTTTTCTAATAATTTTCCCACCACTGAGGTTAGGCTGACAGGCCTGTAATTACTCGGCCTATCCCTTTCTCCCTTTTTAAACATTCTCCCTTCTGCATTGCCCCTTTCCTTTGTGAAAACAGATGCAAAGCATTCGTTAAGAACCTTACCAGCATCTTCCGCCTCCACACAAAGATTACCCTCATGGTCTCTAATAGGCCCTACCCTTTCTTTAGTTACCCTCTTACTCTTAATATATTTATAGAACAGGCGTCGTCCGCGTACTGTAGCTCGATGAGAGGTTGGGTGGTCTTGGACCTGGCCTGGAGAAGGCGAAGGTTGAACAGGTTCCCACTGGTTCTGTAGTTTAGTTCCACTCCAGCGGGGAGCTTGTTGACTGAGGTGGAGCATGGCAGTGAGAAAGATTGAGAAGAGGGTTGGGGCGATGACACAGCCCTGTTTGAACCCAGTCCTGACGTGGATTGGGTCTGTAATGGATCCGTTGGTAAGGATCACAGCCTGCATGTCGTCATGGAGCAGGCGGAGGATGGTGACGAACTCTTGGGGGCATCCGAAACGGAGGAGGATGCTCCATAGACCCTCGCGGTTGACAGTGTCAAAGGCCTTTGTAAGGTCGAAGGAGGCCATGTATAAGGGCTGGTGCTGTTCCCTGCATTTTTGCTGCAGCTTTCGCGCTGCAAAGATCATGTCCGTTGTGCCCGTAGGGGACGAAATCTGCACTGTGACTCCGGGAGGAGCTCCTCAGCCACAGGGAGAAGACGGTTGAGGAGGACTCTCGCAACGACTTTCCCTGTGGCTGATAACCGGGAGATTCCTCTGTAGTTGCCGCAGTCAAACTTGTCTCCTTTTTGAAAGATGGTCACAATCACTGCATCTCTCAGATCTCCTGACATGCTCTCCTCCCTCCAGATTAGAGAGATGAGGTCATGTATTCGCGGCAGCAGTGCCTCTCCGCCATACTTCAGTGCCTCAGCAGGGATTCCATCCGCTCCCGTAGCCTTGTTGTTCTTAAGTTGTCTTATGGTTTTTTCTGTCTCGTGCAGTGTTGGTGTTTTACTGAGGTGCTGGCGGGTAGCATGCTGCAGGATGGAGTCGAGAACACTCAAGTCAAAGGCAGAGTTTCGATTGCGGAGATCTTCGAAGTGCTCCTTCCAGCGGGCCCTGACTGCCTCGGTGTCCTTGATGAGTGTTTCCCCATTCTTGACCAGCAGTCGGGTGGGGCCTTGGGTGTTTGGGCCGTAGGTGACCTTGACTGCGATGAAGAATCATCGCACATCATGGCCGTCGGTCAGCTGCTGTATTTCCTGTGCTTTCTCCATCCACTACCTGTTCTTTAGGTCCCGAGTTTTTTGTTGGACCTCAGCCTTGAGCCGTCTGTAATGCTGCTTTGCTGCTCCTGAGTTCAGTTGTTTAAGGCTCAGAAATGCCCTACGCTTGCGATCTTTAGCTCTTGGATGCCCTGTTCATTCTCATCAAACCAATCCTGGTGTTTCCTGGTTGAGTAACCAAGCGTCTCTTTGCAGGCACTGGTTATGGAGGCCTGGAGGACAGACCAAGCACTGTGGGCATTCTGCGTCTCGGGGTCATCAGGCACTCCAGGTTAGCTGTGAGGCGCTGACTGTATAGGGCTCTTTTAGCTGGGTCTTTTAAGTGCCCTGGCATTGACTTTTTTGCGACACCGCTTCTGCTGCCCCTCCGCTTTCGGGCTACGTTGATGTCAGTGATGCATCGGATTAGGCTGTGATCCGTCCAGCAGTCATCAGCTCCTGTCATGGCGCGGGAGATGCGCACATCCTTGCGATCCCTGGCTCGGACGATGACATAGTCGAGCAGGTGCCAGTGTTTGGAGCGAGGGTGTTGCCACGATGCCTTGTATTTATTTGTCCCTCTGGCAGAACAAGGTGTTGGTGACGACAAGTTCATGTTCTCGATGTTTTGTCAGGAGTAGGGTACCGCTGGAGTTGGCTTTCCCTACCCCTCTCTCTGCCAATCAAGCCTCCCCAGAGGGCTGTGTCCTTGCTGACTCTGGCGTTGAAGTCACTGAAGAGAATCAGTTTGCTTAATAACTCCCCCTATTGTTAGCCTATGAACCCGCTTCACACCACCGGTACTAATGACATGTCGTCATTTCTTCTGTCTGTATTCAAGACGTGTTTTGCATCAACAGATGGGAGGGATAATCATTTTTCATGCAGGATTGAGGTTCAGCAGGTTCTTTGACAGTATGTGGGATGGGGGCAAAATCGCAGTCAAGCACATATCTGACCTCGCATGAGAATTTTCACCTGGATGGTGTTCAGGAGTGGGAAACTGGCTGATTTCCTTTTCCCGAACGCAGAAGTGCTGAGGCCAATTGTCGCCTCCCCTTCCAGTGCTCCCACTAAGGTCAGCTAACTGAACACAGTGGGGATTGAACCTTCATTGTCTGCTGGGTTCAGCTGCTCATTATCTTAACCAGGCAAAGCATTGGGGAGCCTGCTTTCAGTACTTTAACGACTGACACTTGAGTAATCGGCATCGCAAATAAGTGCATCGCTTCATATCTAGCTTTTCACTACATAAGTTTTAAACATTTGTCACTGTATTGAATCTTTCTTGCTGGAATACTGAAGTCAGATTTAAGGCACTTTTACATTTTAAAAGCTGCGCCTGATGACCAATGCAAGCCTATCTCTCTAGCCTCCTCCAGCCCTTCAACCCTCCCAGATCTTTCCATTCCTCCAAATCTAGCTTTTCACATTCTCGATTTTAATCACCCCACCATTGGCGGCCATGCCTTCAGCTGCCTGGGCCCTAAGCTCTGGAACTTATTAGGAATGGGCAATAAATGCTGACCTTGCCAGCCACGCCCATATCCCATGAACAAATTTTTTTTTTAAATTCCCTCCCTAACCCTCTCCGCCTGTCGACCTCTCCCTCCTCCTTTAAGACGTTCCTTAAAGCCTACCTCTTTGACCAAGCTTGTGTTCACCTGTCCTGTAATGTATTTGCTTCGTGGGTTGTTTGCTTAAGAATTCATAGCAACACATTGCTATTAAGAGCTAGTTGGTTTATTAACAAAGGTTTAACAATCACACTACACATTACAGTTCATCCATAAGGCTTACAACCAGTTGCCTCATCGTGGATCCCCTGAACCTAACTAGCTGGGGTTTTATTGAGTCTTGTGAACATCATGTGACTGACTAAGACACCTCCCAACTCAACAGCTCTACAAACCTGTGAGCATACTCAAAGGTGCATATAGCACATGTCCTAATATCTCCTTATGTGGTTTGGTGTCAAATTTTGTTTGATAACGCTAATGTGAAGCACTTTGGGATGTTTTACTGCATTGAAGATGCTATATAAATGCAAGTTGTTGTTCTCTCACTGCCAGCTGCAGTTAGTAATAAAACTTGCTGATTTACACCACTGCAGCAGGGAGCCTCTTTTACGTTGGTCTTGAGGGGCTGCCAGTGGATTTGCCAACTCTGCTTGTGCCCAACGTCCGTTGGGGAATACTGCTGGGTGGAAGTCTAGACGGGATGGGCTGGCTTGTTTGGCAGGCGCAGTACCACTAGCACCGAAGGAGAAAATCATCTTTCAACAGTGTGTGTTTTGGTTCTGTTGAGTTCAGTGATTGGAAAGTGAGGGTGGTGGGGAGAGGCAGTGAACCTGGACTGTTGAGATGTATTACTGTGCATCTAGCTGACTGTAATTACCATCTGGCAATGATTACTTGTGCTAACAGAGAAAAATCATTACATTCTGCGATCGTAGCAAAGAAAGCCATTAAAGCAATCACAGTTTAGATTTGGTGGGATTCTATTTGGCCTGTTTTTGTTGTTTTACTTTGCATTTGCTTTGTAAATTAGCTGTAAATTGATTTGAATTCTTCCAGTGCGCTGCGATGAAATCTACTTTGGTGCTTTTGAACATTTCAATCTTATTTTAACTCTTTGTAGTGAAGTACCAATTTTGGACCTAAATGATATCCGATGCACTGTGCAGCGTGGTACAGGCCAGAAGGTTGCAGGTTTGACGTGGTTCATTCACTGACTGACTATTTCAATGCTATCTTGGCCGTCCTCCCTGCCTCCACCCTCCGTCAACTCCAGCTCATCCAGAACTCTGCTGCCTGTATCCTGTCCTATATCCGCTCCCTCTCACCTATCACTCCTGCGTTAGCTCCTGGTCCCCTGTTGCCTCCAATTTAAGGTTCTCATCCCTCATCCTTTGCATCTCCCTCTCTCTTTAACCTCCTCCAGCCTTATAACCCCCTTCCCCTAAGAACTCCCCTTTCCTCTGAGTATGGTCCTTTGTATGTCCCTCCTACCTTCCCCGTTCCTCCCCCGCCCCTCCACCCCACTGGCAGTTATGGTTGCGCTCTGGAATTCCCTCTGTGAATCCCTCCACTTCCCTCTCTTCCTTCAAGACTGTCCTTAAAACACATTTCTTTTGACCAAGCTTTCGGTTTACCTGCTTAATATCTCTTCCTTTGGCTCAGCGTCCATTTTTGTCTGATGATTTCCTCTGTGAAGTGCCTTGTGATGTTTTTCTGTAATGAAGGTGCAAGTCGTTTTTGTATCACAACAACAACAACAACTTGTATTTATATAACGCCCTTAACGGCGCTTATGAGATAATACATTTGACACCGAGCCGCATAAGTAGAAATCAGCGCAAGTGACCAAAAGCTTGGTCAAAGAGGTAGGTTTTAAGGAGTGTCTTGAAGGAGGAAAGAGAGGCGGAGAGGTTTAGACAGGGAGTTTCAGAGCTCGGGGCCGAGGCAACTGAAGGCACGGCCACCAATGGTTGAGTAATTCTAATCAGGGATGCTCAGGAGGTTAGAATTAGAGGAGCGCAGACATCTTGGGTGGGGGCGGGGGTTTGTGGGGCTGTTGGAGATTACAGAGATGGGGTGGGGTGAGGCCACGGAGGAATTTGAAAATAAAAATGAGAATTTTGAAGTCTAAGTGTTGCTTTCCTGGAATCCAATGTAGGTCAGCGAGCACAGGGGTGATGGGTGAACGGGACTTGGTGCGAATTAGGTCACGGGCAGCCGAGTTTTGTATCACATCTAGTTTATGTAGGGTAGAATGTGGGAGGCCAGCCAGGAGTGGGCTGGAATAGTCAAGTCCAGAGGTAACAAAGGCATGGACGAGGATTTCAGCAGTGGATGAGCTGAGGCGGGGTGGAGACGGGCGATGTTGCGGAGGTGGAAATAGACGGTCTTAGTTATGCTGCGGTCTTCGTTATCACGCCTTATACATCTGCCAAAGTCCTTCAAGTACATTGATTTACTGTGAAGTCCAGTGGATGTTATTATATAATATGACAATCAATTTGCACGGAAAGGTCCCACAAATGGCAATGGGAATATGACCAGTTTTCCTGCTTTTGGTGGTAGTTGAGGAAGAAATGTTGTCCAGGACACCGGGAGTAACTCTCCTGCTCTCTTTTGAATAGTGTTACAGCATTTTTAACCATAAGGTCAGGTATGTCCTCAGTTTAATGTCTGGTCTGAAAGATGGCATCTCTGACAATGCAACACTCCCTCAGTATTGTAATAACAACAACAACTTGCATTTATCTAGCGCCTTAAAAGTGATAAAACTTCCCAAGGCACTTAACAAGATATCCATAAAGGCATTTTTGACACTCAGCCACAGAAGGAAATATCAGGAAAGATGACCAAAAACTTGGTCAAAGAGGTAGTTTTGAAGGAGCATTTTAAAGGAGGAGCGAGAGTTGGAGTGGTTTAGGGAGGAAATTCCAGAGCTTGGGGCCAAGGCAGTTGAAACCATGGTCATCAATGATGGAGCGATTAAAATCGGGAATGTGCAAGAGACCAGAAGTGGAGGAGTGCAGAGATCTCGGAGGGTTGTGGGGCTGAAGGAGGTTACAGCGATAGGGAGGGGGACGTGGTCATGGAGGGATTTGAAAACCAGGATGAGAATTTGAAAATTGAGGCGTTGTTGCATTAGAGTTTCAGCCTCGATTTACATGCTCGGGTCTTGCAGTGGACTTGAAGCCTTAAAGGTTGAGCAGGTTGGGCCTATACTCATTGGAGTTTAGAAGAATGAGAGATGATTTTATTGAAACGTACAAGATTCTGGGGGGGCTTGATGGGGTAGATGCAGAGAGGCCGTTTTCCCTCGTGGGGGAATCTAGAACTAGGGAGCATAGATTCAAAATAAGGGGTGGCTCATTTAAAATGGAGATGAGGAAGAATTTCTTTTCTGAGGGTCATGAATCTGTGGAATTCTATACTCCAGAGAGCTGTGGAGGCTAGTTCATTAAATATATTTAAGGTGGAGCTAGACACATTTTTGAACGATAAAGGAGTCAAGGGTTATGGGGAGCGGGCAGGAAGTGGAGTTGAGGCCCAGATCAGATCAGCCATGATCTTATTGAATGGTGGAACAGGCTCGAGTGGCTAAATGTCCTACTCCTGCTATTTTTTATGTTCTTAACCTTCTGACTCAAAGGCAATAATGCTGCCAAGTGAGCCAATGTTTCACAACAACTGAGTCAATTACAGGCGTTCTAATTGGCTTCAGCCCTCCTAGATAAAGGCATGAAGAAAACCAGCTAACGCTCCTTTTCCAAATGTGCTGAAAAGTGCCCACAAATAGATGACGGGATCCGACTAGGTTGTGAGGCTCTCTTGATCAAGTAACATGCCAACACTCGTTGTCTAGCCTCACCAATGGAGGAACAACATCATGTTGGGCTACATTCCAATAATCCTGAATAAGGGTCTTGCACCCTCAGGAGTGGAGGGCAGGAGGAAATGGGGAGAGGTGAAAAGATGTCCAGCTTAGAAACGCAGAAAATAGGTGCAGGAGAAGGCCATTCGGCATTTCGAGCCTGCACCACCATTCAATAAGATCACGGCTGATCATTCACCTCAGTATCCCTTTCCTGCTTTCTCTCCATACTCCTTGATCCCTTTAGAAGTAAGGGCCATATTTAACTCCCTCTTGAATATATCCAATGAACTGGCATCAATAACTCTCTGTGGTAGGGAATTCCACAAGTTAACAACTCTGAATGAAGAAGTTTCTCCTTATCTCAGTCCTAAATGGCCTACCCCTTATCCTTAGACTATGTCCCTTGGTTCGGGACATCCCCAACATCGGGAACATTCTTTCTGCATCTAAGCTGTCCAGTCCCGTCAGAATTTTATGTTTCTCTGAGATCCCCTCTCATCCTTCTAAACTCCAGTGAATACAGGCCCAGTCGAACCAGTCTCTCCTCACATGTCAGTCCAGCCATCCCTGGAATCAGTCTGGTGAACCTTCGCTGCACTCCCTCAATAGCAAGAACGTCCTTCCTCAGATTAGGAGACCAAAACTGATCACAATATTCCAGGTGAGGCCTCACTAAAGCCCGATACAACTGCAGTAAGACCTCCCTGCTCCTATACTCAAATCCCCTAGCTATGAAGGCCAACATACCATTTGCCGCCTTCACTGCCTGCTGTACCTGCAACTTTCAATGACTGATGTACCATGACACCCAGGTCTCGTTGCACCTCCCCTTTTCCTAATCTGCCGCCATTCAGATAATATTCTGCCTTTGTGTTTTTTCCACCAAAGTGGATAACCTCACATTTATCCACATTATACTGCATCTGCCATGCGTTTGCCCACTCACCTAACCTGCCCCAGTCACCCTGCAGCCTCTTAGCGTCCTCCTCACAGCTCACACCGCCACCCAGCATATTGTCATCTGCAAACTTGGAGATATTACATTCAATTCCTTCATCTAAATCATTAATGTATATTGTAAATAGCTGGGGTCCCAGCACTGAGCCCTGCGGCATCCCACTAGTCACTGCCTGCCATTCTGAAAAGGACCCGTTTATCCTGAATCTTTGCATCCTGTCTGCCAACCAGTTCTCTATCCATGTCAGTACATTACTCCCAATACCATGTGCTTTAATTTTGCACACCAATCTCTTGTGTGGGACCTTATCAAAACCCTTCTGAAAGTCCAAATGCACCACATCCACTGGTTCTCCCTTGTCCACTCTACCAGTTACATGCTCAAAAAATTCTAGAAGATTTGTCAAGCATGATTTCCCTTTCATAAATCCATGCTGACTTGGACCGATCCTGTCACTGCTTTCCAAATGCGATGCTATTTCATCTTTAATAATTGATTCCAACATTTTCCTCACTACTGATGTCAGGCAAACTGGTCTATAATTACCCGTTTTCTCTTTCCCTCCTTTCTTAAAAAGTGTTGCTACGTTAGCTACCCTCCAGTCCATAGGAACTGATCCAGAGTCGATAGACAGTTGGAAAATGATCACCAATGCATCCACTATTTCTTGGGTCACTTCCTTAAGTACTCTGGGATGCAGACTATCAGGCCCCGGGGATTTATCGGCCTTCAATCCCATCAATTTCCCTAACACAATTTCTCGCCTAATAAGGATTTCCTTCAGTTCCGCCTTCTCACTAGAGCCTCGGTCCCCTAGTATTTCCGAAAGGTTATTTGTGTCTTCCTTCGTGAAGACAGAACCAAAGTATTTGTTTAACTGGTCCGCCATTTCTTTGTTCCCCATTATAAATTCCCCTGAATCTGACTGCAAGGGACCTACTTTTCTCTTTACTAATCTTTTTCTCTTCACATATCTATAGAAGCTTTTGCAGTCAGTTTTTATGTTCCCAGCAAGCTACCTCTCATACTCTATTTCCCCCCTCCTAAGTAAACCCTTTGTCCTCCTCTACTGAATTATAAAATTCTCCCAGTCCTCAGGTTTGCTGCTTTTTCTGGCCAATTTATATGTCTCTTCCTTGGATCTAACACTATCCTTAATTTCCCTTGTTAGCCACGGTTGAGCCACCTTCCCCGTTTTATTTTTACTCCAGACAGGGATGTACAATTGTTGAAGTTCATCCATGTGATCTTTAAATGTTTGTCATTGTCTATCCACCGTCAGCCCTTTAAGTGTCACTCGCCAGCCTATTATAGCCAATTCACGTCTCATACCATCGAAGTCTCTGAATTAACTGTGTCACTCTCCATCTTAATAAAGAATTCTACAATATTGTGGTCACTCTTCCCCAAGGGGCCTTGCACAACAAGATTGCTAATTCGTCCTTTCTCATTACACATCACCCAGTCTAGGATGGCCAGCCCTCTAGTTGGTTCCTCGACATATTGGTCCAGAAAACCATCCCTAATACACTCCAGGAAATCTTCCTCCACCGCATTGCTACCAATATGTAGATTAAAATCACCCATGATAACTGCTGTACCTTTACTGCACACTCCTTATTTCTTGTTTGATGCTGTCCCCAACCTCACTACTACTGTTTGGTAGTCTGTACACAACTCCCACTAGCGTTTTCTGCCCTTTGGTATTCCGTAGCTCCATCTATACCGATTCCACATCATTCAAGCTAATGTCCTTCCTTACTATTGCATTAATTTCCTCTTTAACCAGCCACCCCACCTCCTTTTCCTTTCTGTCTATCCTTCCTGAATGTTGAATACTCCTGGATGTTGAGTTCCCAGCCTTGGTCACCCTGGAGCCGTGTTTCCGTGATGCCAATTACATTATATCCGTTAACAGCTATCTGCGCAGTTAATTTGTCCACCTTATTACAAATACTCCTCGCATTGAGGCACAGAGCCTTCAGGCTTATCTTTTTAACATGCTTTGCCCCTTTCGAATTTTGCTGTAATGTGGCCCTTTTTGCTTTTTGCTTTGGGTTTCTCTGCCCTCCACTTTTCTTCTTTCTATCTTTTGCTTCTGCCCCCATTCTACTTCCCTCTGTCTCCCTGCATAGGTTCCCATCCCGCTGCCATATTAGTTTTGCCCCTCCCCAACAGCGCTATTAAACACTCCCCCGAGGACATTGGTTCCGGTCCTGCCCAAGTGCAGACCGTCCGGTTTGTACTGGTCCCACCTCCCCCAGAACCGGTTCCAATGCCCCAGGAATTTGAATCTCTCCCTTCTGCACCACTCCTCAAGCCACGTATTCATCTGAGCTATCCTGCGATTCCTATTCTGACTAGTACGTGGCACTGGTAGCAATCCTGAGCTTGCATAGGAAATACTGATATTTATCATAAAGTAATTTTACCTTTAAAAACTAAAAGTCATGCTATTGGATAGGAACATCTTGTATAAATAAGTTGTAAAGGACTGATCAACCCCATAGAATTAAAACCATAGGCAAGCAAAGAAATGATTGATGGTCATTGTCGACTTGTTGGATGAAGGTTGCCTGTACACTACCGTGGGTGGAGGAAATTCCAGGCAGATCTCATTGTTTCTCAAGGAAATATCCAATCATTTTCAATTGTGGTAATTGCAATTCGAGGACAAGAATTTCCCCTATACAGTCATATCCTATAGTAGGAAAGTCAGCTGCAGCCATGCATGAAATACTGGGAACAGACTGGTTTGATGAGAACGACCACGAGATCCAGGAGCTAATAAATCGTAAATGCAAGTCATTCTTGAATTGGAAACATCATCAGAACTCGAGAGAAAGAAAACAGATCTGCAGATGTCTGAAGGCCCAGGTCCAACAAAAAACTCGTGACCTAAAGAACAGATGGTGGGTGGAAAGAATGAGGGAGATCCAGCAACTAGCCGAAAATCATGACGTGGATTCTTTAGCACAGTCAAGATCACCTACGGCCCAAGCACCCAAGGATCTATCCCACTGAGAGCCAAGAACGGAGAGGTGCTCATCAAGGACAGAGATTAGTTAGTGCCCACTGAAAGGAGCACTTTGAAGATCTCCTCAACCAAGAACTCTGTCTTTGATATGAGTGCCCTTGACTCCACCCCACAGCATGCTACCCCCCACTATCTCGGCACAACGCCAGCCCGACATGAGGTTGAAAAGGCCATCCGACAGCTGAAAAACAACCACACCTCAGAAGCAGATGGAATCCCCGCCAAAGTACTAAAGCATGGCGGAGAAGTACTCTTGGCGCAAATCCATGACCTCTTATCTGGAAGGAGAAGAGGATTTCAGAGACATCGTAATCCTGACCATCTGCTCGAAAGGAAACAAGTCCGATTGCAGTAATTATAGAGGAGTTTCCCTGCTGTGTGCCACAGGGAAAACTATCACAAGAATCCTCCTCAATCGTCTCCTTGCAGTGGCTGAAGAGCTCCTCCTAAAGTCGCAATGCAGATTCTGCCCATTAAGAGGCACAACAGACGTGATTTTCACTACACGGCACTGCAAGTTTGTGCACAGTCGGAGGCCGAACTCCAAGCCATCATTGACGCCTTCACTGAAGCACACGAGAGACTGGGCTTTACATTAAACATCCGAAAAACAAAAGTTCTCCACCAACCTGCCCCCACCACTCTGTACTGCACCCCCCCCCCCCCCCAATTATCAAGATCCATGATGAGACCTTGGACAGTGTGGACTACTTTCCATACCTTGGGAACCTTCTGTCAGCGAGAGCTGGATGATGAAATCCAACACTGCCTTCAATGCGTCAGTGCAGCTTTCAGTTGCCTAAGGAAAAGAGTGTTTGAAGACCAAGGTCTCAAACCCGGCACCAAGCTCATGGTCTACAGAGCAGCAGTGATACCAGCCCTCCTATTTGCTTCAGAGACATGGACAACATACAGTAGGCACTTCAAAGCACTGGAGAAGTATCACCAATGCTGTCTCCACAAAATCCTGCAAATCCATTGGCAGGATAGGTGTGCTAACATCTGTGTTCTTTCTCAGGCCAACATTCCCAACATCGAGGTATTGACTACGCTCGATTAGCTCCAATGGGTGGACCATATTGTCCACATGCTTGATGCAAGACTCCTGAAACAAGCACTCTACTCCAAGCTCCGTCATGGCAAGGCAAGGCCCTCAAAGCCTCCTTGAAAAAATGTAACATCCCCACCGATTCTTGGGAATCCCTGGCCCAAGACCACTTAAAGTGGAGAAGAAGCATTCGGCAAGGTGCCAAACACTTGGAATTTCTTTGTCGGGAGCAGCAGAATCCAAGTACAAATAGCGGAAGGTACGTACAAGCATCCCACCTACCTGTCCCTTCAACCACCAGCTGCCCCACCTGTGACAAAGACTGTAGATCCTGCATAGGACTCATCAGTCACCTTAAAACTCATATTAGTGTAGAAGCAAGTCATCCTTGACTCCGTAGGACAGCCTAAGAAGGAGAAGACTGGGATCAAAACGTGCTCGTATTTACTTAATTTCACCCAACGATGATCAGCAGAGGCGGTGCAACGAAGGTTCACTAAATTGATTCCTGGGATGAGAGGGTTGTCCTCCGAAGAAAGAGTGAGTAAATTAGGCCCACACTGTATGGAGTTTAGAAGAATGAGAGGTGATCTCTTTGAAACATATAAGATTCTGAAGGGAATTGACAGGGTAGATGCTGAAAGGCTGTTTTCTCTGGCTGAGGAGTCTAGAATTTGGGGGCACAGTCTCAGGATAAGGGGGTCGGCCATTAAAGACTGAAATGAGGAGGAATTTCTTCACTCAGAGGATTGTGAATCTTTGGAATTCTCTGCCCCAAAGGGCTGTGGCTGCTGAATTGGTGAATATATTCAAGGCTGAGAGAGATAGATGTTTGGACTTTAGGGGAATTAAGGGATATGGAGATCGGGCGGAGTTGAGGTTGAAAATCAACCATGAACCTATGGAATGGCGGAGCAGGCTCGCGGAGACGTATGGCATACTCCTGCTCCGAATTCTTACGTTCTTATATGGTCACTTGCAGCTAGTTCTGATAACATAGGATCACCAGTTGATCAGAATTGAACCACCCTGTTATTCATTCATCATCCTTTCAGTTTTAGGTTCTTTTCTAATATGCCACATAGATTTATTTTCTGTCGAGGTATACAAAAGTCTCTGGTTACGGGACAGCCCAGAGTACTGGCTACATTCCAGACTACATGGCATTGCTGATGCATTCATTCAGAGGTTATAACGCAGTTTGGTACATCTTTGTGGCATTCTTCAGTAATGGAGTTGAGGTCTTTCCTGGTAGCCGAGGGTAGGAGTAAGGAATGACATTTTGGATGCTGCGATTGGGTTTCATCATCATCATCGGCAGTCCCTCAGAGTCGAGGAGAACTTGCTTCCACACTAGGAATGAGTTCTCAGGTGACTGAAGAGTCCTATGCGGAACCTACAGTCTCTGTTCAGCCATGAACTCATTGAATGGCGGTGCAGGCTAGAAGGGCTGAATGGCCTGCTCCTGCACCTATTTTCTATGTTTCTATGTCACAGATGGGGCAGACGGTGGTTGAAGGAACAGGTGGGTGGGATGTCTGGTCGGGTGCGCTCCTTCCACTGTCGACGCTTGGCTTCAGCTTTCTCTCGCCGATGAGACTCGAGGTGTTCAGTACCTTCCCGGATGCTTTTCCTCTACTTTGGGTGGTCTTGGGCCAGGGATTCCCAGGTGTCGGTGGGGATGTTACATTTTTTTCAAGGAGGCTTTGAGGGTGTCCTTGAAGCGTTTCCTCTGCCTACCTGGGGCTCGCTTGCCGTGTCGGAGCTTCGAGTAGAGCGCTTGTTTTGGGCGTCTCGTGTCAGACATATGGGCGATGTGGCTGTCCAGCGAAGCTGATCGAGCGTGGTCAATGCTTCGATGCAGGGGATGTTGGCTTGAACGAGAACACTGATGTTGGTGCGCCTATCCTGCCAATGGATTTGCAGGATCTTGCGAAGACAGTGTTGGTGGTACTTCAGTGTTTTGAGGTGCCTACTGTACATAGTCCATGTCTCTGAGCCATATAGGAGGGCGGTTATCACCACTGCTCTGTAGTTTAGGAGAGCAGTGAGGTGTTGTAGCGTCCATTCATACAGAGATCCCAGACAGCCTTGCATGTTAGTGATACAATGTGAAGCTATATAATTATGCTTATACCTTAATACAAGTTCCTAGATTTGCCAACAAGCCACTGATGTAAGCCCGCTGCTCTGCATCATATTCATTGAAATATCTGTACTATATCCCATGAGAACAATGTATAACGTTATAATTGGGTCTGTATGTAAGAGACATTGAAATGTAAGGTGCTTGGTTATTTGTTATGGCATTTCAACAATTTGTTGTGGTCAAATCCCTCCCTGTCTCTGTAACCTCCTCCAGCCCTACAATCCTCCAAGAACTCTGCGTTCCTCCAATTGAGCATCACTGGTTTCCTTTGCCCCACCATTGGCGGCCATATCTTCAGCTGCCAAGGCCCTAAGCTCTGGAATTCCTTCCCGAAAACCTCCACATCTCTCTCTCCTGCTTTAAGACACTCTTTAAAACCTACCTCTTTGACCAAGCTTTTGGTCACTTGTCCAAATATCGCCTTCTGTGACTCACTGTCAAAATTTGTCTGATTACTGTGAAGCGCCTTGGATATTTTATTACGTTACAGAACTGAGAGGATAAATAGGAGTTAATTTTTGGAACTGACCAGAAATGACCAAGTACGTTGATGAGAATGAACTGCAAAACTTTAGCAAATTACAAAGGAACAAGGTAAAGTTCAAATGAAAGACAGATTAACTTTAAATAGCATTTTATAACATTCAAATGCAAAGAATTGCTTTGAAGTGCGGTGACTTATGTATATAAAAGCAGCAGCCGTTTTGCCAACAGGAAAACCCTGGGAAGTGCAATGAGGTACGTGGCCGGCTCATCAATTTTTGGCAGTGATTTTGTTGAGGGAGAATTGTTACTGACGACATTGGAAGAGCTCCCTACTCTCTGAATAGTGCCGTATGATCTTTACTATTCACCTCATCACTGGAACAGCAGCAATAACTTGCATTTACATAGCGCCTTTGATGTAGTAAAACCTAAAATATTCTAAGGTGCTTTAGTGGAGTGATTACCAAATGACATTTTACAGGCAGATTTGATGTATTGGCTGAACAATAGTGTTTCTGACAATAAAGCATCCCGCTGTTTTTCACTGAGATGTCAACCTCGATTATGGGTTCAGTCCAGGAATAAGATTTGAACCCAAAACCTTCTGACGCACAGATAAGAGTGCTACCACCTAAGCAAAGCTGACTCTTAACAGACTCGCATCCTCTGTACATGAGAGCACTGTTGTGACTGGAGATGGTATTCATTGTTGCTGCCTAGAGTGTACTGGGACTGTTAACTAGAGACCTTGGACTTGCAACAGCAGTATTCATTGCAAAGTATCGGAATAAATCATTACATAGAATATATGGCACAGAAGCAGGCCATTCGGCCCAACCAGTCCTTGCCGGTGTTTATGCTCCACTCGAGCCTCCTCCCCTCTTTCCTCATCTAAATCTATCAGCATAAGCCTCTATTGCCTTCTCCTTCACATGCTTATCTAGCCTCCCCTTAAATGCATCTATACTATTCGCTTCAACACCACTCCCTGTGGTAGCGAGTTCCACATTCTCACCACTCTTTGGGTAAAGAATTTTCTTCTGAATTCGTTATTGGATTTCTTGGAAACTATCTGATATTGATGGCCTCTAAGTATGCTTTTCCCCACAATTGGAAACATTCTCTCTCTATCCACTCTATCATAGAAACATAGAAAATAGGTGCAGGAGCAGGCCATTCAGCCCTTCTAGCCTGCACCGCCATTCAATGAGTTCATGGCTGAACATGAAACTTCAGTACCCACTTCCTGCTTTCACGCCATACCCCTTGATCCCCCGAGTAGTAAGGACTTCATCTAACTCCCTTTTGAATATATTTAGTGAATTGGCCTCAACTACTTTCTGTGGTAGAGAATTCCACAGGTTCACCACTCTCTGGGTGAAGAAGTTTCTCCTTATCTCGGTCCTAAATGGCTTACCCCTTATCCTTAGACTGTGACCCCTGGTTCTGGATTTCCCCAACATTGGGAACATTCTTCCTGCATCCAACCTGTCCAAACCCGTCAGAATTTTAAACGTTTCTATGAGGTCCCCTCTCACTCTTCTGAACTCCAGTGAATACAAGCCCAGTTGATCCAGTCTTTCTTGATAGGTCAGTCCCACCATCCCGGGAATCAGTCTGGTGAATCTTCGCTGCACTCCCTCAATAGCAAGAATGTCCTTCCTCAAGTTAGGAGACCAAAACTGTACACAATACTCCAGGTGTGGCCTCACCAAGGCCCTGTACAACTGTAGCAACACCTCCCTGCCCCTGTACTCAAATCCCCTCGCTATGAAGGCCAACATGCCATTTGCTTTCTTAACCGCCTGCTGTACCTGCATGCCAACCTTCAATGACTGATGTACCATGACACCCAGGTCTCGTTGCACCTTCCCTTTTCCTAATCTGTCACCATTCAGATAATAGTCTGTCTCTCTGTTTTTACCACCAAAGTGGATAACCTCACATTTATCCACATTATACTTCATCTGCCACGCATTTGCCCACTCACCTAACCTATCCAAGTCACTCTGTAGCCTCATAGCATCCTCCTCGCAGCTCACACTGCCACCCAACTTAGTGTCATCCGCAAATTTGGAGATACTACATTTAATCCCCTCGTCTAAATCATTAATGTACAATGTAAACAGCTGGGGCCCCAGCACAGAACCCTGCGGTACCCCACTAGTCACTGCCTGCCATTCCGAAAAGTCCCCATTTACTCCTACTCTTTGCTTCCTGTCTGACAACCAGTTCTCAATCCACGTCAGCACACTACCCCAATCCCATGTGCTTTAACTTTGCACATTAATCTCCTGTGTGGGACCTTGTCGAAAGCCTTCTGAAAGTCCAAATATACCACATCAACTGGTACTCCTTCGTCCACTTTATTGGAAACATCCTCAAAAAATTCCAGAAGATTTGTCAAGCATGATCTCCCTTTCACAAATCCATGCTGACTTGGACCTATCATGTCACCATTTTCCAAATGCGCTGCTATGACATCCTTAATAATTGATTCCATCATTTTACCCACTACTGAGGTCAGGCTGACCGGTCTATAATTCCCTGCTTTCTCTCTCCCTCCTTTTTTAAAAAGTGGGGTTACATTGGCTACCCTCCACTCGATAGGAACTGATCCAGAGTCAATGGAATGTTGGAAAATGACTGTCAATGCATCCGCTATTTCCAAGGCCACCTCCTTAAGTACTCTGGGATGCAGTCCATCAGGCCCTGGGGATTTATCGGCCTTCAATCCCATCAATTTCCCCAACACAATTTCCCGACTAATAAAGATTTCCCTCAGTTCCTCCTCCTTAATAGACCCTCTGACCACTTTTATATCCGGAAGGTTGTTTGTGTCCTCCTTGGTGAATACTGAACCAAAGTACTTGTTCAATTGGTCTGCCATTTCTTTGTTCCCCGTTATGACTTCCCCTGATTCTGACTGCAGGGGACCTACGTTTGTCTTTACTAACCTTTTTCTCTTTACCGAAATTATCGAAATCTTTCATAATTTTAAAGACCTCTATTAGATCACCCCTCAGCCTTCTTTTATCAAGAGAAAAGAGACCCAGCCTGTTCATCCTTTCCTGATATGTATATCCTCACACTTCTGGTTCATCCTTGTAAATCTTCTCTGCACTCTCTCGAGTGCCTCTATATCCTTTTTATAATATGGTGACCAGAACTATACGTAGTACTTGAAGTGTGGTCTAACCAAGGTTCTATACAGGTTTAGCAAAACTTCCCTACTTTTCAATTCAATACCTCTCGAAATAAACCCGAGTGCTTGGTTTGCTTTTTTTATGGCCTTGCTAACCTGTGTCGCAATTTTGTGATTTGTGTATTTGTACTCCGAGATCCCTTTGTTCCTCTACCCCACCGAGACTCTCACCCTCCAAGTAATAAGTGACCTCACTATTCTTCCCACTGAAATATAATACCTCACATTTATCTGTGTTGTACTTATTTGCTAATTATATGCCCATTCTGCAAGTTTATTAATGTGCTCCTATAATTTGTTGCAGTCCTCCTCAGTATTGACTATACCCCTCCCAATTTAGTGTCATCTGCAAATTTAGAAATTGTGTTTTCGATTCCAAAGTCTAAATCGTTAATATAAATTGTGAACAACACTGATCCCAGCACTGATCCTTGTGGAACACCACTACCCACCTTCTGCCACTGTGAATAGCTACCTTTTACCCCTACTCTCTGTTTCCTGTCTTGAAGCCAACTAGCTATCCATTCTGCGACTTGTCCCGACACCGCATTCTCTGACTTTGTTCATCAGTCTATTATGGGATACCTTATCGAAGGCCTTTTGAAAATCTCGGTAAATTACATCTACTGCAATACCCTTGACTATTCTCTCTGTTACCTTTTCAAAAAATTCAATGAGGTCGGTCAAGCAAGACTTTCCCTTTTCAAATCCATGCTGACTATCGTTTTGTTTTTTAGATACTCTTCTATTTTCTCCTTCAGTAGGGATTCCATTATTTTTCCTACCACCGATGTTGAGCTGACTGGCCTATAATTCCCTGGACATGTTCTATTCCCTTTCTTAAATATAGGTATTACGTTAGCTATCCGCCAGTCCTCTGGCATTACACCTTTTTTAATTAATTATTAAATATGTGTAGTGAGGCCTCTGCTATCTCTTCCCTAGATTCTTTTAAAATGCTTGGATGCAATTCATCCAGACCAGGGGTTTTATCCTCTTTGAGTTTGATTAGTTTATTTAATATATCCCCCTCTTTTTATTTTAAATGTACTTATCTCATTACTAATATCATCCAATGTAATGTACACCTGTTCTATCTCCCTGTTAAATACTGAAGCAAAATAATTATTTAATATTTCTGCCATCTATCATTACCTGTAGCATTAACCTGTCTGTCCCTTAATGGCCCTATTCCCATCCCAACCTTCCTGTTTTTAATTGATGTATATCTAAAATATTTTACTATTCTGTTTTATGTACATTGATAATTTAATTTATATAGTTCCTCTTTGCCTTCCTAATTGTTTTTTTGACCTCTCCTAATCTTTTTGTATAGTCCCTTATCATGCATTCCCCTGCTATCTATGTACTTAATGGCATATAAATTGGCCAGAAAAAGCAGGAAACCTGAGGACTGGGAGAATTTTATAATGGATTTAATTAGGAGGGGGAAAATAGAGTATGAGAGGAAGCTTGCTGGGAACATAAAAACTGACTGCAAAAGCTTCTATAGCTATGTGAAGAGAAAAAGATTAGTGAAGACAAACGTAGGTCCCTTGCAGTCAGATTCAGGTGAATCTATAATGGGGAACAAAGAAATGGCGGACCAGTTAAACAAATACTTTGGTTCTGTCTTCACAAAGGAAGACACAAATAATTTAGGAAATACTAGGGGACCGAGAGTCTAGTGAGAAGGAAGAACTGAAGGAAATCCTTATTAGGCGGGAAATTGTGTTAGGGAAATTGATGGGATTGAAGGCCGATAAATCCCCGGGGCCTGATAGTCTGCATCCCAGAGTACTTAAGGAAGTAGCCCTAGAAATAGTGGATGCATTGGTGATCATTTTTCAACAGTCTATCGACTCTGGATCAGTTCCTATGGACTGGAGGGTAGCTAATGTAACACCACTTTCTTAGAAGGGAAGGAGAGCGAAAACGGGTAATTATAGACCAATTAGCCTGACATCAGTGGTGGGGAAAATGTTCGAATCAATTATTAAAGATGAAATAGCATCGCATTTGGAAAGCAGTGACAGGATCGGTCCAAGTCAGCATGTATTTATGAAAGGGAAATCATAGTTAACAAATCTTCTCGAATTTTTGGAGCATGTAACTGGTAGAGTGGACGGAGGAGAGCCAGTGAATGTGGTGTATTTGGACTTTCAAAAGGCTTTTGACAAGGTCCCACACAAGAGATTGTGTGCAAAATTAATGCACATGGTATTGAGGGTAATGTACTGACGTGGATAGAGAACTGGTTGGCAGACAGGAAGCAGAGAGTCAGGATAAACGAGTCCTTTTCAGAATGGCAGCCAGTGACTAGTGGAGTGCCGCAGGGCTCAGTGCTGGGACCCCAGCTATTTACAATATACATTAATGATTTAGATGAAGGAATTGAGTGTAATATCTCCAAGTTTGCAGATGACACTAAACTGAGTAGCAGTGTGAGCTGTAAGGAGGATGCTAAGAGGCTACAGGGTGACTTGGACAGGTTAGGTGAGTGGGCAAACGCATGGCAGATGCAGTATAATGTGGATAAAATGTGAGGTTATCCACTTTGGTGGCAAAAACACGAAGGCAGAATATTATCTGAATGGCGGCAGATTAGGAAAAGGGGAGGTGCAACGAGACCTGGGTGTCATGGTACATCAGTCATTGAAAGATGGCATGCAGGGACAGCAGGCGGTGAAGACGGAAAATGGTATGTTGGCCTTCATAACTAGGGGATTTGAGTATAGGAGCAGGGAGGTCTTGCTGCAGTTGTACAGGGTCTTACTGAGGCCTCACCTGGAATATTGTTAGTTTTGGTCTCCTTATCTGGGGAAGGACATTCTTGCTATTGAGGTAGTGCAGCGAAGGTTCACCAGACTGATTCCCGGGATGGCAGGACTGACATATGAGGAAAGACTGGATCAACTGGGCCTGTAGTCACTGGAGTTTAGAAGGATGAGAGGGGATCTCATAGAATCATATAAAATTCTGACGGGACTGGGCAGGTTAGATGCAGGAAGAATGTTCCCGATTTTGGGGAAGTCCAGAATCAGGGGACATCGTCTAAGGGGTAAGCCATTTAGGACTGAGATGAGGAGAAACTTCTTCACTCAGACAGTTGTTAACCTGTGGAATTCCCTATCGCAGAGAGTTGTTGATGCCAGTTTATTGGATATATTCAAGAGGAAGTTAGATATGCCCCTTACATCTAAACGGATCAAGGACTATGGAGAGAAAGCAGGAAAGGGGTACTGAGGTGAATGATCAGCCATGATCTTATTGAATGATGGTGCAGGCTCGAAGGGCCGAATGGCCTACTCCTGCACCTATTTTCTATGTTTCTATGCCTCTTTGCTTACCCTCAATTCATCCATGGAGTCTCATTCGTGTTTAGTTTGTCCTTTCTTTTTAACGGAATATATTGTTCCTTCACTCTGTTGAACACCATTTTAAATGTTTCCCACTGCTGCTCTACATCATTTCTTGCCAATATTGTTGCCCATTTTATTTTCCCAAATTCTATTCTCAGTCCCCCAAAATCAGATTTTCTCCAATCTATTACCCTGGTTTTCGTCATACTTATGTCCTTCTCAATTACCATCTTAAAGTGTATTATATTATAATCACTATTGCTTCAATGTTCCCCTACCTATACTTCTCTTATCTGCTCTGGTTCATTCCTCATTACTAGATCCAATGGCGAATCTTCTCTTGTTGGGCATTTTACATATTGGGTTCGAAAGGAGTCCTGAACACATTGTAGGAACTCTATTCCTTTTACCCACCTCTTCATTGCTCGAAAACAAACACATGAAGCTGATTAGTGAAGAAGGCTCGATCTTTCTGGGGATTGTACATAGAAAGTTCAGGTTTTAAGGACAAGCAAATGTCTGGATTTTGTTTGTAAACAAGGAGTCTTGCCATCCATCCATGTAAAATCAACGATGAATAAACGATAGCAGGGAGTTACATGCGGGACACACTCAGCATTCAGGTAACGATAGCAATCTGCGGACATTAACGGCATCCTAACTATTTTCTAATGGTCCAAGTGCCTGTCTCCTCTCTGTCCATCACCCTGTAGAGTCCTCTGGGACATATCTGCACTAGAAGGGCACTCTAAAAATGCAAATTGTTGTTGTATCAGTGGTGGATGCCCTGTGGTGCTGCTGATGGTGAGTTGGGGGATTTGCTGCTTTTACATCTGGCAGAGCACTGGCAGGCACTGACGGCTTACACAGATACAGATGGCTTTAGCCACTGATCAGCCGTTTTAATTTTATTCATTCTCGTGATGTGGGCGTTGCTGGCATTTATTACCCACCCCTAGTTTCCCTTAAAAAGGTTGATGAAGGCCCTTCACCTTGAACCGCTGCAGTCTGCTTGGTGAAGGTGCTCCCACAGTGCTATTGGATAAGGTGTTGCAGGATTTGTGACCCAGCGATGATGAAGGAATGGCGATACCTGTCCAAGTCGGGGTGGTGTGTCACTTGGAGGGGAACGTGGAGGTTGTGGAATTCCTATGCACCTGCTGCCCTTGAACTACTAGATGGTAGAGGTCGTGGGTTCAGGAGGTGCTTCCAAAGAAACCTTGGCGAGTTACTGCAGTGCATCTTGTAGATGGTACACACTGCAGCCACGGTGCGCTGGTGGCAGAGGAAGTGAATGTTTAGGCTAGTGGATGAGGTGCCCATCAAGCGGGCTGCTTTGTCCTGCATGGTATCAAGCTTCTAGAGTGCTGTTGCAGCTGCGCCTATTGGGGAGAAAGTAAGGAAATGGAAAGCACTGGGTAAAATATGTTGTCTTGACTCCTTTGAGGCAACATCGGTGTTGGTCAGTAATGGCTCTCTCTCGTTTTTGTAATCACATTGGTCAGTGATAAGCATATGGCAAATTATAACCATGTGGCGAGCAGCAACCAATCAGAAAGCCAGTTGGAGACCTGCACATGTTCATTTGTTTTTGCAGGTGCAACATTAGCTGATCTCCTGCGGCATTGCTCACGGTTAGCATGGGGCCTGAAGTACAGTTATTATTTATTGGCTGCTATGAAGGAGAGCTGTGTTGAGCTTGGTCCCGCTCCTTCGAGGCAACGATTTTAGCTATTGCTTGCCGTCATCAAAATCCACGGCTCGGCCTCAAAGGGACAGGGTCAAGCTCAACACAGCTTCTTCACAGCAGCCAATAAATAATAACTACTTCAGGCCCCGTGAGCAATGCCGCAGGAGATCAGCTAATGTTGCACCTGCAAAAACAAATGAACATGTGCAGGTCTCCAACTGGCTTTCTGATTGGTTGCTGCTCGCCACATGGTTATAATTTGCCATATGCTTACCAATGACCAATGTGATTACAAAAACAAAAGAGAGCCATTACTGACCAACACCGATGTTGCCTCAAAGGAGTCAAGATAACATATTTTACCAGTGCTTTCCATTTCCTTACTTTCTCCCCAATAGGCGCAGCTGCAACGGTACTCTAGAAGCTTGACACCATGCAGGACAAAGCAATCCGCTTGATGGGCACTTCGGGAATCAACAACAGCAAGGGCAGACATCAATGACGAGGTCCAACACCGCCTCCAGTGTGCCAGCACAGCCTTCGGTCACCTGAGGAAGAGAATGTTTGAAGACCAGGATCTCAAATCTTGCACGAAGCTTATGGTCTACAGGGCTGCCCTCCTATATGGCTCAGAGACGTGGACTATATACAGCAGACACCTCAAAGTGCTGAAGAAGTACCACTAACGCTGCCTCCGCAAGATCCTGTAAATCCACTGGGAGGATAGATGCACCAACATTCGTGTTCTCGCTCAGACCAACATCCCCAGCATCGAAGCACTGACCACATTCGACGAGCTCTGTTGGGCGGGCCACATCGTCCACATGCCTGACACGAGACTCCCTAAGCAAGCGCTCTACTCTGAATTACGATATGGCTAGCGACCCCCAGGTGGGCAGAGGAAACGCTTCAAGAACACACTCAAAGTCTCCTTGATAAAGTGCAACATCCTCACCGGCACCTGGGAATCCCTGGCCCAAGTAGAGGAAGAGCATCCGTGAGAGCGTTGAGCACCTCGCGTCTCGACGCCGAGAGCATGCAGAAAACAAGCGCGGGCAGCGGAAGGACCGTACGGCAAACCAGTCTCCCCACCCACCCTTTCCTTCAACCACTGTTTGCCCCACCTGTGACAGAGACTGTATGTCCCGCATTGGACTGTACAGTCACCTGAGAACTCACTTTTAGAGTGGAAGCAAGTCTTCCTCGATTTCGAGGGACTGCCTATAATGATGATGCCTGCGAGAACTGGTTGAGGCTCATTTGGAGTTCAAACAGGGGCTGGTTGTTGAGGGAGGTTCTGTGAATTGGTAGTTGCTGGTGAATCCCCAATTCCTGCCCTTGCGGAGAGGCGAGCTTATCAAAGTATAAAAATTACACTTTTTTGATGCTTTTAAGTGCGATCTTTTTCAGTATGACGCACATGGGCTAGAAGTAAGACTTCAGTAGGTGTGCGCACATACACATACACAACACATACATACATGATACTTTTTCCAGGTGTTTCCCATTTGTTTCCACAATTGCCTGCTTGTCGCCTACATTCATTAAGACTGCCTGGCTATTTTCACTCTGCTCCATTGCATGAAACGAAACAAAGACTTGGATTTCTATCGTGCCTTTCACGACCACCTGATGTCTCAAAGTGTTTTACAACCAATGCAGTGCTTTTTTGGAATGTAGTCACTGTTGTAATGTGGGAAACGCGGCAGCCAACCTGTGCACAGCAAGCTCCCACAAACAGCAATGTGATAATGGCCAGATAATCTGTTTTTGATTGAGGGATAAATATTGGTCAGGACACCGGGGATAACTCCCCTACTCTTCTTCGAAATAGTGCCATGGGATCTTTTACGTCTACTTGAGAGCAGACGGGACCTCGGTTTAACGTCTCATCATTTGACAAAAAGAAGGATGTTTCGTAACATCACAATATCACCGCTTAGAGAAACACTCTTGCTTTAATGCCAACCTTTGCCCGAAAGATTGTTGCAATGTTTTCTGTTTAGAGATTGTTGATGCCACCCACCTGTACGGAGACATTGAATTAACATCAGTAGAGATTGCCATTGGCTAGTCGTGCTTCTGCTCGAATGCTGCCTGTTTATGCAGCTTCCCCCACACTTGCCAGGCATGTGCGGAATCCGACTGCTCAGAGCTGAGTGTGGATTGCAACATTGGATTCATGTCTTGGAGGTTTGCTGAATTATCTTAGTGCAGGGCTGGGGTACTTGTCTACAAGTGGTACAGAGCTTGCTCCACTACCTGTGGTTGGTTGTTTCCATCAAAGAAACGAAAGACTTGCATTTCTGTAGTGCCTTTCACCACCTCAGAACGTCCCAAAGCGCTTTACAGCCAGTGAAGTACTTTTGAAGTGTAGTCACTGTTGTAATATAGAAACATAGAAAATAGGTGCAAGAGTAGGCCATTCGGCCCTTCTAGCCTGCACCGCCATTCAATGAGTTCATAGCTGAACATGCAACTTCAGTACCCCATTCCTGCTTTCTTGCCATACTCCTTGATCCCCCTAGTAGTAAGGACTTCATCCAACTCCTTTTTGAATATATTTAGTGAATTGGCCTCAACAACTTTCTGTGGTAGAGAATTCCACAGGTTCACACTCTCTGGGTGAAGAAGTTTCTCCTCATCTCAGTCCTAAATGGCTTACCCCTTATCCTTAGACTGTGACCCCTGGTTCTGGACTTCCCCAACATTGGGAACATTCTTCCTGCATCTAACCTGTCTGAACCCATCAGAATTTTAAACGTTTCTATGAGGTACCCTCTCATTCTTCTGAACTCCAGTGAATACAAGCCCACTTGATCCAGTCTTTCTTGATAGGTCAGTCCCGCCATCCCGGGAATCAGTCTGGTGAACCTTCGCTGCACTCCCTCAATAGCAAGAATGTCCTTCCTCAAGTTAGGAGACCAAAACTGTACACAATACTCCAGGTGTGGCCTCACCAAGGCCCTGTACAACTGTAGCAACACCTCCCTGCCCCTGTACTCAAATCCCCTCGCTATGAAGGCCAACATGCCATTTGCTTTCTTAACCGCCTGCTGTACCTGCATGCCAATCTTCAATGACTGATGTACCATGACACCCAGGTCTCGTTGCACCTCCCCTTTTCCTAATCTGTCACCATTCAGATAATAGTCTGTCTCTGTTTTTACCACCAAAGTGGATAACCTCACATTTATCCACATTATACGTCATCTGCTATGCATTTGCCCACTCACCTAACCTATCCAAGTCACTCTGCAGCCTCATAGCATCCTCCTCGCAGCTCACACTGCCACCCAACTTAGTGTCATCCGCAAATTTGGAGATACTACATTTAATCCCCTCGTCTAAATCATTAATGTACAGTGTAAACAGCTGGGGCCCCAGCACAGAACCTTGCGGTACCCCACTAGTCACTGCCTGCCATTCTGAAAAGTACCCATTTACTCCTACTCTTTGCTTCCTGTCTGAAAACCAGTTCTCAATCCATGCCAATCCCATGTGCTTTAACTTTGCACATTAATCTCTTGTGTGGGACCTTGTCGAAAGCCTTCTGAAAGTCCAAATATACCACATCAACTGGTTCTCCCTTGTCCACTCTATTGGAAACATCCTCAAAAAATTCCAGAAGATTTGTCAAGCATGATTTCACTTTCACAAATCCATGCTGACTTGGACCTATCATGTCACCTATTTCCAAATGTGCTGCTATGACATCCTTAATAATTGATTCCATCATTTTACCCACTACTGAGGTCAGGCTGACCCTGTTCTCTCTCTCCCTCTTTTTTTAAAAAGTGGGGTTACATTGGCTACCCTCCACTCGATAGGAACTGATCCAGAGTCAATGGAATGTTGGAAAATGACTGTCAATGCATCCGCTATTTCCAAGGCCACCTCCTTAAGTACTCTGGGATGCAGTCCATCAGGCCATGGGGATTTATTGGCCTTCAATCCCATCAATTTCCCCAACACAATTTCCTGACTAATAAGGATTTCCCTCAGTTCCTCCTCCTTACTAGACCCTCTTACCCCTTTTATATCCGGAAGGTTGTTTGTGTCCTCCTTAGTGAATACCGAACCAAAGTACTTGTTCAATTGGTCTGCCATTTCTTTGTTCACCGTTATGACATCCCCTGATTCTGACTGCAGGGGACCTATGTTTGTCTTTACTAACCTTTTTCTCTTTACATATCTATAGAAACTTTTGCAATCCGTCTTAATGTTCCCTGCAAGCTTCTTCTCGTACTCCATTTTCCCTGCCCTAATCAAACCCTTTGTCCTCCTCTGCTGAGTTCTAAATTTCTCCCAGTCCCCGGGTTCGCTGTTATTTCTGGCCAATTTGTATGCCACTTCCTTGGCTTTAATACTATCCCTGATTTCCCTTGCTAGCCACGGTTGAGCCACCTTCCCTTTTTTATTTTTACGCCAGACAGGAATATACAATTGTTGTAGTTCATCCATGCGGTCTCTAAATGTCTGCCATTGCCCATCCACAGTCAACCCCTCAAGTATCATTTGCCAATCAATCCTAGCCAATTCACGCCTCATACCTTCAGAGTTACCCTTCTTTAAGTTCTGGACCATGGTCTCTGAATTAACTGTTTCATTCTCCATCCTAATGCAGAATTCCACCATATTATGGTCACTCTTCCCCAAGGGGCCTCGCACAACGAGATTGCTAATTAATCCCCTCTCATTACACAACACCCAGTCTAAGATGGCCTCCCCCCTAGTTGGTTCCTCGACATATTGGTCTAGAAAACCATCCCTTATGCACTCCAGGAAATCCTCCTCCACCATATTGCTTCCAGTTTGGTTAGCCCAATCTATGTGCATATTAAAGTCACCCATTATAACTGCTGCACCTTTATTGCATGCACCCCTAATTTCCTGTTTGATGCCCTCCCAAACATCACTCCTGCTGTTTGGAGGTCTGTACACAACTCCCACTAACGTTTTTTGCCCTTTGGTGTTCTGCATCTCTACCCATATAGATTCCACGTAGGAAACATGACAGCCAATTTACGCACAGCACGCTCCCACAAACAGCAATGAGGAAATGACCAGATCACCTGTTTTGGTGTCGTTGGTTGAAGGATAAATGTTGGCCGGGACACCAGGGAGAACTTTCCTGCTCTTCTTTGAAATAGTGTCACGGGTGAGGTAGAGTCGATAAGATGCGTTTATGATACCACAGTGCAGCTGGTGACAGTCCCATAATTCCCGCTTGCAAATAAGCTCAATGCTTTTCACAGCATTCAGTGGGTGGGTGACATTACCCATGTGGGACCATGTATCTGCTGCTGGCTAAGACTGTCTGATTCTGCAGAGTAAGCATGGGTGTCATCTTGGGGTCCATGGGGAGGTTGTCCTATGAGGAGAGATTGAGCAGACTAGAAACATAGAAGCATAGAAAATAGGTGCAGGAGTAGGCCATTCGGCCCTTCGAGCCTGCACCACCAATCAATAAGATCATGGCTGATCATTCACCTCAGTACCCCTTTCCTGCTTTCTCTCCATACCCCTTGATCCCTTTAGCCGTAAGGGCCATATCTATTGAATATATCCAATGAACTGGCATCAACAACTCTCTGCGGTAGGGAATTCCACAGGCTAACAACTCTCTGAGTGAAGAAGTTTCTCCTCATCTCGGTCCTAAATGGCTTACCCCTTATCCTTAGACTGTGTCCCCTTGTTCTGGACTTCCCCAATATCGGGAACATTCTTCCTGCATCTAACCTGTCCAGTCCCGTCAGAATTTTATATGTTTATAGGAGATCCCCTCTCATCCTTCTAAACTCCAGTGAATAAAGGCCTAGTCGATCCGGTCTCTCCTCATATGTCAGTCCAGCCATCCCGGGAATCAGTCTGGTGAACCTTCACTTGCACTCCCTCAATAGCAAGGACGTCCTTCCTCAGATTAGGAGATCAAAACTGAACACAATATTCCAGGTGAGGCCTCACCAAGGCCCTGTACAACTGCAGTAAGACCTCCCTGCTCCTATACTCAAAACCCCTAGCTATGAAGGCCAACATACCATTTGCCTTCTTCACCGCCTGCTGTACCTGCATGCCAACTTTCAATGACTGATGTACTATGACACCCAGGTCTCATTGCACCTCCTCTTTTCCTAATCTGCCGCCATTCAGATAATATTCTGCCTTCGTGTTTTTGCCGCCGAAGTGGATAATCTCACATTTATGCACATTATACTGCATGTGCCATGCATTTGCCCATTCACCTAACCTGTCCAAGTCACTCTGCAGCCTCTTAGCGTCCTCTTCACAGCTCACACCGCCACCCAGTTTGGTGTCATCTACAAACTTGGAGATATTACACTCAATTCCTTCATCCAAATCATTAATGTATATTGTAAAGAGCTGGGGTCCCAGCACTGAGCCCTGCGGCACCCCACTAGTCACTGCTTGCCATTCTGAAAAGGACCCGTTTATCCCGACTCTCTGCTTCCTGTCTGCCAACCAGTTCTCTATCCACATCAGTACATTACCCCCAATACCATGTGCTTTAATTTTGCACACCAATCTCTTATGTGGGACCTTGTCAAAAGCCTTTTGAAATTCCAAATACACCACATCCACTGGTTCTCCCTTGTCCACTTTACTAGTTACATCCTCAAAAATTTCCAAAGGTTTGTCAAGCATGATTTCCCTTTCATAAATCCATGCTGACTTGGACCGATCCTGTCACTGCTTTCCAAATGTGCTGTTATTTCATCTTTAATAATTAACTCCAACATTTTCCCCACTACTTATGTCAGGCTAACCGGTCTATAGTTACTCATTTTCTCTCTCCCTCCTTTTTTAAAAAGTGGTGTTACGTTAGCTACCCTCCAGTCCATAGGAACTGATCCAGAGTCGATAGACTGTTGGAAAATGATCACCAATGCATCCACTATTTCTAGGGCCACTTCCCTAAGTACTCTGGGATGCAGACTGTCAGGCCCCAGGGATTTATCGGCCTTCAATCCCATCAATTTCCCTAACACAATTTACCGCCTAACTAGGCCTATATTTTCACGAGTTTAGAAGAATGAGAGATGATCTCATTGAAACATACAAAATTCTTACAGGGCTTGTCAGGGTAGATGCAGGGAGGATATTTCCTCTGGCTGGAGAGTCTTGAACCAGGGGTTACAGTCTCAGAATAAGGGGTCGGCCATTTAAGACTGAGGTGAGGAAAATCTTCTTCACAGAGGGTGGTGAATCTTTGGAATTCTCTACCCCAGAGGGCTGCGGAGGCCCAGTCTTTGAGAATATTCAAGACAGAAATACAGGCAACTCTCAATTATCCGTACATAGATCTACAGGAGAACCTGCTGCAACGGCACTCTTGGTGATTCTGTCCCGTGTACAGCTGCACATGACCATTAAAACCACCCCACACACAGCATTATCACTTCACACAGAGGAAGGGCTTTATTTTATAATAAAGTTTAATGCTGTCACAACCTTAAAGGAATCCTTGTAGAGCAATCAAATTAACTCGGACCTGGAGCGTCTGTCCGCTCTTACTGCGACCCATCCTCACGTTATCAGATCGAAGGCATTGCTCCCAACCCCGCTCTTTTAGGGCACTGTCCAGATCATCACGCTGGAAGCAAGTTCAGAGGGGCAAAAGATTTATCCAACTCTTCCTCCCTTCCCTGCCGTCTTTCCGTTTTCTGATCTTGGTGAAGGTGCTCTTGTGCAGTCTGGAGTATTACTGAGGGTGCTGCCTCGGGGGTAAGTAAAGCCGAGTCTCATTCGACCTCCAGCGGTTGAAGCCTTTAGACTGGCCATTTTAAGAAAAAGTTGACACAGTATAACATGGGTCTCTTTACTTTATATTAAAATTAATATGTGGGCAATCCCATCCTGGAGTGCACAGAAGCAGAAAAGCATCAAAGTACTGTATAAATTTGGGACCCAAACATTCTCAGCAAGTACGTGCACTTGCCCTAACGGCAAAATCGTTTACCCGGAATAGCCCGATCCCCGAGGGCCCCGGATAATCGAGAGTTGCCTGTAGATAGATTTTTAGATATTAAGGGAATCAAGGGATATGGAGGTGAGGTAGAAAATCAGCCATGATCTTATTGAATGGTGGAGAAGACTCGATTGGCCTGATCCTGCTCCTAATTCTTACGTTCTTATATTCTCATGGGCAGCTGATCCTCTACATTGCACTCCGTAGTAATCAGGCCTCTGTATTACACAGCATTGCCCATAGCCTGGCCCCTGACTGATCAGTAAAAGGGGGAGAGTGCTGTACAGACATCATTCCCTCCACAAACTATCAATTTTAATCGGTAAAAACGCTTCTGGTAGAGTGGGTCATATATGGTCTGTGACAACTTAAGACTGAAGTTTATATTGCTTTATCTTGTGTCTTGTCGCACCCCCTCAGGCGCAGCCCTTTGGTGCATTGAACGTAAATTTTCTATGCAGCAAAATAAAGTGGCCATTTTGCGCAGAGCAAGAACCGGCTAACAGCAATGGGATAATTTTTTTTGCTGGTTGAGGGGAGGTATGTTGTCCAGGACATCGGTGGAACCCCCTGTCCTCCTTTGAATAGTGCCACAGGATCTTTAAAGTCCACTAAAACCGGGGCAGGTGGGTGGGGTGGCAGAAGATTACATGGCTCTGAGTTGGCGGGGGGGGGCGCGGTGTGGGGAGTGGGTAGGTTAGGAAGAATGGGGAGGTTTCAGTTGAATCGTAAATGGGGCCAACTCGATGGACCAACTAGTGTTTTCCTGTCCCCCTTTTATGTCTGCATGTAACCTCTCATCCACGGGATTACACCTGTGACAGGGCAACACTTCCCTGGCACCGCACTGCAGTGTCAGCCTTGTGTCGTGGGGCTTGAACCCACAATTCTCTTGCTCCCGTTGAGTGTGCTAGAATTGCCCATTTGCTTTGAAACAGTGTGCCAACTCGAGCGAATACAGGGCTGAGAAGCCCTTGCAAACCTACCCTGTTCTGCATTTTATTCCAAGGACAGTACCCCTTAACTTGAAATGCCAACGTGACAGCCCACATCACTGCACACAGCTGGAGGAACGATGTGAAGCAGAGTTCCCGTGAGCACTGGGAATGCAGTGGGAGTGACACCAAGTGGGGGCTTTAGGAGCAGCTCATTCCTCGTCCGTTTTATTGGGGAGATGCGACTTTTTTTTCTCATTTATGGTAAAGTTGATCTCCTTAATATGCTGCTTTATTGAGATTTCCTCCTTTCTAATAAGCGCACATCTGGAAAAAAAAAACTAAATCAAATTGAACGGTACATATGGTTCGGCATGCTCAAACACTTAACATCATGGAATAGTACAGCACAGAAGGAAGCCAGTCGACACATCGAGTCTGCGCCGGCTCTTTCGAAGAGCAGAAGAAAAATGAAACGGATTGAAAAATAACCAATTCCAAGCTGTGGCAATCACAGGTGCCAGAGCGATCTTCCCTCTCATTTTTCTCGACGTCGCATGGCCTCTCAAAATACCACAGATGCGTGGTTTGTGCATTGAAAAGCCGGCTGCGCGGGATTGAGAGCGCTGCGCAGCCACGCAGCTTAAAGGGAACATTGCTCCAGAGGTATCACCCCCTTTCCCCGCCCCACTCAACTCCCCACAAAATACTGAAAATCGGAAATAAAAACAGAAAGGGCTGGAAATGCACAAAGGGCCCGTCAGTATCCGTGTAAAGGACAAGTCCCTATTTCGGGTCCGTTCTTTCGAAGGGTCGGTAGCCGAGTGGCTAAATCAGTTTTTCTGTCTCGCGTGTTCTGTTAATTTCCAATGTTTTATTTTATAATTATTAAAAAGGAAATATTTTTGCGGTCCATTGTTGCATTTAATTGGACGATACAATACAGAAAGGTTATCAGATTTACGCGATTGCACGTAAAGGTTAAAGCACTTTGCACTTTTAAAATAGTTCTCTTAAAATTATTTTAATTTTTTTTTAAACGATAATCCAAAGCGTTATCAAGAGTTTGCGTATGTGACATCTGTGTCCCTTTTTTTGTTGCAATTAAAGTGCAGCAATTTGTTCCTATCTGCACGAGCAACATTAACTAATAACTCGTATTGGGAGGAAGGTCATAAGTTTAATGATGTGTATTATTCAGAAGCCAAAAGAGCCAAAGGGAAAGGAGCCAGGCAGAGCTGCTCTAATGCAAACCATAAGCTGGGAAGGAAGGTTGTGGCTTTCACTTCTCTCCTAAAGGCAGGCAGGCGACCTGGTCAATAGAGTGCACATAATCCCAGAGGGATTTGAGCTGGGAAAAGGGGATCGGGTTACCGCATGAAGCTCCTTACGGTGCAAGCTTTAAAGGAGCAACGAGTTCCACTTCGAAATCTTTTTGTTAAAATATCATGTTTTGTTATTGCAGTTTGTCAAGGTCAAGGAATTTTCAGTTCGTGGCAGATTCTAACTTTTAGGAACATCGGAACTGGAGTCGGCCATTTAGTCCCTTCAAATGTGTTTTTCCCCCACCTCCTCCCCCGCCCCCCTCGCCACTCCCAATTTCCTTCCTCCCTCTCCAGTAGGGTGCCCAGTGAGGGTATGGTCCCAGTGCCTCCCCCAAGTACACATTGTGGGGGGTTTGCCTGTCTTTTTTCATATGTCAGTCCTGCCATCCCAAGAATCAGTCTGGTGAACCTTCGCTGCACTCCCTCAATAGCAAGAACATAGAAACATAGAAAATAGGTGCAGGAGTAGGCCATTTGGCCCTTCGAGCCTGCACCGCCATTCAATAAGATCATGGCTGATCATTCCCTCAGTATCCCTTTCCTGCTTTCTCTCCATACCCCTTGATCCCCTTAGCCGTAAGGGCCCTATCTAACTCCCTCTTGAATATATCCAATGAACTGGCATCAACAACTCTCTGCGGCAGGGAATTCCACAGGTTAACAACTCTCTGAGTGAAGAAGTTTTTCTTTATCTCAGTCCGAAATGGCCTACCCCTTATCCTAAGACTATGTCCCCTGGTTCTGGACTTCCCCAACATTGGGAACATTGTTCCCGCATCTAACCTGTCCAGTCCCATCAGAATCTTATACGTTTCTATGAGATCCCCGCTCATCCTTCTAAACTCCAGTGAATAAAGGCTCAGTTGATCCAGTCTCTCCTCATATAACTGTTCAGCCATCCCTGGAATTAGTCTGGTGAACCTTCGCTGCACACCCTCAATAGCAAAAACATCCTTCCTCAGATTAGGAGACCAAAACTGAACACAATATTCCAGGTGAGGTCTCACTGAGGCCCTGTACAACTGCAGTAATCCCCTAGCTATGAAGGCCAACATACTATTTGCCTTCTTCACCGCCTGTTGTACCTGCATGCCAACCTTCAATGACTGATGAACCATGACACCCAGGTCTCGTTGCACCTCCCCTTTTCCTAATCTGCTGCCATTCAGATAATATTCTGCCTTCGTGTTTTTGCCCCCAAAATGGATAACCTCACATTTATCCACATTATACTGCATCTGCCATGCATTTGCCCACTCACCTAACCTGTCCAAGTCACCCTGCAGCCTCTTAGCATCCCCCTCACAGCTCACACCGCCATCCAGTTTAGTGTCATCTGCAAACTTGGAGGTATTACACTCAATTCCTTCATCCAAATCGTTAATGTATATTGTAAAGAGCTGGGATCCCAGCACTGAGCCTTGCGGCACCCCATTAGTCACTGCCTGCCATTCTGAAAAGGACCCGTTAATCCTGACTCTCTGCTTCCTGTCTGCCAACCAGTTCTCTATCCATATCAGTACATTACCCCCAATACCATGCGCTTTGACTTTGCACACCAATCTCTTGTGCGGGACCTTCCTCCGATTAGGAGACCCAAAACTGAACACAATATTCCAGGTGAGGCCTCACCAAGGCCCTGTACAACTGCAGAAGATTCTCTTGAATTCCCTATTGGATTTATTCGTGGCTATCTTATATTTATCTCCCCTAGTTCTGGTCTTGCTCCCAAGCAGAAACACCTTCTCTGCATCTACCCTATCAAACCTTTTCATTAAAGACTGATTAGGTCATCCCACAGTCTTCTCCTTTCTCGAGCAAAGAGTCCCAGCCTGTTCAGTCTTTCCTGATAGCTATAACCGCTCAGCTCTGGTATCAATCTACAATCTATATTAATGACTTGGATGAAGGGACCAAGTGCAATGTAGCCAAGTTTGCTAAGATACAAAGATGGGTGGGAAAGAAAATTGTGAGGAGGACACAAAAAATCTGCAAAGGGATATAGACAGACTAAGTGAGTGGGCAAAAATTTGGCAGATGTAGTATAATGTGGGAAAATGTGAGGTTATCCACTTTGGCAGAAATAATAGAAAAGCAAATTACAATTTAAATGGAGAAAAATTGCAAAGTGCTGCAGTATAGAGGGTTCTGGGGGTCCTTGTACATGAAACACAAAAAGTTAGTATGCAGGTACAGCAAGTAATCAGGAAGGCAAATGGAATGTTGGCCTTTATTGCAAGGGGGATAGAGTATAAAAGCAGAGAAGTCCTGCTACAACTGTACAGGGTATTGGTAAGGCCACACCTGGAGTACTGCGTACAGTTTTGGTCTCCATATTTAAAGAAGGATATATTTGCATTGGAGGCTGTTCAGAGAAGGTTCACTAGGTTGATTCCGGAAATGAGGGGGTTGACTTATGAGGATAGGTTGAGTAGGTTGGAACTACACTCATTGGAGTTCAGAAAAATGAGAGGTGATCTTACTGAAAGATATAAGATAATGAGGGGGCTCGACAAGGCGGATGCAGAGAGGATATTTCCACTCATCGGGGAAACTTAAACTAGGGGACATCGTCTTAAAATAAGGGGTCACCCATTTAAAACTGAGATGAGGAGGAATGTCTTCTCTTACAGGGTTGTAAATCAATGGAATTGTCTGCCCCAGAAAGCTGTGGAGGCTGGGTCATTGAATATATTTAAGGCAGAGATAGATTTTTGAGCGATAAGGAAGTAAAGGTTTACGGGGCGCGGGCAGGGAAGTGGAGCTGAGTCCACGATCAGATCAGCCATGATCTTATTGAATGGCGGAGCAGGCTCGAGGGATCAAATGGCCTACTCCTGCTCCTATTTCTTATGTTCTTATCATTCTAGTAAATCTTTTTTGCAACTTCTCCAGTGTCTTCTATATCTTTTTTATAATATGGAGAAAGAAAAAACGAAAGACTTGCATTTATATAGCACCTTTCACGACCACCGGAGATCACAAAGTGCTTTACAGCCAATGAAGTACTTTTGGAGCGCAGTCACTGTTGTAATGTAGGAAACGCAGCCACCAATTTACGCACAAGCAAGATCCCACAAACAGCAATGTGATAATGGCCAGATAATCTGGCTTTTTTTGTTATGTTGATTGAGGGATAAATACTGGCCAGGGCACTGGGAATAACTCCCTTGCTCTGCTTCGAAATAGTGTCATTGGGATCTTTTATATCCACTTGAGAGAGTAGATGGGCCCTTGGTTTAACGTCTTATCCGAAAGACGGCCCCTCCGACAGTGCAGCGCTCCCTCAATACTGCCCCTCCGACAGTGTAGCGCTCCCTCAGTACTGCCCCTCCGACAGTGCAGCGCTCCCTCAACACTGCACTGAAATGTTGACCTGGATTTCTCTGGCCACAGCTGACCAGAGCTATTCACCGTGCTTTTAGTTGCTCCTTTGTATTTACCCGCTGAGACATTGGGAGGGCTGTGGCTTTTGGAGAAAACATAATATCCTGGGACTGTTTTTGTAATTAACATTCTGTACAGTACCACCACTTAATCTAGCTCGTGATCGTTTGTGAAGCAGACCTGAGATGTGTGCCCTAGAGTGAAGTATACCTGAACCATCCCGAGCCTTTTCAAGTGTTTTGACAGTTAGCCGAGATATTGAGCCTCTGAAAGTTGTAGGATTTCTGCTTTGGGCGGCTTTTGCCCTTCTCATTTTCTGGTACGAAGTAACACTCAAAAGGTTATGCAAGTACTGTAGCATAATGGTCACATTACTCTCAGGAGGGCAGAGAAAACACTTCAAGGACACCCTCAAAGCCTCCTTGAAAAAACGGAACATCCCCACCAACTCTTGGGAATCCCTGGCCCAAGACTGCTCAAAGTGGAAGAGAAGGCAACGAACACCTCGAGTCTCTTCACCGGGAGCACATGGAAGCCAAGCACAAACAGCAGAAGGAGTGTACGACAAATCAAGCACCCCACCTACCTGTCCCTCCAACCACCATCTACCCCACCTGTGACAGAGTCTGTCGATCCCACATTGGACTCCATAGTCATCTTAGAACTCATATTAGAACTCATATTAGTGTGGAAGCAAGTTATCCTCGTCTCCGGGGGACTGCCTAAGAGCAAGGTTCTGCTACTGGACTACTAATCCAGAGGCCTGGACTAATAATCTGGAGATGTAAATTCAGATTCCTCTATGGCAGTCTGTGAATTTAATTCAGTTAATTAAATAAATTTGGAATAAAAAACTAGTATCAGTAATGAAGCTATCGGATTGTTGTAAAAATCAACTAGTTCTCCAATGTCCTCTAGGGATGGAAATCTGCCGTCCTACCCGGTCTGGCCTGTATGTGACTCCAGACACACACACATGTGGTTGACTCTTAACTGCCCTCTGAAATCGTCTAGCAAGCCACTAAAAAAAAGAAAGACTTACATTTATATAGCACCTTTCATGACACCAGATAGACCAAAGTGCTTTACAACCAATGAAGTACTTTTGGATTGTAGTCACTGTTGTAATGTAGGAAACGCGGCAGCCAATTTGCGCACAGCAAGCTCTCACAAACAGCAATGTGATAATGACCAGATAATCTGTTTTAGTGTTGTAGATTGAATGATAAATATTGGCCCAGGATGCCGGGGAGAACTTCCCTGCTCTTCTGCCCGTCCATCTGAAAGAGCCGATGGGGCTTCGGTTTAACGTCACATCCAAAAGACGGCACCTCCGACAGTGCAGCGCTCCCTCAACACTGGAGTGTCAGCCTAGATTTTTGTGCTCAAGTCTCTTGAGTGGGACTTGAACCCACAACCTTCTGCCTCAGAGGTGAGAGTGCTGCCCACTGAGCTACGGCTGATATTCCAGTGGGGCGGGCGGGGGTTTATAAGCTCAGCTCGGCCACAGCTGACAGCACCACCTTCTCGAGGGCAATTAGGGGCGGACAATAAATGCCGGCCTGCCAGCGATGTCCACATCCTGTGAATGAATACATTTTTTTTTTAAATAAAGGACAAACTCTACTATTGATTGGTTTTCATTCGTCCTGTTCTCTCTCTCTCTTTCTCTCTATTCATCACCATCCATTTTCCCACCGTGGGCTGGGTTGATTTTAGTTGTATATTTCTCCTGATTGCATGCATTTACTGCTCGCAATCCCCACACCCCTCAGTAACCACTCGTATTTTCTGTTCCTATTCCCCCCCCACCCCCCCCACCCCCACATCACTCCTCGAAAACCTTAAAGATTTTTCACCTTACTGCCTCTCCCCTGAACTTCACAAACCTTCTCTGAGAACCGTACCTTGAGCCTCTCCTTTAATCAACTTTTTTCGCTCGCTGTTTTTTTCCCCTCGCTTGAGTGAGCACCTTTTAACATTTTTGGCCGTATTTAAAGCTCTGAGCCATTTTGTTTACATGCTAGTGCTGTAGGAAGTAACTTGTGAAGCTATTTCTGATTCTTGCTTCTGCCAGTTAATTGCTGCTGATTAATTTGAAGCATTTGAGACGGCAAGTCACTTTTTAGCACGCTTGCCTTGATCAGCGAGTTTCTCCACTTATTGGCCTCAAGTCTGTCCACATAATCCGATGTGAAATGTTATACTTGGAACAAAATAAAGTAAGATACTGGAGCAAAAGGAAAGCGAGGTTAAACACGTCTGTGGTGCAGTTTGCTGAAACTTGTATCTAGGTTTAAGTGCAGTAATACACTGGAGATTTCAGATGACTTGGTGTTCTGGCGGCTCTTTGCCATCTTGCTATGTGCTTCTTTGTGACAATTTCTGCTCAACAGATTTTTTTTCAAAAAACATACCTTCAGTGTTCTTAATGCAGTGGCAATTAATTAGATAAAGTATAGAATTATATATTATTTACAGCACCCAAACAGGCCATTCGACCCAACATGCCGGTGCTTTTGCTCCACACGAGCCTCCTCCCACCCTACTTCATCTCACCCCATCAACATACCCTTCTATTCCTTTGACCCTTGTGTTAATCCAGCTTCCCCTTAAAGGCATCTATGCTACTCACCTCAACCACTCCCTGTGGCAGCGAGTTCTACATTCTAACCACTCTCTGGGTAAAGATGTTTCTCCTGAATTATTTATCGGATTTATTAGTGGCTCTCTTATATTTATGGCCCCTAGTTTTGAACACTTCCTCCCTCCACCCCCACAAGTCTAAACATCTTCTCTACGTCTAAAACTGTGATCCGGAACTAAAAACAGAAAATTTGGTTGGAGTGCCTTCATCAAAACCAGTATTGTATTAATCAAAGAGCTTGAAGTTTAGTTTTTATCGCCTCTCTGGACCTCAAGTTTTAATTTAATTCGATTTATAGCCTTCTGAAGAAATTTAGTTCCTAGTTTTAGTCTTGTTGTTTGTTCCCCAAATTGTACTCATATTTTAGTCGTCATTCCGGAAGAAAAGTTTTAATGAAAAATGAGATTCCGCTCTCCTTATTTTTGTTCCAGTCTTGTCAGGAAATCTTTTTCAACATTTATCTCTCAAAACTCTGGAGAGACGAGAAGTGTTGAGAACTAAACTGAGGCTCGAATAGTGACTGAGGCTTTAGTCTTCTGTTTCCTGCTTGAAATAACTCGAATTTTAGCTCAAATTTTTGTTTTAGCCCTCCTAATAAATGTAGTTGGCAAAGACAGACTATTTAGTCACAGGCTAATTTCCATCTTCATTTTTAGTTTACACAAATGACACTGAATAGAGCAGAGGGTTATACACCTGAAATGTTGATCTGACTTTTCTCTCTCGGTGCAGAATTATTGATTTGCTTCCTATATCGTTGACTTTATTTACACTTTTTTCCCTTGATATCTAGATAATTTTGATAGTGTGCCCAGGGAACCCGTCTTCAATATAATTTAGCTACTGAACCTATTATGTGCCTCGACAGGATCCTCCTCACACCTCACACCAATAAATTTATTGAACAGTAAGTGAACGAATGAATAAATAACTGATATTATATAGAATCATACAATAGTACAGCACACATTCGACCCATCGAATATATAAAATGACAGTAGATATTAGTCTACGAACTCTGAGAATGCGGAGAGTAATGAATAGTTTGCAATCTTTGTTATAAATAACTCATATAGTTGTACCTTTCTTAAATTCTTACCAACTTATGGCTGCTACCTCGTTTCTTTGAAAGGTCCAGACCAGCTCCTTGAATTTGAACAGTATAGGCTACCAAATACCTCTGGAAATAGTTACCTAGGCTTCCTGGATTTGAATAACTGTCATCTAAATTAATAAGGCACTACCGTCAGGTACACCATTGAACGGGTCACACAGTCTGCCTGAGTTGGAATGCTATGACTTGGGTCCTCCTTAAGCTACGTGCTCTGAAGACATTTCAATAGTTGACCTTCCACTCGACTTGTATTGTGTTAGGCCGGGGCACTATTTCTATGTCCAGTTGGCTTTTAACTCCTAATGTACCATTTCTGAATTAAACGAGCAAAGAGTAAGTCAAAAGATTCATAAAATGCTTCATTTTTGTCACCATGCTCTCCTTTGGATGAAACATTAAACGGCAGTACTGTCCTCTTGTTCCATTGATGTAAGTGGCCATTAAGAAAGAAAGACTTGCATTTATACAACGCCTTTCATGGCCTCGGGATGTCCCAAAGTGCCTTATAGCCAATGAAGTACTTTTTGAACTGTAGTCATTGTTATAATGTAAAAACGCCAATTTGTGCACAGCAAGCTCCCACAAACAGCAATGTGATAATGACCAGATCATCTATTTCAGTGATGTTGATTGAGAGATAAATGTTGACCAGGACACCGGGGAGAACTCCACTTCTCTTCTTCAAAATATTGCTATGGGATCTTTTATGTCCACCTGAGAGAGCAGATGGGGCCTCGGTTTAACATCTCGGTTTAACATCCTCAGCACTGTACTGGGAGTGTCAGCCTAGATTTTTGTGCTTAAGACTATGGAGTGGGACTGGAACCCATAAACTTCTGACTCAGAGGTGAGAGTGCTGCCGACACATTAAAGGTCCCATGGCACTAATCAGAGAAGGTTAGAGAGTTCTTCCTGCTCAACATTACTCCCTGAGCCAACACCACCGTAAGAGATTAACTGGCCATGCATTGCATTGCTGTTCGTGAGAATTTGCTGTGCACAATATGGCTGCCACGTTTACCTGATGCCAGTTACTGCACGTCAACATAATTAGCTCTGTGACGTGCGTTGGTTTGAGAGCCGAGGTAGGGTGCTATGTAAATGCAAGCTTTTGTTTGATGAAAGTGGAGAAGGTGTAGTGTACAGCGGTATTCTTCTGACACTGGAGTGAGAGGAACGTAGTGACGTTCAGGATTGGAAAAGACCAACGCTCTCCACCGGGCTAGCCCCAGCAAGTACTGATGTAGGAAAGATGCTAGCTCCTTATCAGTAGTAGTTGATGGATCAAACTCAACAAGAACTTTTAACAACAAAAAGCTGTGCATTCTAACTAACAGAAGCAAGTACAACTTCAAATGGAAATATTTCCAGGGCTATGGGGAGTGAGATTAATTGGATGGCTCTTTCAAAGGGGAGGCACAGGCACGATGGGATGAAGGGGCCTGTGCTGAATGATTCTATGATTCACTACGACCAGAACTCCGACAGCTTTTGAGACCAGAGAGGTTCACCAAAAGAGTTCATTGTCTTTTTAAGAAAGAGAAAGAATATTAAAAGCAATCTCTATCCTGCCGATAGCGTTCCATGTACAGAAAGCAATGCACTCAATTGTGATTTTAAAACATTGCAAAATCCCGTTCATTTCTGTTTCTTTTGTGCTTGCTGTGCGTGGTGTTGGTGCGTGACAGTGTGCACATCAGTCAGTCTCTGGAAGAAGGAAGTGTCTACTTATGGACATAATTTGCAGCTACACTAAAGGATCAGGACAGTCATGGAGCTAGTTTCCCCCTTTAATTTTGAGATATATCCTGTGATAAAATTCTTTTAAAACATTTAGATAAATTCATTACAGTTTCACAACAGGAAGCAGATTTTGTGATTTCGCTGTTGGCAGCCAATTCTTTTGTCTAAACATGGGCAAAGCTCACTTGTACATAAACCCCTAACTCATTTCGGAATGATTAACTGTTCATTCCCTTTCAAAATAAACACAGACAGGAGTAAGCAAACAACACACAATATTTTACATTGACCTCAACTGAACTTTCAGCTTCCTAATTTGGAAGGTTTTTAGAACAAAATGTAATGTTTTGAGATTATGCTGTGGGACACTCGCCTAGAATTAACATACTGGTGTGAAATTCCTGCCTTTGCTATTTTGACAAAAGTGGTAACCCATAAAAGGAATTTTAGCTGAATGTGTTCAGCTAGTATCCTCCCGTGTAATTTCAAAGTGTTTTTTAAAGACGATAAATAGCGCTTGTGTGTTTGCAGGTTTAAGAGTTAACCTTGGTCTGTTATTTTGGGATTAGGTCTGTGACACTTGTCCATTCAAGAAGTGTATTCTTGTTGGGGGAGATACAGAATGGCAGACAGACTGGAGTGAGGTTACAGGACAGTATAGGGTGAGAGGTTGAATGGATCTCCACAGCCTCTCTGGCATGATGCTATCCACCACCACTGTCAGTCTGTTCTGCACATTCCCCATCCTCTGTGTCTCTCAGTTAAAATTTAAAGTGTCTGTCAACTTTCCCCCTTCTGAGCATGAAAAAAAAACTAGTGGGAACAGGAGATGGGAAGGATATGGATAACTGAAATATATTCTATGACTTGAAAAAGACTTGATATTGCATCCACCGCCGTACTACTGACAATGTCAAGGTCACCATCACCTGTGGTCTCAGTCTTGTATTCTACATTTTCCCCATTGAGCATTTGGTTTATGCTCCAAACAATATAACCGCAATTATCTGTGGTAAAGACTGTTACAGAACAGATGTAGGTCTCCTTCGCTGACTTTTCCATCTTATCAGAGTTAAATGCCCTGTCCTTGAAAAGTCGGGGCAAAGAACTGGAAATCACTTGGGTTCCTCAGGTCGTCACAGACTACGACCTATTAATCAAAAAACAAAAACTGAACATTTGAAATAAAAGCATAAAGAGCTGGAAGCTCACAGCCAGCCTGCTGGTACTGAACTTCTCGTGTGCGAGACTCTCCTCGTAACAAGTCTGAGGGAGGATCCCACACTCAAAAACCTTGAGATACCGGCAGCCCTGCTGTGTGTTTCCAATATTTTCTACAATCTATTGCAGCGCTGAGTTCGGGAAGTAGGCTGTGGACCAACGACCTAGTTTATACCATTTTTGCATTCGATGTCATTCGTCATTTGCGCGTGATAAGGAATTAAACTACTTTAGTGTCTGAATTCTCGACACTACCTAACGTCTGACATGTCTGTGTGTGTACATATGAATAATGTATCTTTTTTTCTTGCCTTTAATATTGAGTTGCAAAGCCAGAGCATAGTGAGACTCTAATATATTTTATATATTGAGGCAAGATGTGTCTGGGAATTTATTTTCTTATTTCCCCCCCGACCCCCCAAGTAAAGGGGATTTTTACAGTACTGACAGAGAGAGACAGGCCATGTTACAGTATTGTGGATCATACTTAATCGTATAACATTTGTTGGATAACAATAGTAATTAAATAAAATAGCAGCTTATCATCACATCTCAGAGCCCCTTCACACATTGGGCCAAAAATCGCAGTCTCTATGGGCGCGTACGATGTGCGCTCGTGCCCGTAAAGGCCCCCGCAATTGCCGGTTCTGGGCGCGCAATGTGCATGCGCCAAAATCCAGCACTTGTGAACTGTAAAAATTTATTTTGACAGTTCCAACACATGCCCGGGCGAAGAACATTCGCAGGCGGAGATTTGGGCTATTTGCCCAACTCTTGCCCAGCGAATGTCCTTCAAACTCTTGCAGCTGGTAAAAGGCATAGGCCTGCTTTTACCAGCATAAGAGTTTTAAAAGATAGAAAAATAAAATGTTAGCAATAATTTTTATATTAAAAACCCTGTCCATTAAGGTATGTATATTTTTACCCCTATTAAAACATATTTTTGAAAAATGTCTTTTTTTTGTCTAAAGAAACTTAATTCAATTCCAATTAATTTTAAACCTGTAAAGTGTTTTTCTTATTTATTTAAAATGTTTGTGTTTTGGAGGGTATCCCCATTCACACAAATAGTGAACTCCGTCCAAACGGAACTCACCATTACAGTGAATGGGGATACGCCATTTTCATTGGTTGGTCCGGCCCACGTGATCCCACGTACACACGCTCCTGGAATACGTGGGCCTCTGCGCATCGCGGCCTCGGACCGCAAGTGTTTGTTCCTCTGGGACCACCAGGTACTTTCATAAATATTTTTGTGGTCAGAGGCACCCGCCCTCGGGAAGCCTCCAACCGCAATTTCAGGGCCATTGAAATATATTTGCCGCTCACTAACTAATGTCATGTAAGTAACGCAGCAGCCATTTAATACCATAACCAAATAGCACATACCAAACACTCACAAAGCCCCACAACAGCTATGAGCCGAGAGAACCAACATTTGCAAATTTCTCCTCCAGTAATATAAATAATAGCGAAAGGAAAGAAAACACGTGATTGCTAGAAATATGAAATGAAATGCCGGAAGGACAAGAGAAGTCTGTCAGCAATTAATGAAAAGAAAATTGAGGATTTTCGGATCATTTCCTTTCTCCCAACTTCCAAACGTTTGTTATGAGGAATCTCAACCTGAACGCCTTAACCTGACTCTCCTTTTCTGATCTTCACAGCTCTAAAGTGCATTTCCACCATTTACTGTTTGATTTTCCTTCAGTGTGTGCACAGGATACAAACACATCACAGTCTTGTGTAAAGATGGTACTCTCTACCCCTCAGTGTTTCCTTGTTTTCACGTTCTAACTTTTAATGATAGAAAAATCTAGGCTGACACTCCAGTGCAGTGCTGAGCGAGTGCTGCACTGTCGGAGGTGCCATCTTTCGGATGAGACGTTAAACTGAGGCCCGTCTGCCCTCTTAGGTGAACGTAAAAGATCCCACGGCACTATTTCGAAGAAGAGCAGGGGAGTTATCCCTGGTGCCCTGGCCAATATTTATCCCTCAATCAACATAACAAAAACAGATTATCTGGTCATTATCACATTGCTGTTTGTGGGAGCTTGCTGTGCGCAAATTGTCTGCCGTGTTTCCTACATTACAACAGTGACTACACTCCAAAAGTACTTAATTGGCTGTAAAGCGCTTTGAGCCGTCCGGTGGACGTGAAAGGCGCCATATAAATGCAAGTCTTTAACATTTAAGGAGCATACGGAGATTGAGCAGAATGCAGTTCCCGTTTAGCAATGTGTTGATTTTGTTTTATAAACAGTGTTCCAAGTTAACAGCCTATCCTTTCTGCAGCGTTGAGGGCATTCTTTCACTGTGAGTGCAACTGAATTGAACAGTTTGCAACATTTAAAAAAATGTTTTTTGTTGTGATCGCGGTCTGTGAGCACGCGAAGTGAAATGCCCGGGCTTATAGATATTAAAAAAAACAACGGTCCTACCACATTTCCATAATAATTTTCACTTGAAGAGTCTCTGTAGTATTGCTCGTGTTCTCAGATCTGAACGGAGTTGCCTGATCATCTCCAGGCTTATGTATGTGGAAGATACACCGATAGCAGACAGAGATTGTGCTAAGCCGTCTCTGAAAAATGCACAAATGCCTGCTGTGATTCCAAAATAATTTATTCACCAATTTAAAAAAAAAGAAAATTGCAACTGTTTGTGTCCACTCCCAGAATTTCGTACCCGAGAAGTAGCTTTCGTCCAAAGTTTAGCTTTATCCGTTTGCACCAGTAACATTTCTGCAAATACTGTGCGGTGCGCCAAACATTAATAATTACAACTTGTGAAAATCGGCATGAGTAAAATATTAAATCTTTGGGCGCGAAAGGGAATAAATGACGGGTAGAAACTTTGTCGGCTCCCCCTTTGTTTCAGTTATGTTTGTTTTATGGAGAACTATTCCCGAGTAATTTCACAAGATGAACCAGACCCCACTCAGCCCCCTCCTTCAACTTTACATTTGTCTGCGTGCGCGAAGAATTCATCTCGCTCCCTGCACTGACATCTTCCTTAGCTGAGTTGTCTCTGACTCCTTTAACAAAACACGTTATTCACTCGTGTTCAACTTGCATTGAGTGTTCAGGCGGCTATTTCTCAAAACAAATATTAAGAGGAGCAGAGGATTAGAGAGACTTGGGGTTTCAGATACACAACTCTTTCAAAGTGGGGAAGACAAGTTGACAATGCAGAAAAAATATATAGTTTTATTAAAAGTTGCATCAGGTCCAAAAGCAAAGAAGTAGTGGTAAACCTGTACAAATCACTAGTTAGGCTGCAGAAAATACCGAACCCGGTGTATAGTGCCTTCAGATGGATGTCGAGCTGATTGAGAGGGTGCAAAAGGGATTCATCAAGTTGCCAGGGAGAAAATGCTTTAGTTCTGAGGAGAGACTAGAGAAACTGAGCGCTTCTTCTTAAAACAAAGAAGGTTTCAGAGGAGATCTGATTGATTCTGAGGGGTTTTGGGGAAGGTAAAAAGGAAGAAATCTTTGACACACAGAGGGCGTGAATACAAGATCATTGGCAAAAGATAAATATTTGGGAAAGTTGCACTTTAAAATCCATACAGAATAACTCCTTCAGAAAATCAGCGTCAGCGTTTAGGGGCTGAATGGTGCATTTTATATTCTGGGAATGAGCGTGGGATCGTCCTCTGCAATAGCTCTGGTTTGTATCCCTCACAGATATAACTGCAAATGAAATCAAAAGTTCTGTATGTCATTTTTCTCAAATGATCGTTTAAGCTTCACTTTTGTTAAAACATTTTTGATGGCTGTGGTTTCCCTGACAGCAGATTTCTAATCGATGCGGTTGCAATACAATTGCTGGTCCAAATCGAAAAAGCAAAATACTGAAAATCTGAAATAAAAAGCGGAAACTGCCGGTCATCGAGCTGTAACGTTAACCCAGTGTCTCTCTCTCTCTCTCTCTCTGCTGATGCTGCCTGACCTGCTGAGTGTTTCCAGTACTTGTTTTTATCATTTGTCCTGGCAACAAATGTTGAAAGTAAAAACACACAAAAATAAAAATCTACACCTGAAAAGGAAAAGTTGGTTGATTTTTCAGTGGTGAGTCTTCATCACAACTGACTGAAAGAAAATCGCCTCGTTCTATCGGCTAAGGGTCCCAATGGTTATTGTAACCTTCCTGTATCAGTTAGATACTAATGTACTGGCTGTGTGTTTCCAAAATTATCTACTTCCAGATTCTCTGTTTGTTTTTTTTTTAATAAATTGTTAAAATCGTAATGCTCAACAGTTTTTACATTCTTTGCTGCTTAATTCTGTGTTTGCAGCCTTCCGTGTACTGACCAGCTTCAACTATGAAATAAGTCGTGCAGTTTTGTACTGTTTCAAATTATTCTCCCGAAAATCAGGATAAAAAGGAAAAAAATATAGTACTTAGTGGACATCTCGATTAAAGGCAGATACAAAGGCAGCACATTATCAATTGTTTTCAAACAGAAAATGCTGGAAATACTCAGTGGGTCAGGCAGCATCAGTGGAGAGAGAAACAGAGTTAACGTTTCAGGTCAATGACCCTCCGTTAGAACTTCGTTAACTCTGTTTCTCTCTCCACAGATGCTACCTGCCCGACTGAGATTTCCAGCATTCTCTGTTTTCATTTCAGACTCCAGCATTCGCAGTATTTTGCTTTTGGATGGGGTAGCTGACCCTGTCTTTTTGAAATGAGGGCAAGGAAGAGTGTCAATATTTGCAGGACTCCCTTGCACAGAAAGGTTTGAAAGCCTCGGATCTAGGCTGGCGTTCCAGTGCAGTAGCGAGAGCGTGCACCGCTGTTGGAGGTGCCCCCTTCAGGTGAGACATGAAACCAAGGTATTGTCTGCCATTCCAGTCGTTTAGGTGGGTGAGAGTGGTCCCCTGGCACTATTTGAAGAAGGGGTTCGGACATCTCCCCGGTATCTGGACCGACATTCTTCCCTCAACCAACACCAGCAAAAAATAGATTAACAGATCATTCATCTCAGTGCAGTTTGTGAGGCATGGAATATAAAAGTCACTACACTTGGAAAGTAATTCAGTGTATGAAGCACATTGGGACATTTTTACGGCATAAATGCAAGTATTACTAGTTTGTAGTTTCTTGTGGTCTTTATAGTATGAACAGATAATATACTAATAATCTAGGCTGACAGTCCAGCGCAGTACTGAGGGAGTGCTGCACTGTCAGAGGAGCAGTACTGAGGAAGTGCTGCATTGTCGGAGGGGCAGTACTGAGGGAGCGCCGCACTGTCGGAGGGGCAGTACTGAGGGAGGGGCAGCACTGAGGGAGCGCTGCACTGTCGGCGGGACAGTATTGAGGGAGCGCTGCACTGTCGGAGGTGCCGTCTTTGGATGAGCCATTAAACCGAGGCCCCATGTGCCACCTCAGGAGGATGTAAAAGATCCCACAGTGCTATGTCGAAGAACAGCAGGGGAGTTATCCTCGATGTCACGGGTTAATATTTATCCCACAACCAACTTCACTAAAAACAGATTATCTGATCATTATCACAGTGCTGTTTGTGGGAGCTTGCTGTGCACAAAATGGCTGCTCTGTTTCCTACATTACAACAGTGACTGCACTTCAAAAGTATTTCATTGGCTGTAAAACTTTGGGAGGCTATTTCTTTCTATTATCTATGTCTTCAGGTTCTTTCAAATGACACCATGCCGAAAGCCAAGCCTTACCTGTCGCCTGGGCAGGCAGATCAATTTGTGTTCAGGTGTATATGAGTCATGACCTTTTAAATTATCGCAGCTCGTATTGACTTCCTCTTCTCTTGTTTTCTGTCATCTACATGGGGAAATACTTCTCTTCTGCTCACTGCCTCCCTAATAAAGTCTGTGCGAGAATGACCAACTTGGCATTACGCAAGAATAATCCTCTATTCATATTGCTTCACAATGCGGTGATTTTTCAAAACCCTCCATGGCCTTGCCCCTCCCTATCTCTGTAATCTCCTCCAGCCCCTCAACCCTCCAAGACATCTGTGTTTCCCAAATTCTGGCTTCAAGCATCCCTGATTATAATCGCTCAACCATAGGTGGCTGTGCCTTCAGCTGCCAAGGCCCTAAGCTCTAGAACTCCCTTGCTAAAACTCTCCGCCTCTCCTTCCTCCTTTAGGACCCTCCTTAAAACCTACCTCTTTGACCAAGCTTTTGGTCACCTGCTCTAATATCTTCTTGTGTGGGTCGGTGTCAAATTTTGTTTGGTAACGCTCCTGTGAAGCATCTTGGGACGTTTTACTACATTCATGGCGCTATGTAAATGCAAGTTGGTGGAGGTGATCGCTGTACTGTGTGGTAACTGCATAATAAAATCAGCCATGATCTTATTGAATGGCGGAGCAGGCTCAGAGCCAAATGGCCTGCTCCTAATTCTTATGTTCTTTTTTCTTATGTAACTGGCTCTCATCAGGACCTCAACATTAATTTCCGTTTAATGGCATCAATACAGTTTTGTTTGTGACTGACCTGCACACCCTTGAACCCAAAATCTGATTTGAGCAATCAGATTGTGCTATTTTTTAAAATTGATCTAATTATTTGCATCCACCGCTTGGACAGATGCAAGGCAGGGCTTGATGAGTTATAGCCTGGGCGGTCGCTTCACATCCAGCTTGTTAAGTGTGTGGGACCAGTTTATCAGTTGGTGAGAATTAATTTGCCAGCAGCAGATGGCAATCTTGTTTTGGGGCTGGGTGTGTCTTTTTCATTAGATGGAAATGATAATTAGTGATGAATGATAGTCATGAGCACATCACTAGATTGAGATATTTTGCGTTGTTGCCAAGGCTGAAACTTTACAATTGTCTTCCTGCAATCTGGAAGCAGATCGTTGTGTCATTAACAAGAGAATAGCTTTGAATGGTTTTTCTGGAGGTTTTCTGTTTGGGCCTTCAGCTGCCTGTATCCCAAGCTCTGGAACTTCCTCCCTAAACCTCTCCGCCTCTACTTCTCTTGCCTTTTTCAAGATGCTCCTTAAAACCTACCTATTTGACCAAGCTTTTGGTCACCTGCCCTAATTTCTCCTTTATGTGGCTCAATGTAAAATTTTTTGTCCCATAACACTCCTGTGAAGCGCCTTTAGACGTTTCACAAAGTTAAAGGCGCTATATAAATACAAGTTGTTGTTGATAACCGAAGGCGTTTGCAGCACTCTGTCTTAAATTCACAATCAGGGTGTTATACAGCGCAGCAAGCTGTGAGCATATTGGCCCCGATTTAACATAACATATTTGGGGGGGGGTTGAGTGTTTTTAAAATATTCGTTCTGGGATGTGGGCGTCACTGGCAAGGTCAGCATTTATTGCCCATCCCTAATTGCTCTTGAGAAGAAGGTGGTGAGCCGCCGCCTTGAACTGTGTAGTGAAGGTGCTCCCACAGTGCTGTTAGGGAAGGAGTTCCAGGATGTTGACCTAGCGACAATGAAGGAACGGCCGATATATTTCCAAGTCAGGAATGGTGTGTGACTTGGAGGGGAACTTGGAGGTGGTGGTGTTCCCATGCGTCTGCTGCCCTTGTCCTTTTAGGTGGTAGAGGTCGCGGGTTTGGGACGTGCTGCCGAAGAAGCCTTGGCGAGTTGCTGCAGTGCATCTTGTAGGGTGGTGGTGGGTGGGGCAGGACAAGTGCCGGCTGCCTCGACTCGGAAACAATTGAGACATTGTAACGGCCGGGACTAATTTTCTGTAAATTTCCTCGGACTCCCACTCGAGTCCGGCCAGAGTCCCACCAGCTGGTGGGTGGGAGCGAGGAATTCAGACGACAAGGTCGCAGCCGGGGACTCGCGGGATCGGTCCCCAGCAGTCAGGTAAGTGGTGAGTCGGTGGTGGGTGGGTAGGGGGAGGGAGGACTGTGGATCGAGAAAACCTTTATTAAAAATTTTTTTTTTAATAAAAGATTACTTGCCTCTTCTGGCTCACGATCCAGATCCAGCTCCTGCCAGGTTCGGTCTGCTTCCTCCGCTCGGGCCTCCGACTAAAATTGCACTCGGGATGCCATGATGTCATCGGGACACGCTCTGCGTATTTACAGAAGGACCTTGCTGCCTCCATGTGGGTGTCGTACCTGCTGCCTCAACAGGTTAATATCGGCAAGAAGGCAGCGGGATCATTGTGAGGCGGGGGGGTGTGGTGGGAGGTAAGTTGCTATTCTTGTCCTCGCTTTCCCAGTGCCCGGTTTCCGTCAGGCATGGGGAGTTAAAATCGGGGCCATCAAGACTAGGAAGACGCCACAATGAGGGATTAACATTTAGCCCGCTCGTCTTGTTTGTGCGCCGTTTTTCTCAACTTTTTCCTATTTCAGACCAATATCTTTATAACTCCTCCAATACAAAAGCAAAATACTGTGGATGCTGGAACCTGAAATTAAAACAGAAAATACTGGAAATCTCAGCGGGTCAGGCAGCATCTGTGGAGAGAAAAACAGAGTTAACGTTTCAGGTTGACGACCCTTTGTCAGAACTGGCAAAAGTTCGAAAAGTAACAGATTCTTAAGGAAGGGGGCCCTGAAAGGGGGAGGGGAGGAAAGAACAAAAGGGAAGTCCGTGATAGGGTAGAAGGCAGGAGAGATTTGAGAGACAAAAAGGATGATGGGTCAAAATGAGATGGCTTTAGCACAAGTTAGGAAAGAAAAGATGAGTCTAGATGGGGTGTGAATGGCAGAATAATTACCACCTGACATGGGAAACAGAGAGAAAAAAAAGGGGGTTTGTAAAAAAAAAAGTATTTCTAACTCCTAGTTGTTGAGCGAGGTGTTCCTTTTGAACACTTTGAGTAAATGTTCATCTCACTAGGTGGCAGTCTGTTCCATAAATCGGCAACTCTGAGCATGAACAAATTATTCGTTAAGATCTTGGGTTCTTTGGCTCGTAATGGAATCTAGGACGAGTGACTCGACATCCAGCAAAAGATCCAGCGACTTTTTGCACAAACCCTGGGCACCAACATTTGCTGCCCAACTACTGCAACTTTACATGAAAAGCCCCGGAGAAAGTGAAGTAGCCAATTTCAAAATGATAATTAGTCCCTTACTATATTTATATGTTCTCGTTCTTCTATCGGAAATCAGTTACCCTAATCATAAATTCTGGGTTCTTCTATTCTGGTTTTGCACAGAACTTTTCACTCTCTGCCAAATCCTGTCATCACGTTGAGAGCTGGAAATATTATGATAACAATCTTGTAACAAAATAATACTGTAACTGCACAGTAGTGTTGATTGTACTTTTTTAAATTGCAAAATTCCAGCATTGATCATCAGTCTGTTATTGAACAAATTTCAATTGTTTTACATTTTGACATCCTTTTACAGTAAAAGCCAGAGGGGGAGATGAAGAGAATATTTTTTATGCAGCGAGTTGTTGTGATCTGGAACGCGCTGCCTGAAAGGGCGGTGGAAGCAGATTCAATAGTAACTTTCAAAAGGGAATTGGATAAATACTTGAGGGGTAAAAAAATTTGTAGTGCTGTAAGGGAAAAAGGAAAAATTTGCAGGGTTTTGCGGAAAGAGCAGGGGGGAGTGGAACTAATTAGACAGCTCTTTCAGAGAGCCGGCACAGGCACGATGGGCCGAATGGCCTCTTTCTGTGTTGAGGCGATGTCTTATCGCTTAGTATCTCGGAAAGATCTCAAAGAATGGCATACCTCATGGTTTACTTTAAAGGTGCTCTGACTGTTATGTAGGCAGATGTGGCAGGCAGCAGCGAGATGAATGACCGGGTAATCTGTTTGGCAAATTATAAACAGAAAATGCTGGCAATCTCAGCAGGTCAGGCAGCATCTGTGGAGAGAAAAACAGAGTTAACTTTTCAGGTCGATGACCCTTCATCAGAACTGGACTGAATGAAGGAAGGAAGGAAAGCTGGTCGGGGCTGCTGGAGAACAATGTTTTCTTTTAAGCCACGCAGCGATCTGCGGCTCCTGTGCAGCCGGCTCACCGGCTTTTAAATCGGCAAAACCACACATGCGCGGTATTGTGAATGGCCACGCGGCCCACACCCCCAAAAAATCAAAGGGACCATTGCTGGAGAACTCCCTACTCTTCTTTGAATGGAGCCACAGGATCTTTACGCCCACAAGGGCCAGGCTGCTGTCTGATCCAAAGGCCATCAACTGTACCAATGCAGCACAAGATTATACGCTTAAACCTGGAATCAGATCTGTATGTGCAACCTTCTGACACTGAGGTGAGAATGCTGCAGCCTGATGGTACTAATTAATTAATGCACCAGTGAATTCCATTTGCAAAGCAGACTGTGCAGATACTATTCTATACTTTATTTCAGATTTCCTGCAGTTTCACAAAATGATTAAGACTGAGGAAGGCCATTTGGCCATTTAGCCATTCTTAATTCTGCAGTCCGAGAGACCCTATTACTGCATCAGCAATTTCTTAAATGAACCTGGGGCTTTGCATCCACTTCTGTATCTGGAAGTCCATTGGGCTTGCATTCATCCCTTTTAAAAAAAATAATTTCCTGATATTGGTGCTAAATTTACCTTTTATCAATTTGAGCCTGTGGCCCCTGTCTGATTAGTTTCTTATTCCCTTTATCATACAAGATCTGTTACAGTAAAAACAATCATAGTGTACTCGGCTTCTTTATCTCCGTCTATAAATAGTTTCCTAACATGTGTAATTGTAAGCATCTGATTTTTACAACTGTGACTGATCTGTCCATCTGTCAGTAGATGGAGCCAGAGGCTTTGTGCCAGTATTGATTTTCAGGCTGTTTTATTTTCGTTTTGTTGAAGTGAAAATTAGTGCAAATGACAACTTCATTTTTCAGTTTGGTTTTTGTGCCTTCTCCTGAAGCCACTAACTCGTCCGTCAATACTGGCCTGTTCCCTCACCCAAATTGCCCGTTCTTTATGAATGATAAGGGAGTCAAGGGTTATGGGGAGCGGGTGGGGAAGTGGATGATCTTATTGAATGGCGGAGCGGGCTTACGGGGCCAAATGGCCTACCTCTGCGCCTATTTCTTATGTTCTTATGAGTCTAGACAACAACAACAAATTTTATATAGCGCCTTTAAATGCAGTAAAACAACTCGAGTCACGTCACAGGAGCGTTCTCATACCGAAATCGACATTGAGCCACATAACGAGATATTAGGGTAGGTGACCTAAAGCTTGGTCAAAGAGAGAGGTTTTAATGAGCATCTTAAATGAGAAGAGAGAGGCGGAGAGGTTTAGGTTAGGGAATTCAAGAGCTTAGGACCTAGGCCGCCAATGGTGGAGTGATCAAAATAAGGGTTGTACAAGAAGCCAGAACTGGGGGAGCGCAGAGACCCGGGGGGGGGGGGTGGTGGTGTTGTTGGGCTGGAGGAGATTACAGAGATAGCGAGGGGTCGAAGCCATGGAAGGATTTGAAAACCGCGATGGGAATTTAAAAATTGAGGCGTTGATGCACCAGAAGCAAATGTAGTAGGTCAGCGAGCACATGGGTGATGGGTGAACGGGACTTTGGTGCGAGTTACGACATGGGCAGCTGAGTTTTAGATAGCTTAGAAAGTATCGGCATGCAATTGGATCACGAAGGGCTGGAAAGCCAAGTTAATCTTATCCTTGCTCGACACCCCCTCGCAGCCAGTTCCCAGTAGCCGTCACTGGGAGGGGAGCGATTTTTTTTCCATCCTCTCTCCCTAGTCCATAGACACTCAGGCCAATTGTAGGAGCCCCATAGCCATCCTGGCTGAGCATGGGAACAAAATAAATTAAATTTTAAAATATTTAAACAATGTGGATTGCAGAGAGATTTAGGGGTTGTCGTACAGGAAACGCAGAAAGTTAGCAAGCACGTGTACAGCAAACAATTATGAAGGCAAATGGCACGTTGGCCTTTATTGAAAGGGGGTTGGAGTACAGGAGTAAGGAAGTCTTGATACAGTTGTACAGGGCTCAGGTGAGACCACACCTGGTGTACTGTGCACAGTTTTGGACTCCTTATCTGAGGAAGGACATACAAGCCTTAGAGGCAGTGCAACAAAGGTTCACTAGATTGATCCCTGGGATGAGAGGGTTGTCCTATGAACAGAGATTGAGTAGATTGGGCCTCTACTCTCTGGAGTTTAGAAGAATAGAGGTGATCTCATTGAAACATATAAGATTCTGAGGGGAATTGACAGGGTAGATGCTGACAGGTTGGTTCCCTTGGCTGGAGTGTCTAGATCTAGGGGACATAGTCTCAGGATAAGCAGTCAGCCATTTAAGACTGAGATGAAGAGGAATTTCTATACTCAGAGGATAGTGCATCTTTAGAATTCTCTGCCCCAAAGGGCTGTGAATGCTGAATCATTGAATATATTCAAGGCTGAGATAGATGTTTGGACTTTCGGGGAAATCAAGGGATATGGGGATCGGACAGGAAAGTGGAGTTGAGGTCGAAGATCAGCCGTGATCTTATTGAATACTGGAGCTGGCTCGAAGGGCTGTATCGCCTACTCCTGCTCCTAATTCCAATGTTCTCATGTTCAGAGTCTGCACTCTAACCATTGAATGTAATAGCAGGTAGGTCGAAGGGTTCTGACAGGCACTTTTTTTTTTTACATTGTATTACATATTATTTACAGCACAGAAACAGGCCATTCAGCTCAAAAGGTCTATACCGGTGTTTATGCTCCACACGAGCCTCCTCCCACCCTTTTCCATCTAACCCCATCAACATATCCTTCTATTCCTTCCTCCCTCATGTATTTATCTAGCTTCCCCTTAAATGCATTTATACTATTCTCCTCAGCTACTCCATGCTCCATACGCTTTAAGATGACAATCGAGAAGGACATAAGTATGACAAAAACCAGGGTAATAGATTGGAGAAAAGCTAATTTTGAAGGGCTGAGAATAAAACTTGGAAAATAAAATGGGCAACAATATTGGCAAACACGATGTAGAACAGCAATGGGAAACATTTAAAACGGTATTCAACAGAGTGCAGGAACAATATATTCCGCTAAAAGGAAAGAACAAACTAAACACTAATGAGACTCCATGGATGAATAAAGCCTTAAGGAAAGAGGCAGGGGAGTGCATGATGAGGGAGAATACGAAGAGATTAAGAGAGAAGTCAAAAAACCAATTAGGAAGGCAAAGAGGAACTATGAAATTAAATTATCAAGGATCGTAAAACAAAATAGAAAAATATTTTACAGGCACATCAATTAAAAAAAGGAAGGTTGCGATGGGAAATAGAGCCATCAAGGGATCGACCAGATAATACCACAGGTAACAATAGAGTGATGGCAGAAATATTAAATAATGATTTTGCTTCAGTATTTAACAGGGAGATACAAAAGGGGGATATGACATTGGATGATGAGATAAGTACATTTAAAAACAAAATAGGCGATATATTAAATAAACTAATCAAACTCAGAGGATAAAACCACTGGTCCAGATGGATTGCATCCATGCACTTTAAAATAATCGAGGAATGAGATAGCAGAGGCATTACTATACATATTTAATAATTCGTTAGACAAAGTTGTAGTGCCAGAGGACTGGGGATAGCTAACGTAATACCTATATTTAAGAAGGGGGATAGAAAATGTTCAGTGATTTATAGACCAGTCAGCTTAACATCAGTGGTAGGAAAAATGATGAATCCTTACTAAAAAGGAGAAAATAGAAGAATATCTAGAAACCAAAAATATAATCATGAATAGTCAGCATGGATTTCAAAAGGGAAAGTCTTGCTTGACTAACCTCATTGTTTTTTTTTTTGCAGATGTAACGGAGAGAGAGTAGACAATGGTAATGCAGTAGATGTAATATATGTAGATTTTCAAAAGGTCTTCGATAAGGTACCCCATAATAGACTGATGAACAAGGTCCGAGAACACGAAGTCGGGACAAGTAGCAGAATGAATAGCTAGCTGGCTTCAAGACAGAAAGCAGAGAGTGGGGGTAAAAGGTGGCAGAAGGTGGGTAGTGGTGTTCCACAAGGCTCAGTGCTGGGATCACTGTTGTTCACAATTTATATTAACGATTTACACTTTGGAATCAAAAACACAATTTCTAAATTTGCGGTTTACACCAAATTGGGGGCGACAGTCAATACTGAGGAGGACTGCAACAAATTACAGGAGGACATTAACAAACTTGCAGAATGGGCATATAATTGGCAAATGAACTTCAACACAGATATTACATTTCGGTAGGAAGAATAGGGAGGTTGTTTATTACTTGGAGGGTGAGAGTCTGGGTGCAGCACAGGAGCAAAGGGATCTTGGAGTGCAAATACACAAATCACTAAAAGTTGTGATGCAGGTTAACAAGGCCATAAAAAAGCAAACCAAGCACTAGGGTTTGTTTCGAGAGGTATATAATTGAAAAGTGGTGAAGTTTATGCTAAACCTGTATCGAACCTTAGTTAGACCACACTTAGAGTACTGCGTACAGTTCTGGTCGCCATATTATAAAAAGGATATAGAGGCACTGGAGAGGGTGCAGAGAAAATTTACAAGGATGATAGCAGAAATGCGAGCGTATACATATCAAGAAAGGATGAACAGGCTGGATCTCTTTTCTCTTGAAAAAAGAAGGCTGAGGTGTGACCTAATAGAGGTTTTTAAAATTATTAAAGGTTTTGGTAGAGTGGATACAGAGAGAATGTTTCTACTTGTGGAGACGAGCATAACTAGAGGTCATCAATATAAGATAGTCACCAAGAAACCCACTAGGGAATTTAGAATAAGTGTCTTTACCCAAAGAGTGGTGAGAATGTGGATCTCGCTACCGCAGGGAGTGGTTGAAGCAAATAATATAGATGCATTTAAGGGGAGGCCAGATAAGCATCTGAGAGAGAAGGGAATAGAGAGTTATGCTGATAAATTTTGATGCGGAAAGACGGGAGGAGGCTCGAGTGGAGCATGAAATGGTGGCATGGACCTGCTGGGCTGAATGGTCTGTTTCTGTGCCGTATATCCTGTGTAATCCTATGTGCTAGCAAGCTCTACATTCAAATACTTTCTGGGTGAAGAAGCTTCTCCTAAATTCCTTATTGGATTTATTAGTGACCATCTTATATTTACCGCCCCTCGATCAGGTCCCGCCCGCAAGTGGAAACATCTTTTCTGTCTGCCCTTTCATAATCTTAAAGACCTCTATCAGGTCACCCCTTAGTCTTCTCTTTTCTGGAGAAAAGAGCCCCAGCTTGTTCAATATTTTCCGATAGGTATAATGTATCAATTCTGTTATCATTCCGGTAAATCTTTTTTGCTCCTTCTCCAGTGCCTCTATATCCTTTTTGTAATACTGAGACCAGAACTGTTCATAGTACCCCGTGTGGTGTAACCAAGGTTCTACACAAGTGTAACAAGACTTCTCTGCTTTTCTAGAGATGAACCCCAGTGCTTTGTTTGCTTTTTTATGGCCTTATTAACCTGCATCACTAATTTTAGTGATTTGTGTAGCTATCCACTGATCCCTCTGCTCCTCTACCCCATTTAGACACTTATTTTCCAAGGTGTGTGTGGCCTCCTTATTCTTCCTACAAAATATACCACCTCACACTTATCTATATTGAAATCCATGTGCCAATTACACCCCCATTCTGCAAATTTATTGAAGTGCTCTTGTATTTTATCGCAGCCTTCCTCTGTATTAACTACGCCCACCCGATTTTGAGTCGTCCACAAATTTTGAAATTGTACCTTTGATTCTGGAGTCCAAATCGTTTATGTAAATGGTAAACAGCAGTGGTCCCGGCATCAACCCTTGTTGAACACCACTTCCCACCTCTTGCCAGTCTGAGTAACTACCTTTAACCCTGCTCTTTGTTTTCCATTTTGTAGTCAGGTTGCTATCCATACTTGCCCCCTGTCTTCTGACCTTAGCCATGGGTGGACTATGCGGTACATTATCAAACGTCTTTTGTAAATCTAAATATATTATGTCTACTACATTACCCTCATCGACCCTTTCTGCTACATTTTCAAAGAATGCATTGTTAGTCAAGCATGGCCTTCCCTTTTGAAATCCGTGCTGACTATTTTTATTATATTTTCAGTTTCTAGATATTTCATCTTGAGTAAGGCTTCCATTATTTTTCGTACCACCGACGTTAGGCTAATTGGTTTATAATTCCCTGGACTTGTTCTATCTCCATTTTTAAATATAGGAATCACATTAGCGGTCTGCCATATCTCTGACACTATTCCCTTTTCTAATTAAATATATATGTAATAGTGCCTCTGCTATCTCTTCCCTAACTTTTAATATGCGTGGATGCAATCTATCCGGACCAGGGGTTTTATCCTCTCTAAGTTTGATTCGTTTATCAATTATCTCTCCCCCACCCTTTCTATTTTAAAAGTTTTTATATAAAATGGTATTTTAAAAGCCTGAATCTGAACAGTTGCTAAATTGAAGCAGTTTCAACGTTGATAACATCGCGATGCCTGGGTATCATTGTAACTGTCTGATTTGGAAAATTATGATTTAAAAAAAATATTTTGTCCAACGTCACTATGAAATTTAACCTTTAAATTCTCTGCTAAGCTGGTCCATTTGTAATACAGCCTCGGGCCAATTTGGAGCCCGTTTCCTCTTCATCTATATCCTTAGGCAAGCAGACTCGCGTGCTCCTGAATCTTCATTGACAATCTGCTCAGCTGTAAGACGATGCCGGATTTTGGTACGGAAATGCTAGCTTAGCTCTAAAGAGATTAAAGTGAAGAGGGTGACTGCAGATACTCAGCATGGTGCTTCGTATGCCAATATTTACCTCTTGGAGGATTACACCACTTTGTCCAGGTTCAATTTTACAAATTAATGTATTAAGCAGATAGAGCATTTAAAGGATTCTCAGATTGAAACTAGCCTCCAAGTGGGTGCAGGTTTCCTTGGTGAGCATTAAAAGATCTGTTTCTAAGTTTCTCTGACCTTCCAAGTACAGAACAGATCAGGTCACAAGCTCTCAGTGATTCTGCATTGCCCCTTCCTTAAAGGACCTCTGTCCTACAGTGTTTTATTATTCCCTCTCTCCACCCACCGCACCCCCACCTTCCTATTGCAAAGCCCCCAGTCTCCAGGAGGACACATTTGAAATCACAGGAACAGGAAGATGCCATTCAGCCCCTTGAGCCTGTTCCGTCGCCATTCAATTAGATCATGGCTGATCTGTATCTTAACTCATTGGTTCCGTAACCCTTAATAACTTTGCTTAACAAAGATCTATCGGTAGCTTTGCTGGGCAATCAGAGGTGCAGACCCTTGGCTTTTCCCTCTTAGTGTAATGTGCAGGTGCATTGTTGGGATTGTCCCTAGACTCCAATTTGGTTCGTAGCCCAGAACAAAATGTTAGTCAGTTGCCTGAAATCATGGGTCACTGGCACCAGTACTGGAACAGGAAGGAGCTGTACCAAATGGGACGGGCTCCACCTAAACTGGGATTGGACCAGTGTCCAAACGGAAAGGGTAAATAGGGAGATGGCAAAGGCTTTAAACTAATAAGACAGGGGTGGGGAGGGAGCTACCAGCAATGAAACCAGCCTAAATATAAACAAAACCGGAAAGGAGAGTATAGAAAAGAATAAAGTAAGGGAGGACGTTGATAGCCAAGGAATAAATAGAGTTATAGAACAGGAGTTTTAAAAGATGGTTAAAAATAAAGTAAGAGAAATTTAATTGTCTGTACAGCAATGCACACTGTGTCTGTAATAAAACAGGGATGCTGGAGGCAAGTATGTGTTGTGAGGAACCATACATAATAGGGATTACTGAGACATGGCTACAGAAAAATCAGGACTGGGAATTAAACATTGCAGGGTATAACATGGTTAGAAAAGATGGAGAGAGAAAAGGGGGAGGTGGAGCAGCTGTACTTATTTGGGACAACATAATGACAGCAGAAAAAAGTGACGCAGCTATCAATAAGACAGAAATAAAATCCATGTGGATTGAGCTTAAGATAATAAAGGATCAAACATACTAATAGGGCTTGTCAACAGACCACCTAATAGTGGAAGGAAGGTGGAGGAAGAAATGTGCAAACAAATTAAGGAAATGAGTCAAAAAAATTGAGTAATAATCATGGGGGATTTCAACTACCCCAATATTAATTGGACAGAAGAGGTAGCTAAAGAGACAAGGACATGGAGTTCCTCCAATCTGTACAGGGCTCCTTTCTAACCCATTATGTAAGAAGCCCAACAAGGGTGGCTTCGCTATTGGATCTAGTAATGGGGAATGAACCAGAACAGATAAGAGAAGTAAAAGTAGGGGAACATTTAGCCAATAATGCAGGAAAAATAATGGACAGTATGGTGGGGTATAATGTAGGGAAATGTGAGGCTATTCACTTTGGTAGGAAGAGGCTTTTAAATGTTGGTGTTCAGCGAGTTTTGTGTGTCCTCGTGCAAGAAACACAGAAAGCTAGCATACAGGTACACAAGCAATAGGGAAGGCAAATGGCATGTTGTCCTATACTGCAACCCCCTTGCAATAAAAGAGTAAGGACGTCTTGCTACAATTGTAAAGGGCCTTGGTGAGACCATACCTGGAGTACTGTGCACAGTTTTGGTCTCCTTATCTCAGCCTTGGTGGCAGTACAACAGAGATTCATGAGATTGATTCCTGGGATGAAAGAGCTGTCTTATGATGAGAGATTGGCCTGGAAATCCCGGTCTCCCTGGGTCCGTACGGAGTTTCTACGGACCTGGGAAGACATCAGAAAAGCCGGTTTTCAGCGCACAATGCGCATGCGCTGAAAACCGGCTTTTCCGATCTGTCAAACTGCAGACAGATCATCCGCAGATCGGGAGGGAGGACATTTGCTTGGGCAAGATTGCGGGATTTACGCATATCTTGCCCAGCAAATGTTCTCAAAATTCTTGTGCTGAAAAAGCAGGCGCATAGCCATCTTTTGCAGGCGCAAGTGATTAAAAACATACATAAACTTAATAAAATAAAGTAAAATAAATACATTTTATTGTTTAAAAACGCTGCCCACCAAGGTAAGTTTATTTTTTAACCCGAATTACAAAACTTAAAAAAAAATCGGAAAAATATTGTTTTTTTTCGAAGGCATTTATTAACTTTAATTTCAATTAATTTTAATTATGTGAGGTCTGTTTTTTATTTTTTATTAGTGTGTGCTTGTTTTTTTTTCCCATTAATAACAATGAGAACTCGTAGATATGGAGTTCTCCTTGCTATTAATGGGAAAGCTGTGGAATATGTACCTGATTGGCTGAGCATGTGACTGAGTCTTCTGCGTGGGAACCCTCCGGACGGGAATGCGCTTCGCAGCTCGGGAAGAGAAGGCCACCCCAATGGAATCCAGGGCGCCTCCGAGACCATCAGGTAAATTCGTAAAAATTCTCCGGTCGGAGGCAAATTGAAAGTCTCTGGCCCTGAAATTCCGGTCGTTGTGTAGAATGAGCCTATACCCCTGGCATTTAGAATCACAGGATTGCTACCAGTGCCATGTGCTAGTCAGAGTAAGAATCGCAGGATAGCTCAGATGAATACATGGCTTGAGGAGTGGTGCAGAAGGGAGGGATTCAAATTCCTGGGGCGGTGGGACCAGTACAAACCGGACGGTCTGCACCTGGGCAGGACCCGAACCAACGTCCTAGGGGGAGTGTTTGCTAGTGCTGTTGGGGAGGAGTTAAACTAATGTGGCAGGGGGATGGGAACCTATGCAGGGAGGCAGAGGGAAATAAAAGGGAGACAGAGGCAAAAGATAGAAAGGAGAATAGTAAAAATGGAGGGCAGAGAAACCCAAGGCAACAAACAAAAAGGGGCACATTACAGTAAAATTCTAAAGGGGCAAAGTGTGTTAAAAAGGCAAGCCTGAAGGCTCTGTGCCTCAGTGCGAGGAGTATTCAGAATAAGGTGGACGAATTAACTGCGCAGATAGCAGTTAATGGATATGATGTAATTGACATCACAGAGACATGGCTTCAGCGTGACCAAGGCTGGGAACTCAACATCCACGGGTATTCAACATTTAGGAAGATAGACAGAAAGGAAAAGGAGGCGGGGTGGCGTTGCTGATTAAAGAGGAAATTAATGTAATAAGGAAGGTCATTGGCTTGGATGATGTGGAATCGGTATGGGTGGAGCTACGGAATACCAAAGGGCAGAAAACGCTGGTGGGAGTTGTGTACAGGCCACCAAACAGTAGTAATGAGGTTGGGGACAGCATCAAACAAGAAATAATGGATGTGTGCAATAAAGGTACATCAGTTATCATGGGCGACTTTAATTTACATATAGATTGGGCTAACCAAACTGGCAGCAATGCAGTGGAGGAGAATTTCCTGGAGTGCATTAGCAATGGTTTTCTTGACCAATATGTCAAGGGACCAACTAGAGAGCTAGCCATCCTAGACTGGGTGATGCGTAATGAGAAGGGACTAATTAGCAATCTTGTTCTGTGAGGCTCCTTGGGGAAGAGTGACCATGATATGGTAGAATTCTTTATTAAGATGGAGAGTGACACAGTTAATTCAGAAACTAGGGTCCTGAACTTAAGGAAAGCTAACTTCGATGGCATGAGGTGTGAATTGGCTAGAATAGACTGGCAAATGATACTTAAAGGGTTGACAGTGGATAGGCAATGGCAAACACTTATAGATCACATGGATGAACTTCAACAATTGTACATCCCTGTCTAGAGTAAAAACAAAACAGGGAAGGTGGCTCAACCGTGGCTAACAAGGGAAATTAAGGATAGTGTTAGATCCAAGGAAGAGGCATATAAATTGGCCAGATAAGCAGCAAACCTGAGGAGTGGGAGAAATTTAGAATTCAGCAGAGGAGGACAAAGGGTTTAATTAGGAGAGGGAAAATAGAGTACGAGAGGAAGCTTGCCGGGAACATAAAAACTGACTGCAAAAACTTCTATAGATATGTGAAGAGAAAAAGATTAGTGAAAACAAATGTAGGTCCCTTGCAGTTGGACTCAGGTGAATTCATAATGGGGAACAAAGAAATGGCAGACCAATTGAACAAATACTTTGGTTCTGTCTTCACGAAGGAAGACACAAATGACCTTCCGGATGTACTAGGGGACCGAGGGTCGAGTGAGGAGGAGGAACTGAAGGATAGCCTTATTAGGCGGGAAATTGTGTTGAGGAAATTGATGGGATTGAAGGACGATAAATCCCCGGGGCCTGGTAGTCTGCATCCCAGAGTACTTGAGGAAGTGGCCCTAGAAATAGTGGATGCATTGGTGATCATTTTCCAACAGTCTTACGACTCTGGATCAGTTTCTATGGACTGGAGGGTAGCTAATGTAACACCACTTTTTAAAAAAGGAGGCAGGGAGAAAATGTGTAATTATAGACCGGTTAGTCTGACATCAGTAGTGGGGAAAATGTTGGAATCAATTACTAAAGATGAAATAGTTGCGCATTTGGAAAGCAGTGACAGGATCGTTCCAAGTCAGCATGGATTTATGAAAGGAAAATCATGCTTGACCAATCTTCTGGAATTTTTTGAGGATGTAACTAGTAGAGTGGACAAGGGAGAACCAGTGGATGTGGTGTATTTGGACTTTCAAAAGGTCTTTGACAAGGTCCCACATAAGAGATTGGTGTGCAAAATCAAAGCAAGTGGTATTGCCATGGATAGAGAATTGGTTGGCAGACAGGAAGCAGAGAGTCGGGATAAACGGGTCCTTTTCGGAATGGGAGGCAGTGACTGTGGAGTGCCGCAGGGATCAGTGCTGGGACCCCAGCTCTTTACAATATACATTAATGATTTGGATGAAGGAATTGAGTGCAATATCTCCCAAGTTTGCAGATGACACTAAACTGGGTGGCGATCTGAGCTGTGAGGAGGATGCTAAGAGGCTGCAGGGTGATTTAGACAGGTTAGGTGAGTGGGCAAATGCATGGCAGATGCAGTATAATGTGGATAAGTGTGAGGTTATCCACTTTGGTGGCAAAAGCACGAAGACAGAATATTATCTGAATGCCGGCAGATTAGGAAAAGGGGAGATGCAACGAGGCCTGGGTGTCATCGTTCATCAGTCATTGAAAGTTGGCATGCAGGTACAGCAAGCGGTGAAGAAGGCAAATGGCATGTTGGCCTTCATAGCTAGGGGATTTGAGTATAGGAGCAGGGAGATCTTACTGCAATTGTACAGGGCCTTGGTGAGGCCTCACCTGGAATATTGTGTTCAGGTTTGGTCTCCTAATCTGAGGAAGGACGTTCTTGCTATTGAGGGAGTGCAGCGAAGGTTCACCAGACTGATTCCCGGATGGCAGGACTGACATATGAGGAGAGACTGGATCAACTGGGCCTTTATACACTGGCGATTAGAAGGATGAGAGGGGATCTCATAGAAATGTATAGGATTCTGACGGGACTGGACAGGTTAGATGCGGGAAGAATGTTCCCGATGTTGGGGAAGTCCAGAACCAGGGAACACAGTCTTAGGATAAGGGGTAGGCCATTTAGGACTGAGATGAGGAGAAACTTCTTCACTCAGAGAGTTGTTAACCTGTAGAATTCCCTGCCGCAGAGAGTTGTTGATGCCAGTTCATTGGATGTATTCAAGAGGGAGTTAGATATGGCCCTTACGGCTAAAAGGATCAAGGGGTATGGAGAGAAAGCAGGAAAGGGGTACTTAGGTGAATGATCAGCCATGATCTTCTTGAATGGCGGTGCAGGCTCGATGGGCCGAATGGCCTACTCATACACCTATTTTCTATGTTTCTATGTTTAGAAGAATGAGAGGTAATCTCATTAAACATGCAGGATTCTGAAGGGGATTGACAGGGTGAATGCTGAGAGGTTGTTTCCCCTGACTGGAACGAAGGTGTATAGTCTCAGGGTAAGGGGTCAGCCATTTAAGACAGAGATGAGGAAGACTTTCTTCACTCAGAGGATTGTGAATCTTTGGAATTCTCTGCCCCAAAGGGCTGAGTCTCTGAATATATTCAAAGCTAAGATCGATAGATTTTTGGAGTCTCGGGGAATCAAGGGATATTGAGATCGGGCGGGAAAGTGGAGTTGAGGTCGATGAACAGCCATTATCTCATTGAATTGCGGAGCAGGCTCGAGGGGTCATATGGCCTACTGCTGCTCCTATTTCTCATGTTCTTATAAATAAAAAAATGGAAGGTTGAGATGGGAAAAGGACCATTAAGGGATGGACAGAATAATACCACAGGCAGCCACAGAGAGATGGCAGAAATATTAAATAATTATTTTGCTTCAGTATTTACCAGGGAGATAGAGCAGGTGGACATGACAAAGGATGATAAGATTAGTAATGAGATAAGTACATTTAAAATAAAAAGAGGGGCTATAATAAATAAACTAATCAAACTCAGAGGATAAAACCCCTGGTCTGGATGCATTGCATCCACTCATTTTAAAAGAATCTAGGGAAGACGTAGCAGAGGCATTAGTTCAATAATTCATTCGAAAAGGATGTAGTGCCAGAGGATTGACGGATAGCTAATGTAATACAGGTGCAACGTCCCGAATCCGGAACTCCGAAAACTGACATTTTCTGCATTGCTGATGGAGTCGTTCATCATCCGGAATTATTGTCCGAAAACCCGACATTTTTGAGGCAAAACGTAAACTCTGGCACGGATTCGGTCGAGGATTCCAGATTTCAGACAAGAAAATCAAATCTGAAATCCGGAATCCTCGACTGAATCCATGCGGAATTGGGGTTTTGCTCGATTTTGGAACTGGCCACTCAAAACCTGGCACGGATTCGGTCGATGATTCCGGATTTCAGACTATTGATTTTCATGTCTGAAATCCGGGACATACCCAAAAATCAGAATAACATAGATTAACATAGAAAATAGGTACAGGAGTAGGCCATTCAACCCGTCGAGTCTGCACCGCCATTCAATAAGATCATGGCTGATCATTCCCTCAGTGGAATGGACTTCGTCCCAACGGTTCCGGATTTCGGACGTTGTACCTATACCTATATTTAAGACGGTAGATAGAACATGGCCAGGGAACTATAGACGAGTCAGAGTAACACTAGTGGTAGAAAAAATAATGGAATCCCTACTAAAGGAGAAAATAGAAGAACATCTAGAAACCAAAAATATAATAATGAATAGTAAGCATGGATTTCTTGCTTGACCGACCTCATTGAATTTTTTGAAGAGGTAACAGAGAGAATAGACAATGGTAATGCAGTAGATGTAATTTATCTAGATTTTCAAAAAGTCTTCGATAAGGTATCCCATAATAGACCGATGAACAAGGTCAGAGAAAGCGGAGTCAGCGGAAAAGTAGCAGAATGGATAGCTAGCTGGCTTCAAGATAAATAGCAGAGAGTAGGTATAAAGGGTAGCTATTCACAGTGGCAGAAGTTGGGCAGTGGTGTTCCACAAGGATCAGTGCTGGGACCACTGTTGTTCACAATTTATATTAACGATTTAGACTTTGGAATCAAAAATACAATTTCTAAATTTGCGGCTGACACCAAATTGGGGGAGATAGTCAATACTGAAGAGGACTGCAACAAATTACTGGAGGACATTAATAAACTTGCAGAATGGGCATATAATTGGCAAATGAATTTCAACACTTGGAGGGTGAGAGACTGGATGGAGTGGAGGAACAAAGGGATCTCAGAGTACAAATACACAAATCACTAAAAGTAGCGATGCAGGTTAACAACATAAAAAAGTAAACCAAGCACTAGGGTTTATTTCTAGAGGGATAGAATTGAAAAGTAGTGAAGTTATGCTAAACTTATATCGTACCTTGTTTAGACCGCACTTGGAGTACTGCGTACAATTCTGGTCTCCAAAATTACAAAAAGAATATAGAGGCAATGAAGAGGGTGCAGAAAAGATTTACAAAGATGATACCAGAAATATGAAGATATCCCTATCAGGAAAGGATGAACAGGCTGGGTCTCTTTTCTCTTGAATAGAGAAGGCTGAGGGATGACCGCAAAGAGGTCTTTAAAATTACAAAAGGTTTTGATAGAGTGGATACAGAGAGAATGTTCCAACTAGAGGCCATCAAACCAAGAAATCCAATAGGAAATTCAGGAGAAGCTTCTTTACCCAAAGAGTGGTGTGAATGTGGAACTCGCTACCCCATGGAGTGGTTGAAGCGAATAGTATAGATGCATTTAAGGGGCGGTTAGACAAGCATATGAGGGAGAAAGGAATAGAGGGTTATGCTGATAGAGTTAGATGAGGAAAGACAGGGGGAGGCTCGAGTGGAGCATAAACGCCAGCATGAACTGGTTGGGCCGAATGGCTTGTGTCTTTGCCATATATCCTATATAATCCTGTGTAATTCTTCCAATTCTGGCTATTTGCGCAGCCCCGATTTCTCTCGCTCCAGCATTAGCGGCCGTAGTTTCAGCTGATAGGCCCTGATCTGGAATTACCTCTAGAACCCTCTCTACCCCTCTCTCTTGTCCTTTCAGGACCCTTCTTAAAACCTACCTCTTTGACGAAGTTTTTGATCATCTGTCCTAATATCTCCTTATGGGGCTCAGTGCCAATTTTTATTTAACAATCGCTGCAGTGATGCGCCTTTTGTCTATGTTAAAGGGGAGCTATAAATGCATGCTGTTGTTGAATTAGTGGTTCATGTGTCAATTAAGCTGAAAAACCATTGAGGTCTCCTTGGGAAATGTGTGCATCGTATCCAGAACAAATTAATACTTGTCTCCTCAGAGTCAAGAGTATGTGGAGTGGGCTGGGATGTAATTCTCAAATGACTCATTACCCACTTCTCAAACTTCACATAAGTTTAAAAAAATATCTGCCCACACGACTGCTAACCGCATCGATTATCTTTCCCACAAGTTGAAGAACATAACTTGCTATTACCCACCTATAAAGCAATCTTCAAATTGATTTTTGTTTTTTTCTGAATGATTCGGTGATTGTGACCGCTAATCACTGACAGGTTGTGACATGACCGCTCCTGCATTTACAAAGTCAGGAAATTGAGGAACAGTTTCTCTATCCTCACTAAGATAACCTGCACTCACTCGGAGGTTTGCTTTTAATTGGTGAAGCCTTTAGATGTTCCACAGGTTCGTATTTCAATGTGTAAAATTACAACCTGACAGATTGCACTAAATCCTCTGAGGTAGATGTTTTGGTTCCAATACTCGGAAACTGCTCCATGTCCTAAAGCCATATCGGATTTTGTGTTGCTGCAGGGTTATGTTAACTATTTTGCAGTGGCTGTAGTATATTTGTATCAAACTAATATTTTGAAGAGTTCTGTTTTGCTCCAAATTTAAAAAGAAAAAGAAAGGAAAGACTTGCATTTCTACAATGCTTTTCACAACCACCGGACACCCCAAAGCGCTTTGCAGGCAATGAAGTACTTTTGGAGTTGAGCCACTGCTATAATCATCATCATCACAGGCAATCCCTCGGGGTCGAGGATGACTTGCTTCCACATTAAAAATGAGTACCCAGGTAACAGCTGAACTTATTTTAAACAGTGGAAGATGCCTGTGTGTGAATTCTTTTAATGTGGAGTGCCATTGCACACCAGCCACCACACGGGCTTGACAGAGTAAGGTCTTGTTCCAGTGGCAAGGAGATCCAAGATGACTAGAGACTAGGCTTCACCGATGTGCCAATACAGACACACAAACTCAAACTCCTACTCCTACTGTCCTCCTTCCTTTCCACAGGACCTCTCTCTACGTGGAATTCATAGTACGCAATGAGCCTCACAGCCTCGCTATTGGCCCGTGCTGCGCCTTCCCTTGGTCTTGTCCACTCTACTCCACCTCTTGGCTCCGACCTCTCCCCTCCTCCATGCTCTTCTCGCCGGTCCCGAACTCCGCACCTCGCCGGTCCCGAACTCCGCACCTCGCCGGTCCCGACCTCCGCACCTCGCCGGTCCCAACCCCCGCTCCTCGCCGCTTTCGACCCCCGAACCTCGCTGCTTCCGACCTCCACTCCAAGCCGATTCTGACCTCCGCTCACTGCTGTAATGTAGGAAAAGTGGCAGCCAATTTGTGCACAACAAGCTCCCACAAACAGCAGTGTGACAATGATCAGATAATCTGTTTTAGTGATGCTGATTGAGGGATAAATATTGACCAGGACACCGGGGATAACTCCCCTGCTCTTCTTCGAAATAGTGCCATGGGATCTTTTATGTCCACCTGAGAGAGCAGACGGGGCCTCGATTTAATATTTCATCTGAAAGCTGGTACCTCCGACTGGACAGCACTCCCTCGGCATTGCCTTGGAGTGTCAGCCTAGATTTATGTGCTCAAGTCCCTGGAGTGGGACTTGAACCCACAACCTTCTGACTCAGAGGTGAGCGTGCTACCCACTGAGCTAGTGGCTGCCAAATTTACCTTATATTGGATATTAAAAAGATATCAAACATTATGATTTCCTGCATTACAGCAGTCACTACGACCCAAAAGTAATTCATCGATGAAAGGCTGAGTTGTTACAGTAATGTGATGAGGCGCGATATAACTGCAAATCTGAATCTTCCTTCTTTTCCTTTCCTTTGCTTCCTCTTGCATTATTTTCCTTTTTTCTTTCCTCTGTCCTTTCCTCCTCCATTTCTTTCTTTTCTTCCCTTATTTCTTCCTTTTCTCTCTCCTCTTTCTTCCTATTCTTCTCCTCTCTCTCCCTCCCTCTCTTCCTTTTCTCCCTCCCTCTTTCTTCCTTGTTTCCCTCCCTCCCTGCTCTCTACGTTTCACCATCCCTTCTTCCTTCCTTCCCTCCCACCGTTCTTTCCTGCTGCATTTGTATTTTCTTGTGCTGCTGGTAACCTACAAAAACCGAATATGTTTCCAACATTTATTTTTAGGTTTAATGTCATGATTTTGGTTGTAGCTGGCTCACTCTTTATTCTTGGAAGTAGGAAAGCCATTTTAGATTTTATGGTGTTCTTCTCTGCTTATTTCAGACACCGAACCCTTATCGTATGGATTTCCATAAAGATTAACTTTGTTACTGTCATGTATGCACCTGTGAGTATGCTCACAGGTTTGTAGCCAGTCATGTGATGTTCACAAGACTCAATAAAACCCCAACCAGTTGGGTTTGGGGGATCCATGATGAGGCAGGTGGTTGTGAGCCTTGTGGATGAACTGGTAATGAACGTGTAGTGTGATTGTTAAACCTTTGCTAATAATCCAACTAGTTCTTAATAGCAATGTGTTGCTATGAATTCTTAAACAAATAACCCATGAAGCAAATGCATTACAGTTACTGTCTGCAATTGTCACGTCCTAGTATTTATAAGCATTGCAGTGCTCTGCTGTGGACATACCAGCGTATTTGTGTGGCAGTGATGAAAGCAGCACCGGACAAAGTCATTATATATAACCTGAGCAGGGTATCGGAGAGTATACAACAGTAACTTCATCTTTTTTATGCCATGCTTGCTGAAAAACGCCCTTCCATCTGTGATTCCAACACGCCTATGATGCTGTCTTAGCACTAAATCAAGAAAAATCCTTGCTTCCCACCATGCTTCCATCAACCACCCCTCGCTCCCTTTCCCTTCTTGTGCCTCCCATCTTCAGTCACATACTGTCCCAATTAGCTTTACTGTCTCTGTCTTTACAGTGACGTGCTTTCCTTCTCTGCCCTGCTTCCCGTCTGTCTCACTGACGAAGGGAATCAATAGGGTAGATACAGAGACACTTATTACCTCTGGTGGGGAACTCCAGGACAAGGAGGTGCAAGCTTAAAATTAGAACTAGGCCATTTACAAGTGAAGTCAGGATGTCCTTTCTCATACAAAGGACAGTGGAAATCTGGAGCTCTCCCCCCGCCCTCCAACCCACCCTGCCCCATCCCCAAACCTCTGTGGATGCTAGGGGTCAATTGACATTTTCAAGACTGGAATGGATAGATTTCTGTTGGTTAAAGGTACTGAGGGATATGGAGCAAAGGCGGGTAAATGGAGTTGAGGTCAATGTTCTCTTTAAGCTATGCGGTGGTGCAGTAATGGGAAAGATACCGCGCCGGCCGCTCACCGTCTTTCACATTGTAAATATGACGCGTGCATGAAAATTTAAAGAGACCGCGCACCAAAATAAACAGGCCACGCAGAACAAAGTGCAGCATTGGTTGAAGTACAGAGCAACCATGGTCTAATTGAATGACGGAACAAGCTCGAGGGGCTACTTTTGATCCTATGTTCCCATGTTCCCATGCTTTTCCTTCCGCCTTCTCTCTCTTCATGTTCTCCTGTGTCACCCGTGGCTTAGTGGATAGCACACTCACCTCTGAGTCAGATGGTTGTGGGTTCAAGTCCCACTCCAGGGACTTGAGCACAAAAAACTAGGCTGATACTTCAGTGCGGTGCTGTTGGAGGTGACGTCTTTCGGATGAGACGTTAAACCGAGGACCCGTCTGCCCTCACAGGTGGACGTAAAAGATCCCATGGCCACTATTTTGAAGAAGAACAGGGGAATGCTCCCTGGTGTCCTGGCCAATGTTTATCCCTCAATCAACATCACTAAAACAGATGATCTGGTCATTATCACATTGCTGTTTGTGGGAGCTTGCTGACGCGTTTCCCACATTACAACAGTGGCTACATTTCAAAAAATACTTTATTGGCTGTAAAGCGCTTTGAGACGACCGGTGGTCATGAAAGGCGCTTGTATAAATGCAAGTCTTTTCTTTTTCTCCCTCTCTTTCTGTTCTCCCTCTTCCCACTGCTCCCTCTCCAATCTGTCCCCATTTCTTTCCACAACAGGCTTTCATTTTCTTGAAAGTATTTTAAGTGCTTTAAGTAAAAGCACAGATGCTGTTATGTAGCACAAAGATGGCAGAGCGGATATGTAGGCAGGCTGAGGCAGGAATGGGTGCACGCAGGCTGCACCAAACGGAGCAACCAGAGGACAAGGGCGGCTGCCTGAGGCGGTATGTGTGAGGCCCACATTGGTGCGACGTAGGAGAATGTGTGCGGGCCATGAGCCTCGGTAATGGGTAGCCCAAGGACTGGATGAGTGAAGCTTGTAATGATGGGGATGAGAGATGCGGGTGGGGTGTGGCCTGAGACCTGCAGGTTGTGAACATTGGCCGAGAGGGTGTGGGGTGGCCAAAACAAGAAGAAGAAGAACACCAACTTGTATTTATATAGCGCCTTTAACTTAGTAAAGCTTCCCAAGGCGATTCCCAGGAGTGTTTTCGACAAAAAAAAAATTGACATCAGGCCATATAAGGAGAAATTAAGGCAGGTGACTAAAAGCTTGGTCAAGGGAGTAGGTTTTAAGCAGCATCTTAAAGGAGAAAAGAGAGGCGGAGAGGTTTAGGCAGGGAGTTCCAGAGCTTAGAGCCTAGGCAACAGAAGGCACGACCACCAATGGTTGAGTAATTATAGTCAGGAATGCTCAAGAGGGCAGAATTAGAGGAGCGCAGAGATCTCGGTAGGGAGGGGGAGGTAGTTGTGGGGTTGGAGGAGATTACAAGATCGGGAGGGGCGAGGCCATGGAGGGACTTGATTACAAGGATGATAATTTTGAAATTGAAGCGCGCTTAACCGGAAGCCAATGTAGGTTAGCGAGCACGGGGCTGATGGGTGAGCGGGACTTGGTGCAAGTTAGGACTCGGGCAGCCAAGTTTTGGATCACCTCAAGTTTACATAGGGTAGAATGTGGGAGGCCAGCCAGGAGTGCGTTGGAATATTCAAATCTAGAGGTAACACGGGCATGGATGAGGGTTTCAGCAGCGGATGAGCTGAGGCAGGGATAGAGACGGGCGACGTTGCAAGTTAGGAATAGGGCAGGTGGGTGGCCTGAGAACCTAGGCCTGAGATTACAACAACTTGTGTGTGTGTGTGTGTGTGCGTATATATATATATATATATGTATGTATGTATGTGTATCCTGTAACGTAAATCAAGGCAATGTGATGATCTGGTTTTGATCACCCAAGGGGGTCGGAGAGAACATTTTCTGTTTTTTTTTTTCTCCCCCTATTTACCTTGGGGTTTTTAACCTGGTTTTGCGCCTCTCCCAAGAGATTACATGGCTCTGGGCAGGGTGGAGAATGTCTTTATCATGATGCAGTAGTCATCACAGCTATATGGGACAGGCTAGATGGAACAAATGGGCATTTCCTGTCTGGCATTTTCATATGTTCCTGGACTAATAGTTAGCGAGGGCAGAGGGATCAAGGGGTTTTTTTGAGGAGGGGGACTGCTGACTGTGGTTTTGAAAGGGAGGGTTACCATGATTGAGGAGAGGGAGCCATTGACAATATTGGGTAAAATGGGTGGAAGGGAAGTTGGGCGATTAAATGTTTAGTGGGAATGGAGTCCAAGGAGCAGGAGGGAAATCTCGTGGACGCGATGAGCTTTGAGAGACCATGGGGAGCAATGGAGAGGAGGTAGCGAAAGATGTGGGGACAGGACTGGTGGGGGGGGTTTGGCTTGGTGGGCAGGAGAAATGGAAGGAAGCAATAATGGCAGCTGAATGAATGGTCCCTATCTTGGAGACAATGAAATCCTTGAGCTCTTTGCACTTGGTAGAGTTGAGGATGAAGGGGCCGGGGAGACGGGTTTAAGAAATAGAGAAATAAAGCCTTTGATTTGTTCCTAATGTTCTGATTGGTTATAAGAAAATATTTCCCAACAGATTTTGTAGACCGACATATTAATGTGTATTCAGTGATGCTCCTCCTATGGCTCAGTGGTAAAGCCATCGTGCAGTTGAGCCATGCAGATCAGAACACTGCAGTTTCAATTCACGATCAATGGTGAGATAGCTGGTATTACCCAGGGCAGCATTTAGGGCTCCAACGTTGGCCTCAGTGCCGTGAGCCAAAGGTGGAGGGACATCAGCCAGGGTTCCCACTCCTGATTACCATCCATTGCTGAAAAGGGCATGTCTGCCAACAGCAACAACAATTTGTATTTACATAGTGCCTTTAACGTACTAACACATTCCAAGGTGCTTCACAGGGGCGATTTGAAGCAAAATTTGAAACCAAGATACATGGTTGTCCAAAAGCTTGGTCACAGAGGTCGGTTTCAAGGAGCGTCTTCACGGAGGGCGGAGAAGTTTAGGGAGGAAGTTCAGAGTTTAGACAAGGTGAGAACGAGATGCTTGGCAGTGGTGGACTTGTCAATTCTCACTGGCTCGGCTCGTACACAAAGTATGACCAACTAGACGAGGCAGCAGAGGATTTTGACACTCGGATTTTGACACTCCACACCTCAGTCTTCTGGAGAGAAGGGGAGAAAATAAGTAAGGAAAATTTACATGAATTATAGACAGATTTGGCCAATGCCTATGTTGTTTTTATACAGTTTTTAATTTTTTGTCATACTTTTACCTTCCCAACCTGCTGCAATTTCTTTTCGCATTGCTCCATTTAAAAAAAAAATTATTCGTCCAATGGAACGTTTTTCAATAAATGCAGAGGGTTCTGCTTCTGTCTGGCTCTTGCCGTCATGTGTTTATGAATCCAGATCTCCGTGTCCTGTCATATCCTGTATTACAATGGGACAGACAGGCGAGATGTGGCATTTGATTTCAAAGCCTGGAATAATAACATGCAAGTTCTAAAAAGGGTCATCTTTTTATCAGAAGCCAAGGAGGCAGCGTTTGTACAATATTAATCACAGCCGAGCAAGTAAATGGCTTTTGTGTTTCAGCGCGCTGAGGATAAGCATGCATAATTTATATGCCCCAGTGGCCTAAGGTTTTTGCGATAATATTTCTTCAGGAATTTAACATCACTGGGTTTCTGTCTCTTTTTTTTTTAAATCCTCTCTCGCTCTTTCACGCACTAATTGTTTTTTTTCTCTCTTGATTTTTGTCTTCTGCGAACAGGTCACCCGGAAGGTCAAGTCCATGCAGATGTTCCGTAAGCCGGTGAACACTGCCATCCAAGGTGACCGCGTAGGGATCTGTGTCACCCAGTTTGACCCCAAACAGCTGGAGCGGGGCCTGGTCTGCACCCCAGAGTCCCTGCGCACCCTTCATGCCGCCATTATCTCCGTGAAGAAGATTCCTTATTTCAAAGGATCAGTCCACACCAAGGCCAAGTTCCACATCACTGTTGGCCACGAAACGGTCATGGGAAAGGTGACGTTCTTCAGCCCCGTCCCCGAGGAGTTTGAGGACGAACCCGTGACGGATTGTTTCGTCTTTGACCGGGAATATCTTTATCAGGAAGAATACCTGTCGCCAGCCAAGGACGCTGGCGCCGATCTCAGCGAGGCCGGTACCCAAACAGAGGGAGGCCGGGCTCCCAGGCAGCAGTGGGCCCTGTTGGAGTTCGAGAAACCCGTGACCTGCCCCAAGCTGTGCCTGGTGATAGGCTCCAAGCTGGACACCAACATCCACGCCAACACCTGCCGGCTGGCTTTTCATGGCGTCTTGCTGGAAGGCTTTGAGGAGAAAAACTACGCAGAGGACTCTCTGCCCAAGCTGAAGATCTTCAAGCTAAAGCACAAAGAGGGGCAAGTGGAAAGGGTAAGCAAGTCTGACACACCATCACCTGACATCCATCACCTCCTTCTGATGTTCTCAGAAGCTGGAACAGTTAGAGGGAAACATTGCATTTACAAGTCCATTTTCATGGAATCACCAATCATAAAACTGGCAACTTAAGCAATAAGTATCACCAAATTTTGAATTCTTAGAGCATCATTTGAAACTGTGCCCACTAGTAATAGTTTCCACTAAAGTTCAGATAATATTTATGCATAGTATTTACAGCACAGAAACAGGCCATTCGGCCCAGCTGGTCTATGCCAGTGTTTCTGCTCCACACAAGCCTCCTCCCACCAATGTTTCCTTTAAGCTGTATGACTGCACAGCGCTCTGGAGGTCCCGGACAGCCAGCTCCCCGACTTTTAAATGGAGAAACCGCACATGCGCGGAATTTTGAATGCGCCACAAAGCCTGTTAAAGGGGCCGCGCAGCCCAAAAAATAATTAGAGAGAACATTAAAATTAAACAACTGGCACAGGCACGATGGGCTGAATGGTCTCCTTCTGTGCTGTCTGATTCAATGTTAACATTGCCTCCCACCCTACTTCAGCCAACCTGATCTGCATATCCTTCTTTTCCTTTCTCCCTCATTTACTTACCTAGCTTCACCTTAAAGGCACCATATGTGTTTAACTATTTTTGTTCTATTTTCCCAACTTAAGAACATTACAGAAGTCAAAAATGAGAAATGGCAATTTGGTCCATTGAAACCCAGGCCTCTAGTACCCTAACTCTCCCATTGAAACCCATCCCTCCAGTACCCTAACTCTCCCATTGAAACCCATCCCTCTAGTACCCTAACTCTCCCATTGAAATCCACCCCTCCAGTACCCTAACTCTCCCATTGAAGCCCATCCCTCCAGTACCCTAACTCTCCTATTGAAACCCGTTCCTCGATTTCGAGGGACTGCCTATGATGATGATTGAAACACATCCCTCCAGTACCCTAACTCTCCTATTGAAACTCATCCCTCCAGTACCCTAATTCTCCTATTGAAGCCCATCCCTCTAGTACCCTAATTCTTCCATTGAAGGTTGTCACTCTAACTCCTACATCAGCAGTCAACTACATTTTGAACACTCCTAATGATTCTGTCATTTCTATCCTGCCCGACAGATCATTGCGAATGTTTATCACTCTTGAATTAAAGATGTTTTTATTAATGTTTGTCTTACTCCGAGATCACACTACAGATGTCACATGTTACAAATGTCCTCGCTGACCTACATTGGCTCCCGGTACGGTATGGCCTCGCCCTCCCTATCTCTGTAACTCTATAACCTTCCGAGAACTCTACGTTCCTCCATTTCTGGCCTATTGCGCATCCCTTATTTTAATCTATCCACCATTGGCGGCCGTGCCTTCAGCTGACGAGGTCCTAACCTCTGGAATTCCTTACCTAAACCTCCCACCTCTCCACCTCTCTCTGCTCCATGAAGACGCTGCTTAAAACCTACCTCTTTGTCCAAGCTGTCCAAAGATCTCCTTATGTGGCTCGTTGTCAAATTTTGTTTATCGCTCCTGTGAAGCGCCTCGCGACGTTTTATTACGTTAAAGATGTGATATAAATACTTGTTGTAGATTCAAAAACTATCTTAAAATGCTGGTTACTTCTGAGCCCCAAACCGAGACTGACCAAACACCTGACAAAACGCCAATTAATCTCTGAGTGACCTCGCGTTGCGTTCACTTATATCAACCAGAATTTCCCCCTTTAAAGGGATAGACTGGCATAAGCACAGCTATGCCTGAGCAGCAGAATAATACATCGGGCATTATCTGACATATTCGCAATAAAGCAGCGCATCATCCAGCCGGCCATAAGTAATATCATGGGACATACACGGAGATGTTTTGATCGGGAGACGTGACCAGGTTAACAGCGAGAGGCTGAGGAATATCGGGTAATGGGATATGGCACAGCAGGGTCAGAGAATGGCAGACAGAGAGTATGGGATGGAGGTGGGAGATGAGGGGGTATGGGATTGGGGGACCAAGGATATGAGACAAAGGGGTATCGGATAGGGGATAGTGGGTATGGGACAGGGCTGTGGGGAAAGAGCAGGAGAGTGGGAATAATTGGATAGCTCTTTCAAAGAACTGACACAGGCATGCTGGTGTGAATGGCCTCCTTCTGTGTGGCATAATTCTATGATGGGATGGGGTATTGGATAGCGTAGAGAGGATATAAGAACATAAGAAATAGGTGCAGGAGTAGGCCATTTGGCCCCTCAAGCCTGCTCCGCCGTTCAGTAAGATCATGGCTGATCTGATCTTGGCCTCAACTCCACTTCCCTGCCCCTCCCCATAACCCTTAACTTCCTTATCGTTCAAAAATCTGTCTGGGATAGGGGATAGAAGGTGTGGGAAATAGAGTATGGGATAAGATTGGATAGGGAACAGAGGGTATAGGCTAGGGCTATGGGGGAAGAGCAGGGGGAGTGGGACTAATTGGATAGCTCTTTCAAAGAGCCGGCACAGGCATGATGGACCGAATTGCTTCCTTCTGTGCTGTATCATTCTATTCTTTTTTTATTCTGATATTTACTTTGTTGAATTTTGGTTCAAGACCTTTTCTCAGCTGCACGGGCAAATGGCTGGATGCCTTTGTTGTAATGTTTAGAATAGTTTAGCACGAAGATACGGTGGTCGTTTCGATTTACAAACTGTATCCCACCAATGCAGTTTTGTCAGAGATCCCAGCCACTGGCAAATTTCATCATTCAGAATTTGCCAAATTCTACAACATGTATTTGGCTACAACATGTGGGAAGCCAAAGAAAGGCTGAAATATTTTGTCTTGGTTAACTGGATCCGCAGCGATTAAGTTGCAGCAGGTTGTTTATAGGCACACCCCACGGAGAGTCAATGAGTTACTTGCGGTTAAATCGCAGCATGTGTCTTTACTTATCATAATTAGAGGGTCCAGAACAAGGCCGCAGTGATCGAACTGTGAGCTTTGTATTCAGCGAGATTGATATTGCTGTGTAGCCCTTTCACTGGTGCACATGTAACGTTCAGTAATGTTACAGAGCCAGCCTGCTTTCACATTCCACCAGCGGCAAATGCATATTTTACACGTGAGAAGCTACTTTTGCTGCCTTCAGTTCCATTCTGACCATTCATAGGTTCTGCTCAATGCCGTGGATAAGATTTCAGGAGTGAGCAGATAAATGGAGCCCAATCTGTGGAGTGTAAAATAGGCCGCATTGTTTGCCATGTTACAGTAGCTATTCCAGATTCAGGAGTGCAGGATGTAAAACTCCCTTTGTCATACTCAACAAAGAGCTGAAAATATGGCCGCTCTCAAAAGTTCCATTCTGTTTAATGCTTGCACATCCTCGATTGTCTTGCACTTAAAAAAAAACTGCTATCGAATTTCAGCACTCAACAAGACACAACCACCTTTGTCTTCTTGGATAAAGGGCGTGGAACACTCCCGCTTTATTGCCCGCCCCAAAAAGCCTTTGCAGTCTAACTTATTTTCTTATAACATTATCCATGTTGTGCACGAACTGTTGACTTTCAGGTCCGTGTGACAATCGGGGAGGGGGGGCAGGTGGAGGGGTATTCCAGTTCGCTGAGTTCTCTGCTGCTTGAGCACATAAATCTAGTTTAACACTCCAGTGCAGTGCCGAGGGAGTGCTGTACTGCTGGATGTGTCATCCTTCAGATGAGACATAAGAAATAGGAGCAGGAGTAGGTCATTTGGCCTCTCAAGCCTGCTCTGCCATTCAGTAACATCATGGCTGATCTAATCATGGACTCAGCTCCACTTCACTGCCCGTTCCCCATAACCCTTTATTCCATTATCGCTCAAAAATCTGTCTATCTCCGTCTTAAATATATTCAATGACCCAGCCTCCACAGCTCTCTGGGACAGAGAATTCCACAGATTTACAACCCTCTGAGAGAAGAAATTCCTCCTCATCTCAGTTTTAAATGGGCGGCCGCTTATTCTGAGACAATGCCCCCTAGTTTTAGTTTCTCCTATGAGTGGAAATATCCTCTCTGCATCTACCATGTCAAGCCCTCTCATTATCTTATATGTTTTGTTAAGATCACCTCTCATTCTTTTTGAACTCCAATGAGCATAGGCCCATCTCACTCAACCTATCTTCATAAGTTAACCCCCTCACCTCCAGAATCAACATAGTGAACCTTCTCTGAACATCCTCCAATGCAAGTACATCCTTCCTTAAATACGGAGACCAACACTACGCAGGTGTGGCCTCACCAATACCCTGTACAGTTGTAGCAGGACTTTGCTGCTTTTATACTCTATCCCCCTTGCAATAAAGGCCAACATTTCATTTGCCTTCTAATTACTTGCGGTACCTGCATACTAACTTTTTGTGTTTCATGTACAAGGACCCCCAGATACCGCTGTACTGCAGCACTTTGCAATTTTTCTCCATTTAAATTATAATTTGCTTTTCTATTTTTTCTGCCAAAGTGGATAACCTCACATTTTCCCACATTATACTCCATCTGCCAAATTTTTGCCCACTCACTTAGCCTATCTATATCCCTTTGCAAATTATTTGCGTCTTCTTCACAATTTGCTCTCCCACCCATCTTTGTATCATCAGCAAACTTGGCTACATTATACTCGGTCCCTTCATCCAAGTCATTAATATAGATTGTAAATAGTTGAGGACCCAGCACAGATCTCTGCAGCACCCGACTAGTCACTGTTTGCCAACCGGAAAATGACCCATTTATCCCGACTCTCTGTTTTCTGTTAGTTAGCCAATCCTCTATCCATGCTAATATATTACTCCAACCCCGTGAAATGTTATCTTGTGCAGTAACCTTTTATGTGGCACCTTATTGAATGTCTTCTGGAAATCCAAATACACCGCATCCACTGGTTCCCCCTTATCTACCCTGTTCGTTACATCCTTAAAGAACTCCAGCAAATTTGTCAAACATGATTTCCCTTTCATCAAACCATGTTGACTCTGCTTGATTGAATCATGCTTTTCTAAATGTCCTGCTACTGCTTCCTTAATAATGGACTCCAGCATTTTACCAACGACAGACGTTAGGCTAACCGGTCTATAGTTTCCTGCTTTCTGTCTGCCTCCATATTTTAAATAGAGGCGTTACATTTGTGGTTTTCTAGTTCGCTGGGACTTTAAACCGAGGCCCTCTCTCAGGTGGATGTAAAAGATCCCATGGCACTATTTCGCAGAAGAACAAGGGAGTTATACCCGGTGTCCTGGCCAATATTTATCTCTCAATCAACATAACAAAAACAGATTACCTGGTCATTATCACATTGCTGTTTGTGGGAGCTTGCTGTGCGCAGGTTGGCTGCTGCGTTTCCCACATTATAACAGTGACTACACTCCAAAAAAGTACTGCAGTGGCTGTAAAGCACTTTGAGACGTCCGGTGTTCGTGAAAGGCTTTATATAAATGTAAGTCTTTTTGTAGCCCTGTGATTGGACTAAAAGATGGCAAGTCTATAACAGGCTGGGGCATGACTCTGTTGGGTCCTTCCTTCCTCTGAGGAGCAGCAGAGTTGCTTTGGTAGAAGGATGAAAGCTTCAAAAAGGAGTCACACCTCCATACCGAGGTGGAACACTGATGGGTGTTTGGAATGGATCTGTGGGCGCGCTGAGAGAAGTTAAAGTACCATCAAATGTTGGTGGAGAGATATTGGGCATTGGTGGGAATCCAAGAGCAGCTGGAAGGATCATCGGAGAAAAGGACTGTATCCATATCTCTGAAATGTCTTTCAGCCCTACAGCCCTCGGAAAGTTCTGCATTCTTCCAATTCTTGGCCATACCCAGCTTCCTTCACCCCACCATTGGCGGCCATGCGTAGGCCCTAAGTTCTGGAATTCCCTGCCTAAACCTCTCCGTCTCTGCACTGCTCTTTCCTCCTTTAAGACGCCCTGTAAAAACTACCTCTTTGACCCAGCTTTTGGTCACCTGTCCCAATATCTCCTTTTTTAGTTTGCTGTCAATTTTTGCCTGATAATGCTCCTGTGAAGTGCCTTGGGACGTTTTTCTACATTAAAAGTGCTGTTTAAATGCAAGCTATTGTAGGGAAAATAAAGCTTGTGTGGTGATGTGAGGGGGAAATGCCCAAGTAGTCTGAAGTGAAGGCGGGTTTACATTATGTTGTCTATTTTGTTCAGTATTGCCGTGGACCATATATCATCATCATCGGCAGTCCCTCGGAATCGAAGAAGACTTGCTTCCACTCTTAGCGTGAGTTCTTAGGTGGCTGTACAGTCCAATACGAGAACCACAGGTTGGACAGACAGTGGTTGATGGGAAGGGTGGGTGGGGAGCCTGGTTTGCCGCACGCTCCTTCCGCTGCCTGCGCTTGATTTCTGCATGCTCTCGGCGACGATACTCGAGGAGCTCAGTGCCCTCCCGGATGCACTTCCTCCACTTAGGGCGGTCTTTGGCCAGGGACTCCCAGGTGTCAGCGGGGATGTCGCACTTTATCAGAGAGGCTTTGAAGGTGTCCTTGTAACGTTTCTGCTGCCCACCCTTGGCACATTTGCCATGGACGAGTTCCAAGTAGAGCACTTGCTTTGGGAGTCTCGTGTCTGGCATGCGAACTATGTGGCCTGCCCAGCGGAGCTGATCAAGTGTGGTCAGTGCTTCAATGCTGGGCATGTTGGTCTGGATGAGGGTGCCAATGTTGGTGTGTCTGTCCTCCCAGGGGATTTGTAGGATCTTGCAGAGACATCGTTGGTGGTATTTCTCCAGCGACTTGAGGTGTCTACTGTACATGTCCATGTCTCTGGGCTATACAGGAGGGCAGGTATTACTGCGGCTCTGTAGACCATGAGCTTGGTGACAGTTTTGAGGGCCTGATCTTCAAACACTCTTCCTCAGGCAGCCGAAGGCTACACTGGAGGTGGAGTTGGATCTCGTCATCAATGCCTGCTCTTGTTGATAGGAGGCTCCCGAGATAAAGGAAGTGGTCCACATTGTCCAAGGCTGCGCCGTGGATCTTGATGCCTGGGGGGCAGTGCTGTGCGGAGAGGACAGGCTGGTGGAGGACCTTTGCCTTACTAATGTTTAGCGTAAGGCCCATGCTTTCATACGCCTCGGTAAATACGTCGACTATGTCCTGGAGTTCAGCCTGTGTGTGTGCACAGATGCAGGCGTCGTCTGCGTACTGTAGCTCGACGATAGAGGTTGGAGTGGTCTTGGACCTGGCCTGGAGATGGCAAAGATTGAACATCTTCCCATTGCTTCTGTAGTTTAGTTCCACTCCAGCGGGGAGCTTGTCAACTGTGAGGTGGAGCATGGCAGCGAGGAAGATTGAGAAGAGTGTTGAGGCAATGACGCCCCATATCTAAGCCTCAATGGGATAGCGGTTGTGTAAGGCACCTTATAAATGCAAATTCACAGAATCATACAGCACAGAAGGAGGCCATTCGGTTTCTCATGCCCATGCCAGCTCTTTGGAAAAACTATCTAATTCACATTCCCCCGCCCTTTCCGCATAGTCCTGCAAATGTTTGTTTCTTCCTGCCGCAGAGGCAACAACGCGAAGAATAGATCTTCCCAATAGTCCAGACCCACAAAAGTCAGGCAGGATGAACCAGTGAATATAAATGCAAGTGGAACTGAGCATCATGGCCATTGGGGCTGATTGCCAAAGTTCAAAGTCTCACAGGCAGTAATTTGTACACCCCTGGGTTAAGGCACTTCAGCCTTGAAATCATTGGGTTGAAAATATTGGGTTGAAACTTCTGTTAAAATAGCCGACAAAATAATTTCATACGAACATGTTATGTAATCAGACACTAATAACTGCACGGCCTAATTTCAAGGCCATTGTTCGACAGCATAAAAGTAGTTCACTTTATGTGTAATGTGTTCCATGCTTAACCTGTGAGTGCTGCAGGATTTAAAAGGTGGAAAACTTCCAATTCCTGAACCTGACATCCTGAACCTTAATGAGTACAAAATTCCCCTATTCCGCAAAACACAATCGAGTGGTTTACATTGAACAAACCTAGTTGTATTTCTTGGGAGAAAAATAATCCTTGTAGTGGCCCATAAGGGATATTTGAGCAATAGCACTAATTAGGGCGAGCGATTTGGTCCAAAAAATGATTCATCATTACTTAGTTCTACTTGGAAATCGGCTTTTTTCCTGCATCCTGCAATTTTTCTGTGAAATCCTATGCTTTGTGCAAAGATTTGCGTGAGTACATTGGCGGGGATATGTTGCAAGACGTCTCGATGAGACAAATCATTTAGTCTAGCAATGGTATGTGGAAAGTGCCTCATTTTAAGGTTAGGGCTGCTATTGGGGCCACTGCACTTGGTGGATGGGCCAGATGATGCATGTTGCCCTTGGCTGTTGTGCAAGATTTTGCACTGGTTCAACTATTGTTTTCATGGTGTTTTGCGGAATATACAGTTCTCCAGCAATTCTCTCCGTCCTAATCTTCTTTTACTGTCACTACAAACATGCGTGGAATATTTGCCGTTTGCAGAAAGCAGTGTGTGGACTCTTAACCACGGTAGGAAAATTATTAACCGTCCAGACCTCCTCCCTGGCAATCTGTACAAGAATTACATAGAATTACAGAGAATGTACAGCACAGAATCAAGCCATTCGGCCCAACAAGTCCATGCCGGTATTTATGCTCCACACGAGCCTCCTCCCAAATTTCTTTAACCCCGTCACCATATCCTTCTATTCCTTTCTCCCTCGTGTGTTTATCTAGCCTCCCCTTAATGCATCTTTGCTATTCGCCTCAACCACTCCCTGTGGTAGCGAGTTCCACATTCCCACCACTCTCTGGGTAAAGAAGTTTCTGCTGAATTCCCCATTGGATTTATTAGTGACCATCTGATGGTTATGGCCCCTCGTTTTGGATTCCCCACAATTCTGTCACCCTCTTCCCCGGTTCAGCAACCCTGAAGAGGGAAGAGCAGGATAATACAACAGTGAAGATAAAACTGTGTCACCACCTCTGCTTCAGGCACTTGCAGAAACGGTGACGAACCCAAAGACAATTCAGACCAGGTTGGATGACCCCATGTACACCTCCCACACCCAACATGGCTTCCTTGATCCTGTAGTGTACAGCTCTTAAATGTTCAACCCCTACATGTGAAGCAGCACTTGTGCAAGTTTTAATCTTAAAATGAAATATTGGTGCCAGAATCATGCCACAGTGAAATCTTTATTGGAAAGTCAAAGGACCGACACAGTCATTATTCCTTATTGGTGGCTCAGCTTACGAAAGCCTCTACTCATTTCACTGGTGCTTCACCCTCTGGCTGCTTTTGTTCTGCAAGACCATCAGTAGGCCGGGGCCATTAGAGGGAGCAATGTGCGACGGCATGCCACTGCAGGGAGCAGCAAGTGTTGCTGCAGGAGGGCGATGGCTGTGAAGACGGGTCTGGATTTGATGTCACCCAAATCCAGGTCACTGATTGGAGTGCGGGCAGGTACAGCTGGAACGTCGAGGCAGAGGAGCGGTGAGAGTTCATAGGGGGACGTGATCGGGGCCCAGAAGAGGCGTGAGTTCGGGTTCTAGAAGAAGTGAGGGCCCAGGGGCAGCATGAGCCAGCCCACACTGCGATATGTGTGCACACTCGGTCCGTTCAGTTGAGCTGGTCGCCAGTCGTCTTGGTGAATCCTTGCCACTGGACCAAGACCTTGCTCTGTCAAGCCCATGTGGCGGCTAGTGTGTAACGGCCACCACACACTAAAAGAAATCCACGCACAGGCATCTTCCACTCTTCAACGTGTAGTTCGGGACCTGGAATATTAGGTCCTTCATTGAAACACCAATGAACTCATCCCTTTTTGGCGTGGAAGCAAGTCATCCTTGGAAGAAGGGACCGAGTGTAACGTAGCCAAGTTTGCTGACAATACAAAGGTGGGAGGAAAAGCAATGTGTGAGGAGGACACAAAAAATCTGCAAAAGGACATAGACAGGCTAAGTGAGTGGGCAAAACTTTGGCAGATGGAGTATAATGTTGGAAAGTGTGAGGTCATACACTTTGGCAGAAAAAAAATCAAAGAGCAAATTATTATTTAAATGGAGAAAGATTGCAAAGTGCTGCAGTACAGCGGGACCTGGGGGTACTTGTGCATGAAACACAAAAGGATAGTATCTAGGTATAGCAAGTGATCAGGAAAGCCAATGGAATCTTGGCCTTTATTGTCAAGGGGATGGAGTATAAAAGCAGGAAATACTTGCTACAGTTATACAGGGTATTGGTGAGGCCACACCTGGAAACATAGAAACATAGAAAATAGGTGCAGGAGTAGGCCATTCGGCCCTTCGAGCCTGCACCGCTATTCAATGGGTTCATGGCTGAACATGCAATTACAGTACCCCATTCCTGCTTTCTCGCCATACCCCTTGATCCCCCTAGTAGTAAGGACTACATCTAACTCCTTTTTGAATATATGTAATGAATTGGCCACAACAACTTTCTGTGGTAAAGAATTCCACAGGTTCACCACTCTCTGGGTGAAGAAGTTTCTCCTCATCTCGGTCCTAAATGGCTTACCCCTTGGACTGTGACCCCTGGTTCTGGACTTTCCCAACATTGGGAACATTCTTCCTGCATCGAACCTGTCTGAACCCGTCAGAATTTTAAACGTTTCTATGAGATCCCCTCTCATTCTTCTGAACTCCAGTGAATACAAGCCCAGTTGATCCAGTCTTTCTTGATATGTCAGTCCCGCCATCCCGGGAATTAGTCTGGTGAACCTTTGCTGCACTCCCTCAATAGCAAGAATGTCCTTCCTCAAGTTAGGAGACCAAAACTGTACACAATACTCCAGGTGTGGCCTCACCAAGTGTACAACTGTAGTAACCCCTCCCTGCCCCTGTACTCAAATCCCCTCGCTATGAAGGCCAACATGCCATTTGCTTTCTTAACCGCCTGCTGTACCTGCGTGTAGTTTTGAAACATAGAAACATAGAAAATAGGTGCAGGAGTAGACCATCCAGCCCTTCGAGCCTGCACCACCATTCAATAAGATCATGGCTGATCATTCCTTCAGTACTCCGTTCCTGCTTTCTCTCCATACCCCTTGATCCCTTTAGCCGCAAGAGCCATATCTAACTCCCTCTTGAATATATCCAATGAACTGGCATCAACAACTCTCTGCGGTAGGGAATTCCATAGGTTAACAACTCTGTGAGTGAAGAAGTTCCTCCTCATCTCAGTCCTAAATGGCTTACCCCTTATCCTAAGACTATGTCCCATGGTTCTGGACTTCCCCAACATAGGGAACATTCTTTCTGCATCTAACCTGTCCAGTCCCGTCAGAATTTTATATGTTTCTATGAGATCCCCTCTCATCCTTCTAAACTCCAGTGAATACAGGCCCAGTTGATCCATTGTCTCCTCATATGTCAGTCCTACCATCCCAGGAATCAGTCTGGTGAACCTTCGCTGCACTCCCTATTTCCATATTTACGAAAGGATATACTTGCTTTGGAGGCAGTTCAGAGAAGGTTCACTAGGTTGATTCCGGAGATGAGGGGGTTGACTAATGAGGAAAGGTTGAGTAGGTTGGGCCTCTATTCATTGGAATTCAGAAGAATGAGAGGTGATCTTATCGAAACGTGCAAGATTATGAGAGGGCTTGACAAGGTGGATGCAGAGAGGATGTTTCCACTGATGGAGGAGACTAGAACTAGAGGGCATAATCTTAAAATAAGGGGCTGTCCATTTAAAACTGAGATGAGGAGAAATTTCTTCTCTCAGAGGGTTGTATATCTGTGGAATTCGCTGCCTCAGAGAGCTGTGGAAGCTGGGATGTTGAATAAATTTAAGCCAGAAATAGACAGTTTCTTAAACGATAAGGGAATAAGGTGTTATGGGGAGCGGGCAGGGAAGTGGACCTGAGTCCATGATCGGATCAGCCATGATCGTATTGAATGGCGGAACAGGCTCGAGGGGCCATATGGCCTACTCCTGTTCCTATTTCTTATGTTCTTATCCTCGATACTAGGGACCTCGATATGATGATGATGATGCTATTGTTCAAAATGTTGTTTCTTTAATGAGAATAATGACAGCAGATTAATGGTGCCATCTACAAGACGCACTGCAGGAACTCACCAAGGCATCTGACACAGCACCCCTCAAACCCGCGACCTGTACCACCTAGGACAACGGCAGCAGGTGCATGGGAACACCACCACCTCCAAGTTCCCCTCCAAGTCACACACCATCCTGACTTGGAAATATATCCATGTTCCTTCATCGTCGCTGAGTCAAATTCCTGGAACTCCCTCCCTAACAGCACTGTGGGAGCACCTTCACCACACGGACTGCAGCAGTTCAAGAAAGCGGCTCACCACCACCTTCTCAAGGGCAATTAGGGATGGGCAATAAATGCTGGCCTTGTCAGTGATGCCCACATGAATGAATGAAGAAAACCCAGAGTTTTAGGTATAATTAGGTTTGAGTGTACAGATCACGTTTGCCAAAGGGGAAGAGCATCCAAATACAACATGAGCGCATGCACTTAAAAGTGTGTGTCATATAGAACCCATATTTATGTTTTCTTCTTGGGAAAAAAAACAGTTTTTATGTTAGAAGAGCAGGAAGCAAGAATACCATTGATGCTAATGGAGTTCACGGATCCTATTTTGGGTCTGGTGCATTCTGAACATTCAGAATAACCAAACAGCTTGTAAGCTGAAACCACTTCTATTTTTGAGAATTGTGGCAGCGCTTGCGTACCGAGAATAACATTGTAACTCGGTCACAATTTGTTTTTTTTTAAGTGAAGATCTGTTCCTCGTTTCTTCATTTCTTCACTTGAAATATTCGGGCTCAGGTTTTGCAGCTGTCTTTTGATGGAAAACATATGCCCGACTTGAAAAACTACAAAGAGAACTTTGTGCGTAAAGGGTTAAAGAATAAAATGTCAAAAAAAAAACTAATCCTAACCACATATTGTCTTTCTTAATTGTACTGTAGCCAACATTTATGTTGTCTGGGGACATTCTTATTGCTAACCCTGGTCAGATAAAATTAGTCTTTCAAGAATATACTGACCCAGATTTAACCCTGCAGTGGAATTCCTGATGACACCGACAATACTGAGCTCGCACTGTGTAACGAGTGCTGACAGAATGCTGTTAGAAGCTGTGGAATTAGATCTAAAGATGATTTGCAGCCTTCGCATAGCTCCCCTTGCTGTAACTTGAAAACCTTTATTAGTCATAAATAAAGGCCTTTTTCTTTTTTTTTAAAAAAAACTTCTGTATGTCATTAGCTAATATTTATCCCTCAGCCAACATCACTAAAAACAGATTATCTGGTCATTTATTCTGCTGTTTGTGGAATCTTGGTGTGCGCAAATTGGCTGCCGCGTTTCTTACATTACAACAGTGACTACATTTCTCAATGTACTTAATTAGCTGTAAAGCGCTTTGGGACGTACTGAAGTCATAAAAAGTGCTATATAAATGTAAGTCTTTCTTTCTGAACTTGCTTTCGTTAATTTCATTTCACTCCCTGTAAAACAGTCATAATTTATTTTTACTTTCAACGCAGTTTAAACGTTTCAGTCTAGTTTTTGCTGTCTGATCTCTCATCAGTTATGTCCCTCTAACACCGCAACTCTCCGCTCCAAACTAATCCCTCTGGTACCCTGCTTCCCCCCCACCCCCGAGAGCTCACCCCTCAAGTACCCTAACTCTCCGCTCCAAGCTAATCCCTCTGGTACCCTGCTCCCCCCCCCCCCCCGACAGCTCACCCCTCTAGTACCCTAACTCTTCCATTGAAGCATAGCCTTCCAATATTCCAATTATCCCATTGAAGCTTGTCCCTCGAGTACAGATGTGGTGATGTAATGGTTGTACTGGTGGACCAGCAACCCAGAGGCTGGGCATTCAAATCTCATCATGACAAGTTGTGAAATTGAATTGAATAAATCTGGTATCAGAGTCCTTCACTGAAAGGAGCCTCACCTGTATGTGACTATTCCACACAATGTGGTTGACTCTTTGGGCTGGATTTTCGGCTTTTATGATTTTGGGGTGGTAATGTCAGTGGAGCGGTAAGGTTTGTGCCTCGGAACAATTTGCGCCTCAGTGAGTAATATTGGGCAGCTGGGTCCTGAGTCAGGGGGCGCAGCGCTCAGGGATGCCTTGTACACTTCTCTTGGGCGCTAGAATAGGAAACTCCCGAGCTAAAGAGCCGGGCCGGGAGCACTCCGAGAGACGCTGGCGGGGAGGAGGGGAGGGGGGGGGGCGGGAGGGAACTAAAAAAAAAACCACAGAAACATTCCCAAAATATTGGCCACGCCACCACAGCACAAATCACAAAAATAATTAAAAGCAAAAACAATCACACTTACTTTAGGAATTCATTACTTACCTCTCCGCAGTTGGTATGTTGGACCGCCTGATTTCCCAGGCAGTCACTGCGAGGTGCGCTGCGGGGCATCTGGGTCAGGGAAGAGTCAAAACTCGTGCCGGTGTCGCAACCAGGGGCGTTACACACTGGGCACAGCTCTTCCGGGTGGTGCTGCTCCGCGCCACCGCTAAACCGGCCCCAAGGAACGCTGCGGGGCGCTGGAGGCTGGCCACACGCCCAGAACACTTCACCACCGCCATTGCCGCCACTCCAGGTGAAAAGCGGAGAGGAGACAAAAATCCGCCCCTTAACGCGCTGTGAAGTGGCTAAGCAAGCCTCACAGTTGTATAATCAAAAGAAGGCCCACCACCACCTTCTCGGACAATAAGTGTGACCTGGCTCTCCCATTGAAGCCCACACTCCAGTATCCGAATTCTCAACAACAACAATTCTCCTAGCTTAATATCCAGCTGTCTTTTTAATGCCTCTAAACTCTATCCGCTGCTTCGTCCTGGTGGAATTCTGCATTAGGATGGAGAATGAAACAGTTAATTCAGAGACCATGGTCCAGAACTTAAAGAAGGGTAACTTTGAAGGTATGAAGTGTGAATTGGCTAGGATAGATTGGTGAATGATACTTAAGGGGTTGACTGTGGATGGGCAATGGCAGACATTTAGAGACCGCATGGATGAATTACAACAATTGTACATTCCTGTCTGGCGTAAAAATAAAAAAGGGAAGGTGGCTCAACCGTGGCTATCTAGGGAAATCAGGGATAGTATTAAAGCCAAGGAAATGGCATACAAATTGGCCAGAAATAGCAGCGAACCTGGGGACTGGGAGAAATTTAGAACTCAGCAGAGGAGGACAAAGGGTTTGATTAGGGCAGGGAAAATGGAGTACGAGAAGAAGCTTGCAGGGAACATTAAGGCGGATTGCAAAAGTTTCTTTAGGTATGTAAAGAGAAAAAGGTTAGTAAAGACAAACGTAGGTCCCCTGCAGTCAGAATCAGGGGAAGTCATAACGGGGAACAAAGAAATGGCAGACCAATTGAACAAGTACTTTGGTTCAGTATTCACTAAGGAGGACACAAACAACCTTCCGGATATAAAAGTGGTCAGAGGGTCTATTAAGGAGGAGGAACTGAGGGAAATCTTTATTAGTCGGGAAATTGTGTTGGGGAAATTGATGGGATTGAAGGCCGATAAATCCCCAGGGCCTGATGGACTGCATCCCAGAGTACTTAAGGAGGTGGCCTTGGAAATAGCGGATGCATTAACAGTCATTTTCCAACATTCCATTGACTCTGGATCAGTTCCTATCGAGTGGAGGGTAGCCAATGTAACCCCACTTTTTAAAAAAGGAGGGAGAGAGAAAGCAGGGAATTATAGACCGGTCAGCCTGACCTCAGTAGTGGGTAAAATGATGGAATCAATTATTAAGGATGTCATAGCAGCGCATTTGGAAAATGGTGACATGATAGGTCCAAGTCAGCATGGATTTGTGAAAGGGAGATCATGCTTGACAAATCTTCTGGAATTTTTTGAGGATGTTTCCAATAAAGTGGACAAAGGAGTACCAGTTGATGTGGTATATTTGGACTTTCAGAAGGCTTTCGACAAGGTCCCACACAGGAGATTAATGTGCAAAGTTAAAGCACATGGGATTGGGGGTAGTGTGCTGACGTGGATTGAGAACTGGTTGTCAGACAGGAAGCAAAGAGTAGGAGTAAATGGGTACTTTTCGGAATGGCAGGCAGTGACTAGTGGGGTACCGCAGGGTTCTGTGCTGGGGCCCCAGCTGTTTACATTGTACATTAATGATTTAGACGAGGGGATTAAATGTAGTATCTCCAAATTTGCGGATGACACTAAGTTGGGTGGCAGTGTGAGCTGCGAGGAGGATGCTATGAGGCTGCAGAGTGACTTGGATAGGTTAGGTGAGTGGGCAAATGCGTGGCAGATGAAGTATAATGTGGATAAATGTGAGGTTATCCACTTTGGTGGTAAAAACAGAGAGACAGACTATTATCTGAATGGTGACAGATTAGGAAAAGGGAAGGTGCAACGAGACCTGGGTGTCATGGTACATCAGTCATTGAAGGTTGGCATGCAGGTACAGCAGGCGGTTAAGAAAGCAAATGGCATGTTGGCCTTCATAGCGAGGGGATTTGAGTACAGGGGCAGGGAGGTGTTGCTACAGTTGTACAGGGCCTTGGTGAGGCCACACCTGGAGTATTGTGTACAGTTTTGGTCTCCTAACTTGAGGAAGGACATTCTTGCTATTGAGGGAGTGCAGCGAAGATTCACCAGACTGATTCCCGGGATGGTGGGACTGACCTATCAAGAAAGACTGGATCAACTGGGCTTGTATTCACTGGAGTTCAGAAGAGTGAGAGGGGACCTCATAGAAACGTTTAAAATTCTGACGGGTTTGGACAGGTTGGATGCAGGAAGAATGTTCCCAATGTTGGGGAAGTCCAGAACCAGGGGTCACAGTCTAAGGATAAGGGGTAAGCCATTTAGGACCGAGATAAGGAGAAACTTCTTCACCCAGAGAGTGGTGAACCTGTGGAATTCTCTACCACAGAAAGTAGTTGAGGCCAATTCACTAAATATATTCAAAAGGGAGTTAGATGAAGTCCTTACTACTCGGGGGATCAAGGGGTATGGCGTGAAAGCAGGAAGTGGGTACTGAAGTTTCATGTTCAGCCAAGAACTCATTGAATGGTGGTGCAGGCTAGAAGGGCTGAATGGCCTGCTCCTGCACCTATTTTCTATGTTTCTATGTCCTGAAATTATTGCAGACATTTGTGACTGTGTGAAGAGGCTCCTGGTGTTATCTGATCTATCAGGCAATCTGGCCCTCGAATCTCAAGCAACTCAGTCCTATCATCCCTCAGACGGGATTTGCGTGTGTCTCTTTTACCTTGTTCATCTTCATTGCTTTCCGTTCTGCTCAGTCCTATCTGTGCTTATTTCTGATCTGCTGGATTGCTGTTTGGGAGGCGGGAGATTTGGAAGGGGCTGTTATTAGCACGGTTGTTTCAATGGTGGAGTGTCAGGGGTGCCTCAGTGGATAACGATCTCGCTTCTGAGTCAGAAACTTGAGCAAAATATAGGCTGGCACTCCAGTGTAGTGCTGAGGGAGCACCGCACTGTCAGAGGTGCCGTCTTTCGGATGAGACGTTAAACCGAGGCCCTATCTGCTCTCTCAGGTGGATGTGAATGATCAGCTGGCACTATTTTAAAGAAGAGCAGGTGGAGTCCTTCCCAGGGTCCTGGTGAATATGTAGCCCTCAACCTACATCATTAATAAAAACACAGATTATCTGGTCATTATCACAATGCTGTTTGTGGGAGCTTGCTGTGCACAAATTAGCTGCCGTGTTTCTAACATTACAACAGTGACTACACTTTAAAAGTGTTCCATTGGCTGTAAAGCGCTTTGGGACGTCCTAAGGTCTGTATAAATGCAAGTTCTTTCTTATGAAATTCTATATTAGGACACTAAAGCTTTTGGTATCAGCAACTTGAGATATTTGCAAATTACTGGGAATATGGATTAAAACTTAATATACAGCGTCCCAGGACCCTGTGTGGTCCACGGAACAAAAAGCGTAGACACTTCTGCCTTATTTGAACTATGCAACATCCCACTCTATTATAATGAATAATTTGACAGTTTGAAGACTAGTATGAAACTTCCCAAACCAACTTTATCCATAGCATAAACAATAACTTGTATTTATAATAGCGCCTTTAACGTAGTAAAACGTCCCAAGGTGCTTCACAGAAGCATTACCAAACAAAACTTGACACCGAGCCACATAAGGAGATATTAGAAATAAAAACAGAAAATGCAGGAATTGCTCTGCAGGTCAAGCAGCATCTATGGAGATAGACTTAGCGTTTCAGGTCAATGTCCTTCAAACATTTCCAGCATTTTATGTTTTTTTTTCAGATTTACAGCATCCGCAGTATTTTGCTTTTGCGTAAAGAGATATTAAGACAGGTGGGTTTTAAGAAGCGTCATAAAGGAGGAGAAGGAGGAAATTCCAGAGCTTAGGGTCCAGAAGCTGAAGGCACGGCCGCCAATGGTGGGGCGATGGAAATCAGGGGCATGCAAGGTGCCAGAATTGTAGGACGGCAGTGATCTTGGAGGGTTGCAGGGCTGGAGGAGGTTACAGAGATAGGGAGGGGCGAGGCGAGGTCATGGAAGCATTTGAAAATGAGGAGTTTAAAATCGAGGTGTTACCGGACCGTGAGCCAATGTAGGTCAGCGAGCACTCTACTATAATAAATAAGTTGCCAGTTTAAACACGAGTATGAAACTTTCCCAAAACAACTTTATCTATAACATAAACAAAAACTTGAATTTATACAGTGCCTTTAACACAGTAAAACGTGCCAAGGATGGGTGAACAGGGCATGGTGCGAGTTAGGGTCCGGATAGCAGGGTTTTGGATGAGGTCAAGTTTATAGAGGGTGTAATTTGGGAGGCCGGCCAGGAGAGCATTTGAATAGTTGAGTCTAGAGGTGACAAATGCATGGATGAGGATTTCAGCAGCAGATGAGCTGAGGCAGGGACGTGGATAGGCGATGTTACGGAGGTGAAATTAGGCGGTCATGGTGATGGAGAGGATATAGAAAGAAAGAAACACTTCCATTTCTATAACACCTTTCACAACCTCAGGATATCCCAAAGCGCTTTGCAACCAATTAAGTAATTTTGAAGTGCAGTCTCTGCTGTAATATGGAAAACGTGGCAGCCAATTTGTGCACAGTAAGCTCCCAAAAACAGCAATGTGATAATGACCGGATAATTTGTTTTTGTTTTGTTGATTGAGGGATAAATATTGGCCAGGACACCTGGGAGAACTCCCCTGCTCTTTTTCAAAATAGTGCCATGGGATCTTTTACGTCCACCTGAGAGAGCAGATGGGACCTCGGTTTAATGTCTCATCCGATAGACGGCACCTCCAATAGTGCTGCGTTCCCTCAGTGCTGCACTGGAATGCCAGCCTAGACTTTTGTGCTCAAGTCTTTGGAGTGGAGTCTCGGATATGGAGTCTGAATCTTAGCTCAGGGTCAAATAGGGGGGAAAAGGTTGTGAACGGTCTGGTTCAGCCTCAGTCAATGACTAGGAAGAGGGATGGATTTGGTGGCTAGGGAACGAAGTTTGTGGCAGGGGCCAAAAACAATTGGAGGACGCCTTCAGCAGTCATCTGTGTGAGAGAGCAAAGCCTTCATATCTGCTGCATTGGGTTGGAAGCCAGGTTTCCGAGTTAACTGGAGCTCCCATAGTGTACCTGAAATGTACAGCAGTGTTTCCCGGGAACTATCGTAAATATTTTGAATTGAGGTTTGGAATCGATGCCAAAGTTTGTTCAACAAAAAATCAAAATCAGCTCCAAAATCAGTGGAGTATGTAAACATAAAGCCAGCATGTTAAGGAGGGCGATACCGTGGCAACCAGGTAGGTTTGGTTTTCTGATGGCGGTAACTGTAGATGGGTGCACACATGGCCATGTGTCGTCAAGTTCATGACCTGTAGATGGATTGAGATGTGACTGTACCTTGCCATTCATGGTTGAATTCACTTTTTTGGATTACTTTCGCTCAAGTTATTATTTTACCTTTCATTTCCACCCAATATTCCCTGTCCGTTTCTAAAGACGCTAACTGCGCAATTCCACAGTCACTCCGCGACCTCCCATAAGTGAGCTGAGGCCGTGAGCATCAGTACCAAGTATAATCCTGACTAAACCCAATATCTCTCTTCCGCCCCCCCACCCCATACTTTTGTGTTCACACTCGCTCACACACACACACACACACACACACACACACACACACACACACACTTGCACATACACCCATTCACAACTCCTCAGATAATGAAGCAGTCTATGCCCGCATGCAGCAAGACCTGGACAACATTGAGACTTGGGCTGATAAGTGGCAAGTACCATTCGCACCACACAAGTGCCTGGCAATGACTATCTCCAACAAATGAGAGTCTAACCACCATCCCTTGACATTCAGTGGCATTACCATCGCCGAATACGCCACCATCAACATCCTGGAGGGTCACCGTTGTCCAGAAACTTAACTGGACCAGCCGCAAAAATACTGTGACTATAAGAGCAGGTCAGAGGCTGGGTATTCTGCGGCGAGTGACTCACCTCCTAATTCCCCAAAGCCTTTCATAGGATTACATCGAATATACAGCAAAGTAACAGGTCATTCTACCCAACCACTTGACTCGAGCCTCCCGTCTTTCCTCATCTAACTATCAGCATAACCCTCTATTCCCTTCTCCCTCATATGCTTATCTAGTCTCCCCTTAAATGCATCTATACTATTTGCTTCATCCACTCCCTGTGGTAGCAAGTTCCACATTCTCACCACTCTGGGTAAAGAAGTTTCTTATGAATTCTCTGTTTGATTTCTTGGTGTCTTATCTTCTATTGATGGCCTCTAGTTATGCTCTTCTCCTCATAATTTTAAAGACCTCTATTAAACCATCCCTTAGCCTTATTTTTTCAATAGAAAAGCCTGTTCATCCTTTCCTGATAGGTATACTCTCGAATTTCTGGTATCATCCTTGCAATTCTTCTCCGCACCCACTCCAGTGCCTCTATATCCTTTTTATAATATAGAGACCAGAATTGTACACACTACTCCTTGTGGTCCAACCAAGGTTCGATACAGGTTTACGTAACTTCACTACTTTTCAATTCTATCCTTCTAGAAATAAACCCTAGTTTAGCCTTGCTATCACCTATGTTACTACTTAGTGATTTGTGTATTTGTAGTCCGAGATCCCTTTGCTCCTCTACCACTCCCTATTCTTCCTACTTAAATGTAATGCCTCATATTTATCTGTGTTGAACTTCATTTGCCAATTATATGCCCATTCTACAAGTTTATTATTTTCCTGTAATTAGTTGCAGTCCTCCTTAGTATTAACTATCCCCCTCAATTTGGTGTCATCCGCAAATATAGAAATTGTGTTTTGATTCCAAAGTCTAAATCGTTATATAAATTGTGGTCACAGCACTGATCCTTGTGGAACACCACTGCCCATCGTCTGCCACTGTGAATAACTATTGTTTACCCCTACTCTCTGCTTTTTGTCTGGAAGCCAGCTAGCTATCCATTCTGCTACTCGTTCCCTGACTCCGCATTCTCGGACCTTGTTCATCAGAATTATGGGGTACCTTATCGAAGACCTTTTTAAAAAATCTAGATAAATTACATCTACTGCATTACCCATGTCTATTCTCTCTGTTACCTCTTCAAAAAGTTCACTGAGGTTGGTCAAACAAGATTTTCTTTTTTGAAATCCATGCTGACTAGTCATTATTATATTTTTGGCTTCTAGATGTTCTTCTATTTTCTCCTTTCGTAGGGATTCCATTATTTTTTCTACCACCGATGTTAAACTGACTAGTCTAGTTCTCTGGACATGTTTTATTTCCCATTATTAAATGTAAGTATTATATTTTAGTTTATTACATTGAAAATAAAATAATATTCCTGATCTCGCCTTTTAAAAAGCACAGATCAGGATTGTGATGGAATACTTTCCAATTGCCTGGATGAGTGCAGCTCCAACAATACTGGAAGCTCGATGACATCCAAGACAAAGCAGTCCACCATTCAGTCCCTCCACCACTGGCGCAACGTTCCCCTCCAAGTTACACACCATCCTGACTTAGAAATATATTGGCCGTTCCTTCATTGTCACTGGGTCAAAATCCTGGAACTCCCTTCTTAACAGCACTGTGGGAGAACCTTCACCACACGAACTGCAGCGGTTCAAGAAAGTGGTTTACCACCACCTTCTCAAGGGCAATTAGGGATGGGCAATAAATGTGAGCGACGTCCGCATCCCGTGAACGAATTAAAAAACTAATTTACTCACACGCGCACTTACATTCTCACACTCGCGCGCACACACACATTCGCACACGTACTCGCACACACACACTCTCGCACTCACACACACTCGCACTCACACTCACATACTCATACTCACACACTCATGTACATACAGACGCTCACACACTGACTCACATACACATTCAGACTCACACAGACGCACACACACACACACATACTCATGCAGCCACGCGCATATGTATATTCACACACTCCCATGCATGCACATACTCGCGTGTGCACACTCGACTGCATACTCACACACACATGTGCACACACGCACATGCATGCACACTTTCCAACTGAGTTCACTGGCTAGTGATCAGTAGTGATCCAAGGGCACTGAAATTACTTGTGGGACCACGACTGCAAGCTGACCGAGATTAGCTAACTGAGTGTGGACCAGGAATCAAAGCTGGCAGACCCGGTACCCAAATGGTTGGGGTATGTATCCCTCAGGCTGCTGGAGGAGTTCCTATTTTTAAACGAAACAGCGCACAAGTTTGGCCAGCCCTCCGAATATCTCCATCTTTGGCTCGGTGTCAATTGTTACGCCCTTCAATTCTGTGCCTTAGGATGTTTTTCCACATTAATGGCACTACATAAAGGCAAGTTGTTGTTTTAAACTGTTCTGGGGAATTTCAGGCGAGCTAAACATTTAACAAGAGTCGTAGCTGCTCAACAGCATAAAGCGCTTTTATTTTAAAAGCCGCAAAGTAAATTCGCAGCTCCAAAGGATTATGCTGAGGGGAGAAAAAAACAATGGCATAATCAAGACTTGATAAGATCAGTTCAATTTTCTGAACGAAAACTTGAGTGTGACCTCACTTATTGAAAGGTCTCCACTGTACATTAAACTTTCCCCATGTAGGGCTCTAAAACAGGAAGCAGCATCTTTAAACTTGTGGGCTTCTGTTCATGTGGGTGTGTTGGCCTTAAAAGCCCTGGTAACGAGGAGCTGTGGGTGGCAAATCCTGGGTTATCCAGAGTCCATAGCGTGAGTGGATATCTCTCCGCATTATGTACCTTGCTGGACTGGGTTTGCACTGACGCCGAATTAAATATTTCACTTGTTTGAAGTCTGGGAAATGCGTTGTTTGGTTTCGCTTGACTGCAGAAAGTATGCTTAAAGCAAAAGTGAAAGAATGCAGTGAGAAAACCTCCGGCCCACAAGCAGATTAAAAGATGGAGTTCGTGTGATGACTGGCACAGGAGACAGTTCTCAGGTGTCGAGACTGTTACTGTACCTAATAATATACTTACTTTTGTTTTGTCAGCCAGTGGCTCAGTGGGTCCGATAGTAAATGGCATAGCTACCGATACTGAGGGAGCGACGCACTGTCGGAGGGGCAGTACTGAGGGAGCGACGCACAGTCGGAGGGGCAGTACTGAGGGAGCGATGCACTGTCGGAGGGGCAGTACTGAGGGAGCGCTGCACTGTCAGAGGGACAATGTTAAGGGAGAGCCGCTCTGTCGGAGGGGCAGTGCTGAGGGAGTGCCGCACTGTCGGAGGGGCAGCGCTGAGGGAGTGCCGCACTATTGGAGGGTCAGTGTTGAGGGAGTGCTGCACTGTCGGAGGTGCTGTCTTGCGGATGAGACATTAAACCGAGGCCCTGTCTGCTCTCTCGGGTGGATGTAAAAGATCCCACGGCACTATTTCGAAGAACAGTGGAGTACTCCCCGGTGTCCTGGCCCCAATATTTATCCTTCAATCAACATCACTAAAAACAGATTATCTGGGTCATTATCACATTGCTGTTAGTGGGAGCTTGCTGTGCGCAAATTGGCAAACGAGTTTCCCACATTACAACAGTGACCACTCCAAAAAGTACATTGTTGGCTGTAAGGCGCTTTGGGACGTCCAGTCGTCGTGAAAGGCGCTATATAAATGCAAGCCTTTCTTTTTAACATAGAGAGGAGTGTCTGACTTTTATTTGGCTGGCTATTGCTCAAGTCCACCAATGACTGGAACATCTGTGTTCCGAGCTCTGGGATCACAGAGCAGTGGAGTCCGGCGGTGAGCTGGATGCTGCCGAGTACTGAATTCAAAGGCCATTAATAGTCTCTGATTGGCACCCAGCAACGAGGGAGCATATTGATCCTCACAGATTCAATGGGACCACTTGATGACTCACCTTTGCTGGTACTCAAATGTCTTCCTGGCAACCTAATGACACAAAACATTTGATTTCCACGACAACCCAAGAACCAACTCAAATTCTCCTTCCAGGTAAGAGATTTATTGAAAAAAAGAATCAAGTCAAATAGCTGAAAGGAGGAGTGCCCTGTGCTGACACCATTCCCTTTGAAGATGTTGCACGAGCCATGCTGGTGGATCAAATGAGCGGAAGCTGGGACCGAGCACATTATATCGCACTGAGACGCCACTCGGACTGTACACATAAACCCCAAACGCTGATATTCTCAACACGGTGCAATGATGGGCAGTACTTAGTCTCCTAAAAGGCCAGTGCATGGGCACGCCCTGTGGAAAGGGGTCCTCACCCCTCACCCTTAAATCAGTGAGAGGCCAACTGTTGTGTGAAGCTTCTGGAGATTGGCAACTGCTTGTTCATCCTCCCCCTCCCCCTGCCCCCAGCTCTTGGAAACTAATGGATGTTATCAAGAGCAGAAAATGACTGTCTCCCTTTCTATTTTTTTAGCACCTTGAAATATGGCAGCAATGTGTCAGAGGCAAGGGGGAAGGAGAGAGAGAGGGAGGCAAAGAGAGGAGAGGGAAAGAAGATGGAGAGAGGGAGGGGGAGGCGGGGAGAGAAGAGGGGGGAGGGAGAGAAGAAGGGAGGGAGAGAAGAGGGGAGGGAGGGGTTGAGGGAAGGGAGAGAGAGAGAGCAAGGAGGAGAGACTGACAGAGTGGAGAGAAAGGGAGGGCAGAGGGAGGAGGAGAGAGAGGGATAGAGATGGGAGAGAGAGAAGGAGGGAGATGGAGAGAGAGAGGAGAGACAGATGAATAGATAAAACTCCATAGACAACTGTTACATAGATACTCAGGTATCAGGCATCGCGTTGCTGATGCAATATTAACCCAAATACAAGGATAAACACAAGATTCAATTCTGAACACAAATAACATTTGCTTCAGCTAACCAGTGTTCGCTTTCTTGTTCTCTCTGTCTGTCCCAATTTATTCCCTAATAGCCTTCATCCTCCTTTCTATCGGTCTTGTGACCTTTAGGTTTAACCCAACTCCAGGGTTCAGAGAAGGTGTAGTTTCACTGGGGGATACTGGGCTGCTGCAGGACATCAACAGAGCTTTTATGTGTGGTGAGCGGTGTGGTGTGTATGTGAGTGTGAATGTGTGCGTGTGAGAGAGGGTGTGTGTGAGTGTGCATATGTGAGACAACACTTCTACACACAAAGGGTGGTAGAAGTTTGGAACTCTCTTCCGCAAACAACAATTCATGCTAGATCAATTGTTAATTTTAAATCGGAGATTTGATAGCTTTCTGTTAACCAAAGGTATTAAGGGATATGGGCCAAAGGCGGGTATATGGAGTTAGGTAGCAGATCAGTCATGATCTCATTGAATGGCGGAACAGGCTCAAGGGGCTGAACGGTCTACTCCTGTTCCTATGTTCCTGTGATATTAATGTCTCGGGGGCCGATGTAATAGATGCAGCTTGCGTTTTTAGCCTTGTTGGCATCTTTGATGACGTGGATGCTCAGGTAAAATTGAAAATCTCACACTTAGGTGCTACCTAATGTTGACAGCCAGTGGCCCAATGTTAACGGCTGTAGTGGAGGTGCGGCAAATGAGGGTACGGGGCCCAGAAGACCCGAAGGCCCAGAGGCAGCATGGGCCAGCCCACACTGCGATTTGTGTGCACACTAGGTCTGTGCAGCAGAACAGGTCTCCAGTTGTCCTGGTTAACCCTTGTCACTGGATAAAGGCCTAGCTCTGTCAAGCCCGTGTGGTGGCTGATGCGCAACGTTCACCACACGTTCAAAAAATCTACACACAGGCATCTTCCACCTCTGGAGTTCAGGACTAGAATATCGAATCCTTCATTGAAACATATATGAACCCATCCCTTTTGGTGTGGAAGCAAGTCATCTTCGTTTGAGGGATCGCCTATGATGGGTAGCACCCTCGCCTCTTGAGTCGGAAGATTGTGAGCACAAATATCTAGGCTGACACTCCCAGTGCCGTACTGAGGGAGTGCTGCACTGTCGGAGGGGCAGTACTGAGGGAGCGCCGCACTCTCGGAGAGGCGAAGGGGCACTACTGAGGGAGCGCCGCACTGTCGAACGGGCAGTACTGAGGGAGCGCTGCACTATCGAAGGGGCAGTACTGAGGGAGTGCTGCACTGTCAGAGGTGCCCTCTTTTGGGCGAGACGTTAAAGCGAAGCTCCGTCTGCTCCCTCAGTACTGCCCCTCCGACAGTGCGGCGTTCCCTCAGTACTGCCCCCTCCTACAGTGCAGTACTCCCTCAGTACTGCTCCACCGACAGTGCAGAGCTCCCTCAGTTCTGGATGTTAAAGATCCCATGGCAGTATTTTGAAGAAGAACAGGGGAGTTCTCCCCGATATTCTGGGACAATATCCCTCAACCAACATCGCTAAAACAGATTATCTGGTCATTATCTCATTGCGGTTTGTGGGAGCTTGCTGTGCTCAAATTGGCTGCCATATTTCCTACATTACAACAGTACCTACACTTCAAAACGTACTTCATTGTCTGTAAAGCGCTTTGGGACGTCGTGAAAGGCGCAATAGAAATGCAAGTCTTTCCTTTTTGCCGCCTTGTGTCGATTTGTGCTAATGCCGTGATTACTGTTGAAGTCCAGTGGTGGTTGTTGTGTGGGCTAATGCAGCACCAGCGAACAGCAATGAGATGAACGGTCAGTTTAGCACCTTAGGGAGAAAGAAATAGAGGGTTATGTTGCTAGGATTAGATGAAGAGGAGTAGAAGGAGGCCATGTGGAGCATAAACATCGGCATGGACCAGTTGAACCGAATGGCCTTTTTCTGTGGGCTTTATGTAATCCGTTTTTATTGTTAAGTGAGGAAAGTTGGCCAGAATACAGCAGAACCCCTTGCTTCTTGAATGATCCTTTGGGGTCTTCAACGGTCACTTGTACAGGTTAATGTCCCATCAGAAAGATGGTTTGAGAAACAATGAATTAAAATGCATTTTGCTCAGAATATTTCTCATTTGCCTCCTTTCAGGAGTCAACGTTTTCCCAAGTTATCTTCATAATTCAGTCGTCCCCTTTTTAAGGTCCATTACGAGGTTATAACGGGGCGGTAAGGCCTTACCGACCGGGGGTAGGCGGAAACACCCCGAATTTTCACCCCGCCTGGCACTCTGACCCTTTGTCAGCCACACGCCGGCCCCTTCCCGCCCCACGGGAGCGCGGCCACCCGACATTGGCGACCACGGGTTCGGCCGAGCCACCATCATGCTTACCATCCGCTCTAGGCTGGTCCGGCCGAACCCCTCCCCGGTGGCCTCGCAGTGTCCCTCCCCTTTAAGTGAAGGGGAGGGGCGTTGCTACGCGTTCCCCCGCGTTGCGCTGGCATCATCACCGGCGCTCTGATGTGCTCAGCGGCGTGGTGATGGATGCCGCCCTGCTCCCGACTCAAACCCGCCCCTACACTACCTCAAACAGCACCCCAAAGCACTGGGAAGCGTGACGAAGTTAAAGTGCCGAATTTTCCGCCCTGTCCCTCCAACTCCTGCCGGGCGGTGATAATTAGAAATTTCCAGCCCTAACAGTCATGCAAGAAAATCGAGTGATAAAAACCCATTTGTCCCAAAATGGCCACCCCATCTGCAGTCCATATCTGATTGACTCTGTCTGGGTCTTCCCTTCCACGCTGCCTGTTGAATCCTGCAGGGCACAATGTCTTTTCCCCAGCTTCTGTTAGGGTGGGGGTGGCCGGTGGAAATTGAAACAACTTTGGTCAATGTCTCTATATTACTCAGTAGCCCTTCTGAAAAGATATCGATGATGTTCCTTTTTAAAATTGCCCATCGTCCCTGATTGAACTCATTTTCCACATCTTCTGTGCTGTGGGGAAAAAGCTTTTCCTACTCTCCAACCTTGCTCTCAAGACTTGAGTTTTGTACTGAAGTCCTCCAATCTTCTGCTCGTCCAAAATAAATAGCTTGTTTGCTTCCATCTCATCTGTACCTTTCATTGTTTTGACACTCCCGTATTGCACTGCAGTACCACTTTGTAGAATATTCGTGGCATGTTGTTCCATCATTACATTCACCAGGTTTACATTGTATTATACTCGAAGGCTCATCTTCTGCAGTTTAATATAAAAATCATTGAATCACAGAATGGTACAGCAAAGAAGGAGGCTATTCGGCCCATCGTGCCTGTACCGGTTCTTGGAAAAACCTATGCAATCAATCCCACTCCCCTGCTCTTTCCCCATCGCCCTGCAAATTTTTCCCCTTATTGCAATTCTCTTTTGAATGTTACTATTGAATCTGATTCCACTGCTTTTAGGCAATGCATTCCAGATCATATTGACTCGCTGCATTAAAGTTATTTTTCCTCATGTCGTCTCTGGTTCTTTTGCCAAACCTTAAATCTGTGTCCTCTAGTTACTGACCACTCTGCCATAAGTATATTATTGCCTGTTTATACCACCCAATGTGTCGTATTGCAAAACCACACACTGGCAGTTATAAATAGGCAATAACCTCTTGTCAAGAAGACAGCTTGTTCTGCAGTAATGGCTCTGCTGTTCACGATGCCACTATATTCGTCAATTTATTTTTAACTTCTAAAAAGAAACACATTAACGACGAGTGATTAATCCCATCTGAGAAAGCACCGGTCCTAAGAACATAAGATCATAAGAAATAGGAGCAGGAATCGGCCATTTGGCCCCTCGAACCTGCTCCACCATTCTATAAGATCATGGCTGATCTCTTCCTGGGCTCAGCTCCAATTCCCTGCCCGCTCCTCGAGATCTTCCACACTACCCTATTGCGCATTTTGTTGATTTAATCCTGTGAGGTTATTCCTCGGAGTGTCATGGGCAGGTTAACACATCCAGGTATAGTTGGGCTCCTGGGTCTTTTGAGACAGGAGCGTTGACGGTGAGGGAGAAATTGAACAAATCAACATCATAGTAAATGTAGGGCCAAAGGCTAAGCAGTTGTGAGCTTGACAATTCCATTGTAAATGACTTGGGGACAGGGAGGAGACGATATGAAAGAGTTCAGTGTTAAATTTTGAGGCCCTGTGATGGTATGACGTCAACTTGTCAGTTTGAAGTGTCCATGAACCAGTGTTGATGTTTGGAACCTGTTGTGGGGAGGGGTGAATGCAAGATTCACTCACTGGTCAGCTGAGGCATTGATAGGAGCAGAGGGGTAAGGAGGAGCCGAGAGCGATACATGACCCGGGCTGATCCTGGGTTCCAGCGGAGGTCCATAGTTAGTGTATGTTAATGACCTAAACTTGGGTATACAGGGCGGCATATCAAATTTTGCAAATTACACGAAACTCGTAAATGTGTTAAACAATGAGAGGATGATAGTAACAGATTTCAGAACGACATAGATGGATGGAGAAATGGACAGACAAGTGGCAGATGAAATTTAATGCAGAGAAGTATGAAGTAATACATTTTAGAAGGAAGAATGAGGAGAGGCAATATAAACTAAATGGTACAACGTTAAAGGGGGTGCACGAATAGAGAGAGCTAGGGGTGTATGTACACAAATCTCTGAAGGTGGCAGTACATGTTGGGAAGGCTATTGAAATAGCATATGAGATCCTTGGCTTTATAAATAGAGGCACAGAGTACAAAAGCATGGAAGTGATGCTGAACCTTTATAAATCATTGTTTAGTTAGCCCTCATGGTGGAGTATTTCTGGGCACCGCACTTTAGGTACCAATGATGAGGGAGTTCAGTTACGAGAAGAAACTGGAGAAGTTGATCTAAATACTATGTAATGCTCTGTGTGCAATGTCCAACTGAACAGGAAGAAGGTGTCCTTCCTCAATACTGCACTAAAGTGTCAGCCTAGTTATGTACCTAACTGAGGTTTGTACCTGCAACTGTCTGACTCAGAAGTGAAAGTATTACCAACTGATTCAAGTTTAAAAAAAATTCATTCTCAGGATGTGGACATCACTGGCAAGGCCACCATTTATTGCCCATCCCTAGTTGCCCTTGAGAAGGTGGTGGTGAGCTGCCTCCTTGAACTGCTGCAGTCCCGTATGGTGAAGGTGCTCCACAGTGCTGTTAGAGACGGATTTTGACCCAGTGACAAAAAAGGAACGGCTGATAAATGTTCAAATTGGGATGTTATGTTTTTTACGTCCATCTAAACATGGAGGCAAGGCCTAGGTTTATGTCACACCTGAAAGACAACACCTCGGACAATGCAGCACTTCCATGGTGTTGTATGGAAATGTCTGGCTGGATTATGTGCTCAAGTGGTTTAGAACCCATGACCTTCTGACGGAGGTGGGAGTGATACCTCCGAGCCAAACTGACACTAATAAATACGTCAAGAAGCAGAGGTTGGTTAATATGGTTTTAAAAGGCTGCAGATTGTAAAATGAAAGAGTGACTGAAGGAGTTCCAAAGTTTAGATCAGTGTGGTCCAGTACATTAAACCTTAGCCACATGTGGCTAATTGGGAATCCAGATGTGGCTCATTGCATTTCTGATTACTCAGTTAAAAAATAAGGAATCAACACTGTCAGTTTCCACATGTACGCTGATGACACCCAGCTCTACCTCACTACCACTTCTTTCAACCCCTCCACGGTCTCTAAATTATCAGACTGCTTGTCTAACACCCAGTTCTAGATGAGCAGAAGTTTTCTCCAATTGAATATTGGGAAGACCGAAGCCATTGTTTTCGGTCCCCACCACAAACTTTGTTCCCTAGACACTGACTCCATCCCTCTCCCCAACTTCTGCCTGAGCCTGAACCACACTGTTCGCAATTTTGGTGTCACATTTGACCCTGAAATGAGCTTTCAACCACATATTCACAGGATGACTAAGACGGCCTCTGTAACATCGCCCGTCTCCACCCTTGCCTCAGCTCATCCGCCGTAATCATCTCAGCATGCCGTGATCCTGATCAACGAATCCACCACAGACCCAATACACGTACGGACTGGGGTCAAGCAAGGCTGTGTCATCACACCAACGTTCTTCTCGATCTTCCTTGCTGCAATGCTCCATCTCACTCTCGACAAGCTCTCCGCTGGAGTGGAGCTAAGCTATAGAACCAAGGGGAATCTGTTCAACCTTTGCCATAAAATGATAGAATCTCTCCCCCTTAACGGAGGGAAGAAACGCGGCGACGCACACGCGCAGTGACATCACCAAGACTCCACCGCTGATTGACAGTGGCGGAGACCCCGTCCGACCCATTTTCAACCAGCCAGCCTGGCTTTCAGTCTAAAGCCCACCCACATTACAGGCCCAAGTTTCCACACGATAAAAAATGGGCGCCCCTCCGAGCTGGGCGCCCGTTTTTCGCGCCTAAAACGGCGCCTAAAAAAAAAAATCGCGATTCTGGAGCGTTCTGCAGCTCCTTGTCTGCCTGGCGCGGCGCCCGAGGGGCGAAGCCTACACTCGCGCCGATTTTGTAAGTGGGAGGGGGCGGGTACTATTTAAATTAGTTTTTTTCCTACCGGCAACATTGGCACTCGGCCATTTTTGTAGTTCTTTGTAGCTGTTTAATTTTTGAAATTTTTTTAAATAAAAGCACATTGCCATCAGCACTTGCAGCCTTCTCACTGTCTCCTCCCCCCCCCCCCCCCCCCCCCTCCCCACGGGAAAGAATGGGTGCCTCCTCTCTTTTCCCCCCCCCCTGCGGGAAGAACGGGCGCCTACCCCCCCCCACCCGCGGGACGAACGGGCGCCTCCCCCCCCACTCCCACAGGAAAGAAGGGGGCCTCCTCCCCATCCCCCCCCCCCCCCCCGCGGGAAGAACGGGCGCCTCCTTCCCCCCCGGCGGGAAGAACGGGCGCCTCCTCCGCCCCCCTCGCGCGGGAAGAACGGGCGCCTCAGGCTGACTGCAGAAGCACTTTCACACAGGTAGGAAGATGGTTTATTTAATCTTTTCTTTGCTTATAAATGTTTATTCGCTTGGATTTAGTTGTATAATATTTGTAGAAGTATAAATAAGGATTTATTGTAGAATTTAATGACTTCCCTTCTCCCCCCTCTCCCCCCCCCCCCCCCCCCCAAACCTCGTTCTGGACGCCTAATTTGTAACCTGCGCCTGATTTTTTAATGTGTAGAACAGGTTTTTTCAGTTCTACAAAAATCTTCACTTGCTCCATTCTAACTTAGTTTGGAGTACGTTTTCACTGTGGAAACTTTGAAATCAGGTGTCGGTGGCCGGACACGCCCCCTTTTGAAGAAAAAATTCTGTTCCAAAGTAGAACTGTTCTACCTCACTAGAACTGCAGAAAAAAAAATGTGGAGAATTGCGATTTCTAAGATAGTCCGTTCTCCACCAGTTGCTCCTAAAAATCAGGCGCAAATCATGTGGAAACTTGGGCCCTACGAGTCATTTCCTGTGGGACTTTGAAAAAATGTAAGTCCTGAAAATGGTTCTACCTACCGTACCAAGGATTCCAGCCGTAAGTACCACTCCAAAAATCATAGGTGCGCCAACTTTCTGCGATGATGTAATGCACCCTCAATACTGCACTGGACTGACAACCTAGATTGTGTGCACAGGTCCAGGTGCGGGGCTTGAACTCACAACCTTCCGACTCAGAAAGCACTATCAACTGAGCCCAGGTAAGGTTCGTGCCATATTATATCACGTAGATAAGAAACTCGGGAGAAACTTTTTTACTCAGAAAGTCGTAAGAATGTGGAACTCGATACCACATGATATGGTTGAGGAAAATAGCATAGATGCATTTAAGGGGAAGCTAGATAAGTGTGTGAGGGAGAAAGGAATCGAGGGATAGATGAAGAGGGGTGGGAGGAGGCTTGTGTGGAGCACAAATGCCGGCATGGACCAGTTGGGCTGAATGGCCTGTTTCTGTGCTGTGAAATTCTGTGTCATGTCTAATAATTGCAGTTCAATTTAGACCACACTTTGAGTAGACAAAGGTGTTCCTGTGTTGTGTTCCGAACCAATGCTGTAAAATGATTATCTCACTGGCTCCCTGGAAACCATGATGCTCCAGATATTTTGACCCGTGACATTTATTAGCTCTGCTCTTAAGATGTTTTGTGTTGAGAGCCAAACAGTTCAAAAAACAAAGTAATTGTTCGGGTCAGATAAGAAGTCCAGCTAATACGACGGCTGGAACCAGCCTTGTGCAAGCTGGCGATTTTATCACACCGCCTCGATGGCCCCGCTCCCATTATTGTAATCAGGGCTGTACACTCACTTGAAACCCATCCCAGACTGCTGTATTTACAACGACGAGAAAGGCTCTGGAGAGTCGGCAGCGGCGTTAAGTGGTTCAGGAGTAGCTCAGGTCATTGCCTACCAATTAAGTGAATGCGAAGCAAAATCTTGTTCGTGGCAACATGCCAGTGGGATTCTGATATCCTTCAGTGCACACGGAACACATTACAGGCAATGCAGGAATTAACTTGATTTTTTTTTATAATGCTTATTTTGTGTGTGTGTGTATGAATTTTTGTGTTCGGTAAGGCAATAGATGTTGATGCTGTGAAGCGGAATATTTTCCTGTTTCAGACACCCAGCGTCAGTCTTGCCAGGTTGAGTACAGTATGGTCTACGAGTAGAGTTAAACACTCCCTCTGCTCTGCACCAACAATGTGCCTCAGCCCCAACCTCAAAAGAACGCCTCCCTCTGCACTACTACTGCGGCATGTCTTTTCCATTACCTACCACCACTCGTCCTTCTGTGGCCTGTCTGAGAATGTCACATTCGCTGCAGCTTTTTCGCTGACTAGGAACTGCTTTCAAGTGGCGCAAACTCACGTGGACCCTTCATGCAAGCAGAGAAAGAAAAGAAGAAAGACTTGCATTTCTATAGTGCCTTTTGTGACCTCAGGACATCCCAAAGTCCTTTACAGGCAATGAAGTACTTTTTAAAGAAGTGTAGTCACTGTTGTAATGTAGGAAGCGCAGCAGCCAATTTATGCACAGCTAGCTCCCACAAACAGCAATGTGATAATGACCAGATAATCTGTTTTAGTGATGTTGATTGAGGCATAAATATTAGAGCGAGGAAATCTTTGCCCCATCAGTCTAGGCTGGAATTGAACACAGGTCCCAGGAATGAAACTCCACTATCCAATCTTCCATCTCTCATTGTTGGTTGCAAGTCATATTATGGACTTAGTCACAACAGCTTTGAACATTATTTTAAGTAAAATCTTCCCAAGATTTATTGGCATTTGAAAAAATATGGGTTAATAAATGAAAGTTGGCACAGATTTGTTAATGGCAAATTGTGTTTGATTAACTTGATTGAGTTCTTTGATGAAGTAATGGAGAGGGTTGATGAGGGTAGTGGTCTTGATGTTCTGTATATGGACTTTCAAAAGGCATTGACAAAGTGCCACATAATAGACTTGTTAGGAAAATGAAAGGGATGCTGGCAGTGTGGATTGGCTGAGGGACACAAGGCAGCGAGTAGTGGTGAACGATTGTTTATCACTGGAGGGAAGTGTACAGTGGTGTTCCCCAGGGGTCGGTATTAGGACCACTGCGCTTTCTGATATAGATTAATGACCTGGACTTGGGTACACAGGGCATCATTTCAAAGTTTGCAGATGATACAAAACTCGGAAATGTAGTGAACAGTGAGGAGGATAGTAACAGACTTCAGAAGGACATACAGACTGGTGAAATGGGCAGACACGTGGCAGATTAAGTTTAACGTAGATAAGTGTGAAGTGATATATTTTGGTAGGAAAAATGAGGCGAGGCATTGTAAACGAAATGCTACAATGTTAAAGGGTGTGCAAGAACAGAGAGACCTGGGGGTGTATGTACAGAAATCTTTGAAGATGGCAAGTCAAGTTGAGAAGGCTGGTTTTTTTTTAAAAAGCATATGGGATCCTTGGCTTTATTAATAGAGGCACAGAGTACAAAAGTAAAGAAGTTATGCTAAACCTTTATAATACACTGGTTAGGCTAGCTGTGGAGTATTGTGTTCAATTCTGGATTTAGGATGTCAAGGCCTTGGAGAGGGTGCAGAGAAGATTTACTAGAATGGTACCAGGGTTGAGGGACTTCGGTTACATAGAGAGACTGGAGAAGCTGAAGTTGTTCTCCTTAGAGCAGAGACAATTAAGAGGAGATTTGATAGAGGTGTTCAAAATCATGGATGGTTTTGATAGAGTAAATAAGAAGAAACAGTTTCCAGTGGCAGGAGGGTCAGTAACCAGGGGACACAGATTGAAGGTGATTGGTAAAAGAAGCAGAGGCAACATGAGAGAATTTTGCTTTAACGCAGCGAGTTGTTGTGCGCTACCTGGAAGGGCGGTGGAAGCTAATTCAATGGTAACATTCAAAAGAGAATTGGATAAATGCTTGAAAGGAGAAAAAAAAATGCAGGGCTATGGGGAGAGAGTGGGGGAACGGGACTAATTGGATAGTTCTACCAAAGTGCTGACATAGGCACGATGGTCCGAATGGCCTCTTCTATGCTGTATCACTCTCTGACGAAGCTCCGAGTAGAATGCTTGCTTTGGGAGTCTCGTGTCAGGCATGCGAACAATGTGGCCCACCCAACAGAGCTGATCAAGCATGATCAGTGCTTCGATGCTCTGAACGAGAACACTGATGTTGGTGTCCTCCCAATGGATTTGCAGGATCTTGCAGCGCTGGTGACACTTCTCTAGCGTTTTGAGATGTCTGCTGTATATAGTCCTCGTCTCTGAGCCATATAGGAGGGCGGGTATCACTACTACCCTGTCGACCATAACCTTGGGTCCAGATTTGAGGTTCTGGTCTTCAAACACTCTTTTCCTCAGCCGGTTTGTATTTCATCGTGGAGCAGGTGAAGGATGGTGATAAACTTTTGAGGGCAGCCGAAACGGAGGAGGACGCTCCATAAACCCTCACGGTTGACAGTGTCAAAGACCTTCGTGGGGGTCAAAGGAGGCCATGTACAATGGTTGGTGCTGTTCCCTGGATTTCTGTTGTAGTTGTTGCGCAGTGAAGATCATGTCCATTGTGCCCTTTAGTGGACAGAATCTGCATTGCGACTCAGGGAGGAGCTCTTCAGCCACAGGGAGAAGACGATTGAGGAGGATTCTTGCAATGACTTTCCCTGTGGCCGACAGCAGGGAAACTCCTCCGCAATTACCGCAGTCGGACTTGTCCCCTTTCTTGAAAATGGTCACGATTACGGCATCTCTGAGGTCCCCTGGCATGCTCTCCTCCTTCCAGATAAGAGGGACTGCCTATGATGATGATCACTCTGTGATTCTATATGCGTTTCGGAATCTAATAACGCTGTATCCAACTTGCTGACAGGAATTGTCTATCCTATTTTTGAACTCCACCATTGTTTTTTGTTCTCCCTTCCTTCGTGATGGTCTATTTCACATGTTTATCACCATCTTACTGAAAAAATGCCTGAAAACATTCTTTTCTGTTCTCCTACATTTGAAACTATGACCCTTGACCTCTTGTTCTTGAGTCTTGTGTGTGGCAGAAAAACCTACCTGGATCCCAATTCTCTGAATCCCTCACGATCTTAAATACCTCTGTCAGATCACCCCAGGCCCTCTGTCAGTTCACCCATCATCTTTTATTTCAAGCGAGAGCACTCCCAGAGCAGCCAACCTCTCCCAATCACTACTAGCCTTTGTTATGGTGACTACAAGCCTGCGTTTTTTCTTATTGAGCCAGCTATGGGTTAACAAATATTAAGCAGGATAAAAGAATTTTAATTTTGAACTTGGGTATTTGACTCAGCTTTTCCAGTGATGTTTGTACAAGTGTATGAGGCAATTAATTATTGCTAAACCAAGCCCACCACAGGAATGAAGACCTAAATATGAAACTGATTCCTGTAAAGGCGAGGTTAACGCCAACAGTATTCGTATGATAGCTTTTCTTTCTTTCTCTTTCTTTTTCCCTCTCTCTCTTTCTAGCTATCTCTCTCTTCTTTTTTCTTTATTTCTCTCTCTCCCTTTCTCTTTTTTTTTCCTTTTTTTCCTTTTTTCCTTTTTCTTTTTCTCTTTTTCTCTCTCTCTTTCTCTTCATCTTTTTCTCCTTCTCTCATCTTTTTCTTCCTTTCTTTTTCTTTCTTTCTCTCTCTTTCTGACTTTCTCTCTTCCTCTCTCTCCTCCACCTACTACCCAAGTAATGGCAATCCAACTTTCTTGATTTATTTAGAAAAACAAGTTAAATATTTGAAATTTTGGGCCATTAATCATCTTCTATTAGATTTAATTTGGTTTGGTTCTCCATTGCTTGTGAAATGGCGAGTGTCGTCATTGTAGCCGTGCTGTGCGTTTCAGCAATTGAGCTCACAGTGGCAGTGTGATCAAGAAAAAAAGACAGAGGAAAGAAATAGAGAGAAGCAAAGAAAGAAAGGAGAAAGAGGAAAAATAGGAAATAGAGAGAGAGAGAGAAGCATTGAGAAAGAAATAGACAGGAGACAGAGAGAAAGAAAGTAATTGCATTTCTATAGCGTCTTTCACATCAGGATATCTCATAGTGCTTTACAGCCAATGAAGTCTTTTTGTAGTGTAGTGTTTTAGCCATGGTATTTTATTATTTTTTTAATTTTATACGCACCAAAGTGAGAAAAAGAACACTTGTGATTTTGGGATTCCCTGTTGTCAGCACCAAGTACTCCCAAGTCGCTTGACATGGTTAGTTGCAGAGTAATGTGCCTCAGTCCCAAGCTTGTAAGAGCTTCCCCTGACACTTTTGCTTCCCACACCAACTATCCTCAAGCCTCTGTGAGTGAGATGGATGGTTTGGTACCAAATTTGGGGCAGTTTTAGTGCAGTGGGCCCACACGCAGTAGGAACTGGATTCGAACTGCCCAATCCCATTTACCCAGCACAATATTCATCAAAAAAACATTTTATTGAGAAATGCAAAGAGTTAAAAGAGTGTAAAAGAAAAGACGTCTTACTGCAATTATATAGGGCTCTGGTAAGACTACACCTGGAGTATTGAGTACAGTTTTGGTCGTCTTACCTAAGGAAGGATAGACTTGCCATTGAAGGAGTGCAACGAAGGTTCACCAGACTGATTTCTGGGATGGGGTGATTGTCCTATGAGGAGAGATTGAGTAGACTTGGCCTATATTTTCTAGAGTTTAGAAGAATGAGAGGTAATCTCATTGAAACATACGACATTCTTACAGAGTTTGACAGGGTAGATGCAGGGAGGACGTTTCCTCTGGCTGAGGAGTCTCTAACTGGGGGTCACAGTCTCAGAATAAAGGGTTGGCCATTTAGGACTGAGATGAGGAGAAACTTCTTCACTTAGAGGGTTGTGAATCTTTGGAATTCTCCACCCCAAAGGACTTTGGAGGCTCAGTCTTTGAGTATATTCAAGACAGAGATCGATAGATTTTTGGATATTAAGGGAATGAAGGGATATGGGGATAGTGCAGGAAAGTGGAGTTGAGGTTGAAGATCAGCCATGATCTTATTGAATGGTGGAGCAGGCTAGAAGGGCCGAATGGCCTGCTCCTAATTCTTATGTTAAAAGGTTACCACCTGCTTTTGGTCGTCTGCCCTCTGGAGTTCTCTTCCAAATTCTCATTGCCTTTTCAGCTCACTGCAGATATAAGCTGCCTAAACCCCCTCCTCTGTGACTATGTCTTTGGTCTCCACCTCCTTGCTCCACTATTATTCGGCATCACAAAGCACTCTGAAATCGCGAAGAGAACGACAGACAGTGCGTTCTTGTTGCATGCACCCAAGTATATAGTTTAACATTTGGTACTTCAGTGTCAGCTTTGCTCAGTTGATCCACTCATCCCATTGTCAGAGTTACTATCCTGTGTCTGTTCCAGTGGCTCACGCAACTAGAGATCCCATGCCAGTGTTTGGAGAAGGTAATGAGGCTTCTGCAGGTGTCCCGGGCAACATACCGTGGCACTATGCAAAGATTATGATGTGTTCCCAATGCCCCGGCCAACATTCCTCCCTCACCCAGCAAGCGGCAATTGATATCATCAAGATTGTGGAGCCACAGTGTCCACAAAATGCATAAGAACACAAGAAATAGGAGCAGGAGTAGGCCATTTTGCCACTTGAGCATCTCCGCCATTCAGTAAGATCATGGCTGATCTGATCTTGGCCTCAACTCCACTTCCCTGCTCTCTCCCCACAACCCTTGACTCCCTTATCCTTCAAAAATCTGTCTATTTCCAGCTTAAATAGATTCAATGACCCAGGCTCCACTGCTCTCTGGGATAGAGAATTCCACAGATTCACGACCCTCTGAGAGAAGAAATTCCTCTTCATTTCTGTTTTAAATGGGCAGGCCCTTATTCTGAAACGATACCCCCTAGTTCTAGATTCCCGCACGAGGGGAAACACCTTTTCTGCATCTACCCTGTCGAGCCCTCTCAGAATCTTATACGTTTCAATAAGATCACCTCTCATTCTTCTGAACTCCAATGAGTACAGGCCCAACCTGCTCAACCTTTCTTGTATGACAACTCCTTCATCTCAGGAATCAACCTCGTGAACCTTCTCTGAACTGCCTCCAATGCAAGTATATCCCTCCTTAAATAAGGAGACCAACACTGTACGCAGTACTCCAGGTGTGGTATCACCAACGCCCCTGTACAGTTGTAGCAGGACTTCCCTACTTTTATACTCCATCCCCCCTTGCAATAAAGGCCAACATTCCATTTGCAGCTAGGTTCAAATTCATAACAGCACTGTCTGTGCTTCAGAGTAATTCATTGCAGGTGGAACACTCTCAGATATTCCTGGGTGGTATGTTCAGGCACTATATGAATGGAGCTTCTTTCTTCAAATCGCCAACTCCATTTGTAGAACCTTGTTCTACACTGGCAGAGACTCATCTGAGTTTCGACCTTTGGTGACTATCCAACAACAACAACTCGTATTTATATAGCGCCTTTAACCTATTGGAACGTCCCAGGGCGCTTCACAGGAGTGTTATGAGATAAGAATTTGACACCGAGTCGCATAAGTAGAAATTAGCGCAGGTGACCAAAAGCTTTGTCAAAGAGGTAGGTTTTAAGGAACGTCTTGAAGGAGGAAAGAGAGGTAGAGAGACGGAGAGGTTTAGGCAAGGAGTTCCAGAGCTTTGGGGTCTAGGAGCTTCTGCAGGGACCAGAGGGAAAATCCTTGCAGTAGTGAAACTTGGTTGTAGTTGCAGTTGGAAATAACCAGCACTGCAACATCGCAGGTTTACAGTAAAGATTAAAACGAAAATAAGGAAAGCTCTGAAAACTTCATGAAAACCAACAATTCTGGGTGTACAGGACAGAGAAGCCAGTACCTGGTTGGTTAAAATTTCAGGTGCAGACTAAAGGCTCCCTGACAAAGCGTCTCCACCTGTAATATTAACCTGTCCTTTCTCCTTCAAGTGGACCCACTGTGCCTGCCCAGCACTTTCTGTTTTCATTTCACATAAAACGTAAACTTAAAAGTGACTTTTGGGACCTTTTGCTTGGTTGAACGCTCCTGAATGTAAAAGGCCTCCTGTGGGCCTAGTGTTAAGTAAGGACTGTTGAAAAACTCTGACAGATTGCAAGAAGATTATATTGGGAATTGGGGTCTACCTTCGCTGTACAGGTCATGTGACAGCATGAACAAGAAATGAGAGGAGCCTTCAACTTTCCCTCCATCTAATCCTTTGTTTATATTGTACTACAATCTACTTTAAACTTGTCTCTGTCTGGCATTAAGGAGTTTTTGAAGTTTGTCTGGCATTAATAAAATTGGTCTGCCCTTTGCACCCGCTGCTTATTGCTCATACTGTGCCCATTATTTTTGCATTCTCGCCGCCGTGTTAGCCATTCGGGTTTATTGGTGGAGGGAGAGCTCTCTCGAGTGACTATTCCCTTAATGGGCGCTGGGATCAGTTAACCAGACATTTGTTGAAACTGAAAAGGGAGGATTACTGTAAGACGGCTGACGACTTTGAATAGATTACCAGGACAGAAATCGTTAGCTGGGAGTTTCAGCTGAACTGAGGTAAGAAAGCGCCGCTGTCTTAAAGTTTGAAATAACAAGAGCCGACCCACTTGCTGTCCGACAGCCCAGCGCTTCAGAAGCTTTTTATTTTTCACAACCAGCCTGATCCTAGGTCTGTGTATCAGTGACCTCACGCCTCACGCACACACACCTCACGCACACGCGCCACACCACACACACAAACACATACCCATTGTGGGTCGTACATTTTATCATTGGTCATTGGATCTACAAGTTAGTGATGCTGTTGATATTTGACATGTTTTTACACAGTTTGGGATTTTAATAGTGAATGCACATTGTGAAGTTGTGCATTTAGTTAAGCGAAATCTAATTGTGAAAGGGTAGGGCGGGGGCCGGTCCATGGAGAGTAATTCTGTGAATACTGGGGCACAGATTCAAACTCGAATGGCAGGGTGAACAGACAATTTAGATTTAGCTACTTTACAGAAAGTGGATGAACACATGGCTCAGACTGCTGGTTAAGAAAAAACTTGCAATTCATTAGCGCCTTTCACGACCTCAAGACACTCCAAGTGCTTTACCGCTGATGAAGTACTTTTGAAATGTAGTTACTGTTGTAATGTAGGGAAGGTAAAGACATAGTGTCGGCAAATTCAACGCATTTGGCAAAGAATGATTTGAGGTCTATGAGAGAGGATTTTGGACCAACCAGATAGACCGTCTTTCCCGGGCCCCGTACACTGCCTATTTCTCAGCATTAACACCCGAGGGGCTTGCCCGGGGATGTAGTTGCTGAGGAGTAGAAAGCTCAACGAGTTCCGCTCTGTGTTTCCTGCTAGTGGCTGTGCTAATGGTGACTGGAATGTTTGTTGCTCCTGTTTTAGAAACATAGAAAATAGGTGCAGGAGTAGGCCATTCGGCCCTTCGAGCCTGCACCGCCATTCAACAAGATCATGGCTGATCATACACCCCAGCACCTCCCCCCCACGCCCCCTCCACAACCCCCGACCCCCCCAGCCGCAAGGACCACATCCAACTCCCTCCCGAGCACATCCAATGAACTGGCATCAACAACTCTCCACGGCAGGGAACCCCACAGGCCAACAACTCCCCGAGTGAAGAAGTCTCTCCCAATCCCAGCCCCAAACAGACAATCCCCCATCCCAAGAGCGTGGCCCCCCCCCGGCTCCGGACCCACCCAACACCGGGAACACTCCCCCCGCCCCGTCCTGTCAGAATCCTTCCCAGATGTCGAGCCTCCAGCCCCGGCCACCCCGGAGCCACACCCCCGCGATGCCAACCACACCACATCCACCAACCTCCATTTGCACAGTCAACCCGTCCATCCCACTCTGAACACTCCCCGCACCGAGGCACAGAGCCCTCAGGCCCGCCCCTCCAACACACTTCGCACCCCCAGACCTCCGCTGCAATGTGGCCCCTCCTGTCCCCCGCCCTGGGTTTCTCCGCCCCCCCCCACCTCCACCACTCTCCCCTCCATCCCCCGCCCCCGTCTCCCCTCAACTTCCCTCTGCCTCCCCGCACAGGCTCCCATCTTGGGGGCGGTAACCTTCTGGGGCAGGGAATTTTAGCCCCCACCGTGGAAGTCCTGCTCCCGCCGCAGAATTGGCCTTACCACCCCTCAATGGAAGCGGAATGCAATTTCCCACACTCCACTTCTTTTGGGGGCAGTTACCGGGGCACGACTGGATGCTCCTGTGACAGTTGGAACTGGTGCTCTCCACTTTCCCGTCCTGTGACAGTTGGAACCGGTGCTCTCCACTCTCCTTTTTTTGAAAAAAGGAGGGCTGAGGAGTGACCTAATAGAGGTCTTTAAAATTATGAAAGGTTTTAATAGAGTGGATACAGAGAGAATGTTTCCACTTGTGGGGAAGAGCATAACTAAAGGCCATCAATATAAGATAGTCACCAAGAAATCCAATAGGGAATTCAGAAGAAAATTCTTTACCCAGAGAGTGATGAGAATGTGGATCTTGCTACCACAGGAAGTGGTTGAAGCGAATTGTATCGATGCTTTTAAGGGGAGGCTGGACAAGCATATGAGGGAGAAGGGACTAGAGGGTTATGCTGATAGATTTAGATGAGGAAAGACGGGAGGAGGCTCGAGTGGAGCATAAACGCTGGCATGGACTGGTTGGGCCAAATGACCAGTTTCTGTGCCGTATATCCTGTGTATATTGTGTAAGCTGGCTCACTTCGGCACCCAACACCTTGGGAAAAGTTGGCAATCTCCAGCTGTACTATTTTAAACCAATTGGTCATTGCATTAACCAGAGTCGGGAAAGCTCAGTCCTTTTTTTACGACAATGGGTTTGAACGGATTCCTTGCGATTTGTGAATGTTGGCTTTAACTCTTTGAAGGCAATGGTCTCAACCATTTCAGAATTGTAACTTGATTGTTTTTTTAAGTTTATTGCCCATCCCTAATTGCCCTTGAAGGTGATGATGAACCGCCTTTTTAAATCGCAGCAGTACTTCTTTGTAGCAGTTCGGTACAACTGCGTGGCTTTCTGGGCCGTTTCAGAGAGCGGTTAACCACATTGCTGTGGGTCTGGAGTCACATATAAGGATGGCAGATTATCTTCATCGGTGAACCAGATGGATTTTTACGACAATCCGGTAGTTTCATGGTCACCATTACTGATACTACTTTATTCCAAATTTATTTAATTAAATGAATTTAAACTCCCCATGTGCCATGGTGGGATTTAAAGTTGTGTCTCCAGACCATTAGTCCAGGCCTCTGGATTACTATTCCAGTAACATAACCACTATGCTACCGTACCCACTAACGTTACCCACTCAGCATTAATATTTAGTTTAATTATATTGACTTGTTAAAATGAATGTTAGTTGTACAATGACAATAACAGCTTATATTTATTTAGCACCTTTAACGTCCCAAGGTGCTACACAGGAGCGTTAATCAGACAAAAATTTCAACCAAACCAAAGAAGGAGATATTAGGACAGGCTTGGTAAAAGACGTAGGTTTTATGGAGGGTCTTAAAGGAGGGGAGAGAGGCGGAGAGGTTTAGGGAGGCAATCCAAGAGCTTAGGTCCTCGGCAGCTGAAGGCACGGCTGCCGACGATGGAGCGAAGGGGGAGAGGGACAAGAGTCCAGATTTATGGCAAATGATCATGTTGCAGTAACAAGTCCCCAAAATTCCAACGGATGATGAAAATCTACTAACTACTGTGTCGTGTTGCGTATAAAATTACTTCTGATGCCTCAGAGCATCACCCAGTGACTCTCATGACATGTAAAGACCAGGAAGGTGACACGTTTAATCCCTGGGCTGTGCGGAGTCCGCAGCACTCAGGCTGAGCAACAGTCAGGGAGCTACAAATCGCTCAGGGTCTCTGTTCTAGGGCTGGGAAAAACCAGTGAGAAATGGAAGAAAACCAGGCAGGGTTCCTGCTCCTAATTGCCGTCCAGTCACTCCTGCTGAAAAGTGCACGTGGGGAGATGTTGGTGGGGGATAGGGTCAGGACAGTGCTGTGATGTTTCTTTACAGTCATGTACCTTCTGAAACTCAGTACGGGCTTACGATCGTGAAGAATGGGTCAAGTAGTGAAGACTGTTGAGAGTCGTGGGACTGTGCCCCTCCCCTCCCCCTGCCCCCCGCCCCAGAGCAAGTGCCAACTCTTTGAGAAAGAAAGACTTGGATTTATATATATATATTATATATATATATTATATAAAATATACTTACATTTATATAGCGCCTTTCATGACCACCAGACGACTCAAAGGGCATTGCAGCCAATGAAGTACTTTTTGAAGTGTAGTCACTGTTGTAATGTAGGAAATGCGGCAGTCAACTTGCGCACAGCAAGCTCCCACAAACAGCAATGTGATAATGATCAGATAATCTGTTTTTGTTATGTTGATTGAGGGATAAATATTGGCCAGGACACAAGGGAGAACTCCCCTGCTCTTCTTCAAAATAGTCCCGTGGGATCTTTTACGTCCACCTGAGAGAGCAGACGGGGCCTCGGTTTAACGTCTCACCTGAAAGACGGCACCTCCGACAGTGCAATGCTCCCTGGGAGTGTCAGCCTAGATTTTTTTATGTGCTCAAGTTCCTGGAGTGGGACTTGAACCCACAACCTTCTGACACAGAGGCGAGGGTGCTACTCACTGAACCACGGCTGACGAGAAGAGAAACAAATATCGCCCTGTTGGGTAACCTTCTGCTGAGGCTGTTTGCTTCTTCCCCTTCAGGTCTCGGACGATTATAGTGTCATTGGCCGCTCCCTGTTCAAGAAAGAGACCAACATGCAGCTGTTTGTCGGCATGAAGGTTAATCTGTCGACTGGAGAAGCTGGAGTGATTGAAGGAGGCTTTGGGCAGAGCGGGAAATTTAAAATCCGAATCCCAGGTAGGTGCTCACTTTGCAAAGGAACTGTTTCAACCTTTCATAGAATGATATGGCACAGAAGGAGGCCAGTCAGCCCCTCGTGCCTGTGCTGCTCTTTGAAAGCACTATTCCAATTACTCCCACTCTCCCTGTTCTTTCCCCATAGCTCTGCAGCATTTACTATACGATGAATGACAATACAATATTATTTGCTGTGTGTCTAATTATATGTGTGAGCCCCGGTTTATGGGACAGCTACGGGATCCTTCTCTACATCTTTCTTATGGTGCAGTTCTCCTCGCTTGCGGATAGGGACGCCCGAGAGAGTGGCCGAAAGCATCTTAACCTTGGTTCTTTTTTTTTAATTGTTTTCCCTTGTTCTCTCCCCATTATCTACTTGGCTCCTCCTCACAGACAGAGCTGAGATCAATAACTCACCAGGTGGAGAACTGCAGGCATAGATCTGTATCCTAACTGATCGCAGTGCCTTTCAAACGGCTTGTGGGGAGGGAACGTAGATAGAACACAAAATAAACGGGAGAGCGGAGCCTCACACGATTCATACATGCGTGAGCCATCGCTTCTGAACTGTTAGCCACCGTATGTAAAACTTAATTTCCCCTTGGAGGCGGTGCAACGAAGGTTCACTGGATTGATCCCTGGGATGAGAGGTTTGTCCTTTGAGGAGACATTGAGTAGATTGGGCCTATACTCTCTGGAGTTTAGAAGAATGACACATGATCTCATTGAAACATACAAGATTCCAAGGGGGATTGACAGGGTAGATGCTAAGATGTTATTTCCCCCTGGCTGGAGACTGAAAGCTGTGGATGCTGAATCGTTGAGTATATTCGACGCTGAATTAACTAAATTATTGGAGTCTAGGGGAATCAAGGGATATGAAGATCGGGCGGGGAAGTGGAGTTGAGGTTGAAGATCAGTCATGATCTCATTGAATGGCAGAACAAGCCCGAGGGGCCGTATGGCATGCTCCTGCTCCTAATTCTTATTTTTTTTAATTGGTTCCTGAGATGTGGCCATCGCTGGCAAGGCTGGCATTTATTGACCGTCGTTAATTGCCTTCGAGAAGGTGATGGAGGTGAGCTGCCTTCTTGAACCTCTCTAGTCCGTGTAGTGAAGGTACTCCGACAGTGCTGTTAGGGAGGGAGCTCCAGGACTTTGACCCAGTGACGATGGCGATATATTTCTCAGTCAGGATGGTGTGTGACTTGGAGGGAAACTTGGAGGTGATGGTGTTCCCATGCCCATTACTTATGTGCTTGTGTTATCTTTCCCGGCGGTATTTATAATATAAAAAAAATATCCAGCATTGTGTGGTGTATTTGGGATTGTTGGGGTCATTATTTGCTCACAGCAACAGGTTTCAGCAGGCTAGGATACTTCAAAGCAAGGCTTGATAACCACTTAATACCAGCCGCCATGTCTGGCCTGCTCACTCCTGACTCTGCCCTGTGTTGTTCTCCCAGCAGGCAAACCTTTCAAAGACTTCTCCTTTGAAAGGGAAGGAAAGTCGAGAAGAAATTATTTTTTGTTCACGGAGCTTCCCAGTTATAGAAAAAGAGGCTGCATGTAGTGTCACCACAAGTCCCGTCCAGAATCGAGATGATAACACAGGAAAGTACAAAGTGATACATTTGGTAGGAAGAACAAGGAGAGGCATTATAAACTAAAGAGTGCATACAAGAAACATACAAGATTCTGAGGGGGATTGAAGGGGTAGATGCTGAGAGGTTGTTTCCCCTGGCTGGAGAGTCTAGAACCAGGGGGCATAGTCTCAGGATAAGGGGTTGGCCATATAAGGCCAAGATGAGGAAAGATTTCTTTGCTCAGAGGGTTGTGAATCTTTGGAATTCTCTGCCCCAGAAGGTGGTGGATGCAGAGTCTTTGAGTATATTCAAGGCTGAGATCGATAGATTTTTGGAGTCTAGGGGAATCAAGGGATATGGAAATCAGGCGGAAAATGGAGTTGAGCTCAATGATCAGCCATGATCTCATTGAATGGTGGAGCGGGCTCAAGGGTCAATATGGCCTAATCCTGCTCCTAATTCTCATGTTCTTATGTACAATCTTAAAGGGAGACTTGGGGGTATATGTGCACAAATCGTTCAAAGTGGCAGGGCAGGTTGAGAAAGTGGTTAAAAAAGCATACAGGATCCTGGGCTTCATAAATAGAGGCATAAAGTACAAAAGCAAGGAAGTTATGATGAACCTTTAGAAATCACTGGTTCAGCCTCAACTGGAGTACTGTGCCCAATTCTGGGCACCGCGCTTTAGGAAGGATGTGAAGGCCTTAGAGAGGGTGCAGAAAAGATTTACAAGAATGATTCCAGGGATGAGGGACTTCAGTTACGTAGATACACTGGAGAAGTTGGGGTTGTTCTCCTTAGAGCAGAGAAGGTTGAGAGAAGATTTGATAGAGGTGTTCAAAATCATGATGGGGTCTGGACAGAGTAGATAGAGAGAAACTGTTCCCATTGGCGGAAGGGTCGAGAACCAGAGGACACAGATTTAAGGTGAGTGGCAGAATAACCAAAGGCGACATGAGAAAAAACTTTTTTACGCAGCGAGTGGTTAGGATTTGGAATGCACTGCCTGAAAGGATGGTGGAGGCAGACTCAATGGTGGCTTTCAAAAGGGAATTGTTTAAGTACCTGAAGGAAAACATTTTGCAGGGCTATGGGGAAAGGGTGGGGGAGTTTGAGTAGCTGAAATGCTCTTGCAGAGAGCTGGCACAGGCTCGACTGGCCAAATGGCCTCCTTCTGTGCTGTAACCATTCTATGATTCTCTGATTGGGTAATTCCCCTGTCAATCACACCTGGAGACCAGAATGCTGTAAGTGACTGGGATTGATTTTACCCACAGAATTTGCAACTGTAACTATCCTTCACTCACTGCATTTTGCTGGCGAAATCACCCTGCTTTTATCAGGAGACGTTGCTGTACTTGCAGTTATGAGTTCTGTTTGCTGTAATTTGTACAGACTGTGTTTAAATAGACTCTCTTTGTTGAGTAAATAGACTTTTCTGTATATAAAAAGAATATGATTTTACCCAAACCCTAGTTACAACTAGTCAGTCAACAGCCAGCCATAGCAATTAACACCTAGCCAGGTTAGCCACTTATAGCTGATTGACTATTAACTGACTTCTTTTTCTTGATATGGTCATTTAGATGACATGATGTCATCGGTCATTTAGATGACATGATGTCATCAGTCATAATTCAATTTACTGGTCCATAGCTCTCCTAATTCCTTTACGGCTCACTCCATCTCTCCTAAATCCTTTACAGCACGATCTATCTTTCTCCTAAATCCTCTACTTTTCAGTCCATTTCTCTCCTAAATCCTCTACTTCCCAATCCATCTCTCTTCTAAATCCTTTGCGGCATGATCCATCTCTCTGAAATCCTCTATGGCTCAGTCTGTCTCTCCCCTATGGCCTAATGGATCAAGGCAATGTCTGGCGTGTCACTGGGTTGGACAGATCTGAGGGTCACTCGTTCAGTCACTGGCTGAATTAGTTACGGTGCTAAGACAACTAAAGTGGCGTTTGCTGCCTCCTAACTGAGAGCAACTAATTTAGTATAGCCTGAGAATCAAACCTGGGATTCCAAGTTACATGACTGAGTACTGCAGCCAGGGATGCTTCTGCACACTGGGCCATCAGTTGTTTCATAAGAACGTAAGAAATAGGAGCAAGAGTCGGCCACACGACCCCTCGAGCCTGCTCTGCCATTCAATAAGGTCACAGCTGATCATCGACCTCAACTCCATTTTCCCGCCCGATCCCCATATCCCTGGATTCCTCAGAGTCCAAAAATCTAGCGATCTCAGCCTTGAATATACTCAATGGCTCAGTATATACAGCCCTCTGGGGAAGAGAATTCCAAAGATTCACAACCCTCTGAGTGAAGAAATTCCTCCTCATCTCAGTCTTAAATGACTTACCCCTTAACCTGAGACTGTGCTCCCTAGTTCTAGACTCTCCAGCTGGGGGAAACAACCTCTCAGCATCTACCCTGTCAATCCCCTTCAGAATCTTACATGTTTCAATGAGATCGCCTCTCATTCCTCTAAACTCCAGAGAGTAGAGACCCAATCTACTCAATCTCTCCTCATAGGACAACCCTCTCATCGCAGGAATCAGTCTAGTGAACCTTTGTTGCACCGCCTCCAAGGGAAGTTTATCCTTCCTCAAATAAGGAGACCAAAACTCTGCACAGTAGTGTGTTTCAAAAGAAATAACTCGCTCAGCTGTATTTGTACTGAGTCCATCATCACATCCTCAATATATAAATGTTTGTGTTTCTGTATGCTTCATTCTGTTGATATGAACTTTTGTGTAATAATTATACTCCCTTATGTGTAAAGTTTGCTAATATCTGATCCAGTGTCAGAAATTAATGCCCGTGTGTTTATTTTTACAACGGGATCAGGGATTCCAGTATGGTTTTTGACAAGTTGATGAATTAATTCGTCAGACTGCCAGAATGTAGCATGCAAGAGGAAGCCAGATAGATAGAAAGAAAGAAGAAAGAAAGACTTGCATTTATAAAGCGCCTTTCATGACCCCCGGACGTCTTAAAGCGCTTTACAGCCAATGAAGTACTTGCGGAGTGTAGTCACTGTTGTAATGTAGGAAACGTGGCCAATTTACCCACAAACAGCAATGTGATAATGGCCAAATAATCTGTTTTTGTTATGTTGATTGAGAGATAAATATTGGCCAGGACAACGAGTATAACTCCCCTGCTCCTCTTCGAAATAGTGCCATCGGATCTTTTACGTCCACCTGAGAGAGAAGACGGGGCCTCAGTTAGTGTCTCATCCGAAAGACGGCATCTCCGACACTGCAGCACTCCCTCAGTACTGCCCCTCCGACAGTGCATTGCTCCCTTAGTACTACCCCTCCGACGGTGCAGCACTCCCTCAGCACTGCCCCTCTGACAATGCAGCACTCCCTCAGTACTGCCCCTCTGACAATGCAGCGCTCCCTCAGTACTGCCCCTCCGACAATGCTGCGCGCTCTCAGTACTGCCCCTCCGACAATGCAGCACTCCCTCAGTACTGCAGTGCAGCGCTCCCTCAGCACTGCCCCTCCGACAATGCAGCACTCCCTCAGTACTGCCCCTCCGACAGTGCAGCGCTCCCTCAGTACTGCCCCTCCGACAATGCAGCGCTCCCTCAGTACTGCCCCTCCGACAATGCAGCGCTCCCTCAGTACTGCCCCTCTGCCAGTGCAGTGCTCCCTCAGCACTGCCCCTCCGACAATGCAGTGCTTCCTCAGTACTGCCCCTCCGACAATGCAGCGCTCCCTCAGTACTGCCCCTCCAACAATGCAGAACTTCCTCAGTACTGCACTGGGAGTGTCAGCTTAGATTTATGTGCTCACAACCTTCTGACTCCGAGGCGCGTGTGCTACCCACTGAGCCACAACTGACACTGTTCAGATAAGCACATGAGGGAGAAAGGAATAGAGGGATATGTTGATGGGGTGAGATGAAGAGGGGTGGGAGGAGGCTCGTGTGGAGCATAAACACCGGCACAGATCTGTTGGGCCGAATGGCCTGTTTCTGTGTTGTTGATGCTGTATAACTTGCATGGGCGGAAGCAGTACTTCTCTTGCTCTGAGGGTGTTGAGCATAATTGTTGAGTGACGTTTAAAGGGGGTTGATATTAAATTGGGAACTACTTGCTATCTTGCTCTGGGTTTCCCATGCCCTTTCAAACCTAAGCAATGAAAGTCTGCTAGCTGTAAAGATCCAATGTGAAGGGACTTTGCAATACCAAGATTGGAACAGGTGGAGGCCATTCAGCCCCTCAAGTCTGCTCTGCCATTCAATTAAATCGTGGCTGATCTGTGACCTAATTCCATCTACCCACCTTAGTTACTTAACCCTTAATACCCATGTCTAACAATAATCTATCCATCTCAGTTTTCAAATCTTCAATTGCTTCCCCCAGCGTCAGCTAAATTATCAATCTCACTCAGAGTCTGCGGATGGCTGGTGTGGTAACTGGAAAATACCATACTGGCGGAGTAGGGGACAGTGGGCTGAGGTGCATTGTTGGCACACAGTTAAGGGAATCATAGAAATTTACGGCACGGAAGGAGGCCATTTGGCCCATCGTGTCCGTGCCAGCCGACAAAGAGCTATCCAGCCGAATCCCAGTTTCCAGTTCTTGATCCGTAGCCCTGTAGGTTATGACACTTCAAGTGCATATCTAAATACTTTTTAAATGTGATGAGAGTTTCTGCCTCTACCACCCTTTCAGGCAGTGAGTTCCACACCCCCACCATCCTTGGGTGAAAAAAGTTCTCCTCAACTGCCCACCAATCCTCCTACCAATTACTTTAAATCTATGCCCACTAGTTATTGACCCCTCTGCTAAGGGAAATAAGTCCTTTCTGTTATATATGTAAACCTGTAAATACCTTGTTTAACCACCAGAGGGCTCATCCCCTGGAGTCCCAAGGGATCCCACAATCCCTTGGGGGCACCTGTACATAAGGAGGCCTCACAGGCTGGAGAGGCACTCTGGAGACCTGTAATAAAGGACTATGGTCACACATTACTTTGAGCTTACAGTATCTGGTCAGATTCTTTATTCAAGACATAACACTTTCTATCCACTCTATCTAGGCCCTGCATGATTTTATATACGTAAATAGTGGTTAAATACTTCAGCAATTACTCCCACCTTTCACAAGGGATTTGGACTTGAACTTGAAAAGGAAAAAATTGCAGGGCTCTGGAGGAAGGGCTTTACTCTACATGTAACCGCACTGTAACTGGCCTGGGAGGGCTGGGTGCTGATACTGTGTGCTCAAAGTAGAAAGTGTTTCATTTCCCCAGTGCAAACATCTGACAACAACTTGTATCTACTTATAGCATCTTCAACCTAGAAAACCGTCCCTCGGCACTTCACACTGGCACGATCAAAAACAGTGGCCAAAGGGGATATGAGGAGGGGCTTGGTAATATATTTGCTTCATAGGTTCTTTGCTTAAGAATTCATAATAACACATTGCTATTCAGAACTAGTTGTTTTATTAGCAAAGGTTTAACAATCATACTACACATTACCAGTTCATCCATCAGGCTCACAACTGCATACCTCATCATGGATCCCCGGAACCCAACTGGCTGGAGTTTTATTGAGTCTTGTGAACATTGCCTGACTGGCTAAGCCACTCCCAACTCAACAGCTCTACAACTATTTTTGTAGAAAACAAAATAAACATTAAATCAAGTGCCCCCTGATTAAAGCCGGGGGGGGGGGAGGCGGGCGGGCGGCGGTGGGGACACTCCAAATACATTTCAAGTACCCTTTTTTCAACAGCTCTACAACCCTGTGAGCATACTCACAGGTGCATACATTCCCGGTCTTAAAGGAGAAGAGGGAGGTCGAGAGGAGTTCCAGAGCGTGGGATCGAGGTGGCTGGTTCCCCTAAGTGAGGCCGTGGCTGCAAACCTGAGCCTGACCTGAGTAGGAGCAGCACTGGCCACAGCGATGGGCTCGGCCTACAAGACACCAGAGACAGCAGCCACGTCCTAGGGTGAGGAGGCTGCTGGTGATGCTGGGCCGAGGTTCTCCTGTACTTATAATCAGCGCCATGGTTTGATTTACATAAACATTTGCCAGAAGTCAATAAGAAAACTTGCCCTTACACGGCGTCTTTCACGATATCACAAAGCGCTTTACAGCCAATGAAGTACTTTTGAAGCGCAATCACCGTTGTAATGCAGGAAACGCGGCAGCCAATTTGTGCACAGCAAGCTCCCACAAACAGCAATGAGAAGCGAGCCACGTAGGGAATTTAAATTGATGTGCATTGGTAGAGGCCCATGGACCTTGGTGATGATTAGAATTTGAGCATTTGAAACTCAGCCCTGGATTGAATAGGATACTTAAGGTTTTGTTCAGTTTGGTTCAGCCTTTTAAAAAAATTCATTCATTCCTGGGATGTGGGCGTCGCTGGCAAGACCCTTCGAGCCTGCCCTTGACATTCAATAAGATCATGGCTGATCATCGACCTCAACTCCACTTTCCCGCCCGATCCTCATATCCCTTGATTCCCCTTGACTCCAAAAATCTTATCGATCTCAGTCGTGAATAGACTCAACGCCTCAGCATCCACAACCCTCTGGGGCACAGAATTTCAAAGAAATTATGGCAAGGTAGAGCTGAGTGCTATCGGCTGATCTCGGGTCTGAAGAGAGTTGTCACCCATGTGGATGAAAAAAAGGCCGAAATGTAATGTATGAGGAATAAAGGGCGTACTTTTTGTAAATAAAATGTATTTTATAAAGAATTTTTTTGGTGCAGATGAATAGGTGGTCAATAGAAAACAATATCACTGCATGTGAAATCAAGTCAAGAGTTATATCTAAAAACATCTTAGCTGGGTTAGGCTAAACCGAGTGTTTAATATAAGTTAAAGAAAGGCCTTGCATTCGCTCCTCTTTCCCAATGCTACTTTTGGGAGTCTTACAAAACCGTGTTGCAACGAGGGACCAGTTCGGCAGAGGATGGTTTGCGGGAATTCTCCAGGAAGAGCTCACGATCAAGAATAAAGGAGCGATGCACTTGTGTTTTTGAAAAACCCCTTAAAGTGTGACTGCACCCTCTCTTCATTTCACATGAAATCTATTGTGAAGAAGAGCAGGGGTGTCCTGGCCAATCTTTATCCCTCACCCGGCAGATTATCCAGTCATTTATCTCATTGCTGTTTGTGGGAGCTTGCTGTGCACAAATTGGCTGCCGCGTTTCCTGCATTACAACGGTGACTGCGCTTCAAAAGTACTTCATTGGCTGTAAAGCGCTTTGTGATATCGTGAAAGACGCCGTGTAAGGGCAAGTTTTCTTATTGACTTCTGGCAAATGTTTATGTAAATCAAACCATGGCGCTGATTATAAGTACAGTTCAAATCCCTGTGTGGGACGAGTGTCGTGTCTGCCTTGGTTTGCGGGGAAGGAGCATTTTTTGTTTGTTATTTTTCTTTTCTCTGTGTCACCACGCATATTACCCCTACCCCACACACATTTTTATTCAGGGTAGGTTCAAAATGCAACAACTGAACTTCCCCTTCAAAGGCTTTTTTAGTCGTTGTGAAAGCCTTGTGGTTAAATGGCACCGGATGTTAGTTTCCTGGAAGTATTTCTAATTAAAACCATTTCAGACCAACTTTTTTTACAATAAATAACTGATTAATGTGTCTCTGGCCCCCAAAACATTCTCAAAGCCCTTTAACCCTTTGTGTGCTGGCAGGTCCAGGAAAATTCCTTCCTTCTTGGAGCAGCCATTTTTTTTTAATTAAAGTTTACAATCACATATCATAATGTTGAAGAAAACTCTAATATTACATTAATGAAGCTGCTCAGATAGCTCCAATAGCTTTAAAAAATAAAGACTTCCATTTCTACAATGCCTTTCACGACCACTGGACGTCCCAATGTATTTTACAGCCAATGAAGTACTTTTTGAAGTGCAGTCGCTGTTGTAATGTGGAAAATGCAGCAGCCAATTTGTGCGCAGCAAGCTCCTTACAGTGAGATATCAACAAGTTCCCTGCTGGAGTGGAGCTAAACCATAGAAACCAAGAGGAACCTGTTCAACCTACATCGACTCCAGGCTAGATCCAAGACAGTCCCATCCTTTGTCATCGAACTACAGACGACGCTTGCATCTCCGCACACTCGGAGGCCAAACTCCAAGCCATCGGCAAGGCCTTCACCGAGGTGTATGAGAGCATGGGCCTTACACTAAACATCTGTCAAACAAAAGTCCTCCACCAACCTGCCCATACCAAACAGCACTGCCCCTCCAGTCAAGATCCACCGCACGGCCCTGGACAACGTGGACCATTTTCCATACCTCGGGAGTCTACTATCAGCAAGGGCAGACATCAATGACGAGGTCCAACACCGCCTTCAGTGTGCCAGCGCAGCCTTCAGTCACCTGAGGAAGAGAGTGCTTGAAGATCAGGACCTCAAATCTAGAACCACCCATGGTCTACGGGGCAGTATTGATACTTGCCCTCTATATGGCTCCAGAGACATGGACTATATACAGCAGACACCTCAAATCACTAGAGAAGTACCACCAGCGCTGCCTCCGCAAGATTCTGCAAATCCCCTGGGATGATAGACGCACCAATGTTCTCGCTCAGACCAACATCCCCAGCATCGAAGCACTGACCACACTCGACCAGCTCCGTTGGGCAGCCACATCATCCGGATTGCCCAAGACGAGACTCCCTAAGCAAATGCTGTACTCAGAACTCCTACACGGCAAGCGAGCCCCACGTGGGCAGAGGAAACGCTTCAAAGACACCCTCAAAGCCTCCTTGATAAAGTGTAACATCCCCACCGGAACCTGGGAATCCCTGGCCCAAGACCTTCCAGCTGCTGTCATCCAAGCCTCCGACTTTCCACAGCAGGTATTGTGAACCATTGTGGTTGTAGAGAAATTAGCCGCATTCATTCAGGAAATAAATTACATATTACATAGAATGTACAGCACAGAAACAGCCCAACTGGGTCATGTCGGTGTTTATGCTCCACACGAGCCTCCTCCCACCTCTCTTCATCTCACGCTAATGGCAAAGCCTTCTATTCCTCTCTCCCTCATGTGCTTATCTAGGTTCCCCTTAAAGGCATCTATGCTATTCGTCTCTGTGTGATAGGGTGTTCCACATTCTCACCAATCTTTGGGTTAAGAAGTTTCTCCTGAACTCCCTATTTAATTTATTGGTGACTATCTTATATTTATGGACTCCTAGTTTTGGTCTCCCACACAATCCTCTTCTGGAAATATCTTCTCTACGCCTACCCTATCAAACCTATATGGGCATATATTCTCTGGAGTTTAGAAGAATGAGAGGTGATCTCATTCTTGCAGGGCTTGACAGGGTAGATACCGAGAGGCTGTTTCCTCTGGCTGGGGCATCTAGAATCAGTCTCAGGGTAAAGGGTCGGCCAGTTAGGACTGAGATGAGGAGAAATTTCTTCACTTGTAAATCTTTGGAATTCTCAACCCCAGAGGGCTGTGGATGCTGAATTGTTGAGTATATTCAAGGCTGAGAGAGAAATTTTTGGACAGTAAGGGAATCAAGGGATATGGGGATAGTGCAGGCATGTGGAGTTGTGGTAGAAGATCAGCCGTGATCTTATTGAATGGCTGAGCAGGCTCGAGGGGCCATATGGCCTGCTCCTAATTCTTGTGTTCTTATGTTAAAACCTTTCATGATCTTAAAGACCTCTGTCAGGTCACTCCTCAGCCTTTTCCTTTCTAGAGTAAAGAGCCCCAGCCTGTTAAATCTTTCCATATAGGTATAACCTATTGTTGTTTTGCAAGCTTTTTAAAAATTCAAAAACCCAAACAAGAGCAACTTGCGCATATATACAGTGCCTTGCACACAGAAATTCCTCCCAAGGGGTGTAATCCGACAAAAATCGACACCGAGCCAAAGATGGTAATAGCCAATAGGGTGGGGGGGTGGGAGGGGCAGTGGAGAAGGGGGGTGACTCAAAGCTTGGCCAAAGAGGTGGGTTTTAAGAAGGGTCTTAAAGGGGAGATCATCATAGACAGTCCCTTGGAGGTGAGGATGACTTGCATCCACACTAAAAATGAGTTCTCAGATAACTGAAGAGTCCAATGCGGGACCTACAGTCTCTGTCACAGGTGGGGCAGATGGTGGTTGAAGGCATGGGTGGGTGGGGTCCTTCTGCTGTCGATGCTTGGCTTCAGCTCGCTCTCGGCGAAGAGACTTGAGGTGTTCAGCGCCCTTCCGGATGCTTTTCCTCCACTTTGGGCGGTCTTGGGGATGTTACATTTTTTCAAGGAGGCTTTGAGGGTGTACTTGAAGCGTTTCCTCTGCCCACCTGGGACTCACATGCCATGTTTATAATATTTATAATATTCTGCTGTTAAGGTGAATCTTTGTTTCTTTAAGGCCACAGACTGTTATGTAAACACAGGATATGATTTATAAACTATTCATTCATAGGCAGTCCCTCGGAATCGAGGAAGACTTGCTTCCATTCTTAAAATGAGTCCTTCGGTGGCTGAACAGTCCAGTACGAGAACCACAGTCCCTGTCACAGGTGGGACAGATAGTCATTGAGGAAAAGGGTGGCTGGGACAGGTTTGCCGCACGCTCTTTCCGCTGCCTGCGCTTGATTTCTGCATGCTCTCGGTGATGAGACTCAAGATGCTCAGCGCCCTCTCGGATGCACTTCCTCCACTTAGGGCGGCCTTTGGCCAGGGACTCCCAGGTGTCAGTAAAGATGTTGCACTTTTTCAGGGAGGCTTTGAGGGTGTAACGTTTCCTCTGCCCACCTTTGGCTGAGAGAGGGGGAGAGGTGTAAGAATGGAATTCCAGAGCTGGGGCTTGCACTGCTGAAGGCGCGGCCACCAATGATAGAGCGAAGGGACGAAAGGATTTGAGAATGCACAAGAGACCAGAGTTGGTAGAATACAGAATTCACGGAGGGTTGTAGGGCTGGAGGAGGTTACAGAGAATGTGACGGACGAGACCATGAAGGAATTTGAACACTGAGTTAGAATTTTAAAGTTGAGGCCCTGGGTGATCAGGAGCCAATGTAGGTTAGCGACGACAGAGGTGACAGGTGAACGGTGGGGGGGTGGTGAGGGATTGGATTTTGGCAGCAGAGGTTCAAATGAGCTGAAGCTTATGGAGGGTGGAGGCTGGCCAAGTGAGCATTGGAACAGTTGAATCTCAAGATGACAAAGGAATGGATGAGGGTTTGGGCAGTAGGTGGGTTGAAGCAGGGACAATGTTACAGAGGTAGAAACAGGTGGACTTTGTGATGAAGTGGACACGGGCTTGGAAATTCAACTCAAGGTTAAATAGTATGTCATGTTTGCAGACAGCCTGGTTTAAGCTGCGACAATGGCCAGGGAGGGGTGTGGATTCAGTGGCAAGGGAATGGAGCTTTTGGTGAGGCCAAAGACATTGGCATCGGTCTTGCCAATGATGAACTGGAGAAAATTATGGCTCATTCATAACTGGATGTCAGCCAAGCAGGCTAACCACATGGGGGCATTGAAGAGGTCGAGAGTAGTAAGCCTGAGGATTAGGAGAATTTTAGAATTCAGTAAAGAAGGACCAAGAAATTGATAAGGAAAGAGATAAAAGAATATGAGAGCAAATTAGCAAGAGACATAAAAACAGATTGTTAACGTTTCTATAGGTATGTAAATAGGAAGCGATTAGTGAAAGTAAACATGGGCCCATTAGAGGCAGAGACAGGAGAAATTATAACGGGCAGTAAGGAAATGGCAGAGACATTAAACAACTATTTTGTTTCTGTCTTCACGGTAGAAGATACAAAAAACATTACGGAAATAATGGGGAACCAAAGGTCTATAGAGAATGAGAAACTTAAAGAAATCAGTACAAGTACTGGAGAAATGAATGGGACTGAGTGGCGATTAATCCCCTGGACCTGACGACCTGTATCCTAGGGTTTTAAAAGAGGATGCTGCAGAGATAGTAGATGCACTGGTATTAACCTTCCAGAATTCTCTAGATTCTAGAACAGTCCCCAAGGATTGGAAGGTAGTAAACATAACTCCGCTTTTTAAGAAAGGAGGAAGAGAAAAAACTATAGGCCAGTTAGCTTCACATCAGTAGTAGGTAAAATGCTACAATCTGTTATTAGGGACGTGGTAACAGGGCACTTAAAAAAAATCATAATATGATTAGGCAGAGTCAACATGGTTTTATGAAAGGGAAATCGTGTTAGAATATTTTGAAGCTGTAACTAGTAGGATGAGTAAGAGGATTTGGATTTTCAAAAAGCAGTTGATAAGGTGCCACAGAGGAGGTTATTACACAAAGTTAGGACTCATGGGATTGGGGGTAATATACTAGCATAGATTGAGAATTGGTTAATCGACAGACAACAGAGAGTAGGAATAAATGGGACTTTTTCGGGTTGGCAGTCTGTAACTAGTGGGGTACCGCAAGGATCGGTTCTTGGGCCTCAGCTATTTACAATCTATATTAATGACTTGGATGAAAGGACTGAATGTAACGTATCCAAGTTTGCTGATGATACAAAGTAAGATGGGAAAGTAAGCTGTGAGGAGAATGCAGAGAGCGGGACCTGGGGGTACTTGTGCATGAAACACAAAAGGATAATATGCAGGTACAGCAAGTGATCAGGAAGGCCAATGGTATCTTGGCCTTTATTGCAAAGGGGATGGAGTAGAAAAGCAGAGAAGTCTTGCTACAGCTATATAAGGTATTGGTGAGGCCACACCTAGAATACTGCGTGCAGTTTTGGTTTCCATATTTACGAAAGGATATACTTGCTTTGGAGGCAGTTCAGAGAAGGTTCACTTGGTTGATTCTGGGGATGAGAGGGTTGACGTATGAGGAAAGGTTGAGTAGGTTGGGCCTCTACTCATTGGAATTCAGAAGAATGAGAGGTGATCTTATCGAAACGTATAAGATTATGAGGGCGCTTGACAAGGTGGATGCAGAGATGATGTTTCCACTGATGGGAGAGACTAGAACTAGAGGGCATGATCTTAGAATAAGGGGCCGCCCATTTAAAACAGATGAGGAGAAATTTCTTCTCTGAGGGTTGTAAATCTGTAGAATTCGCTGCCTCAGAGAGCTGTGGAAGCTGGGACATTGAATAAATTTAAGACAGAAATAGACAGTTTCTTAAATGATAAGGGGTTATGGGAAGCGAGCGGGGAAGTGAAGCTGAGTCCATGATCAGATCAGCCATGATATTGAATGGCGGAGCAGGTTCGAGAGGCCGTATGGCCTACTCCTGCTCCTATTTCTTATGTTCTTATGTTCTTATTAAATATAGACAGGCTGACAGAGCAGCAAGAACATGGCAAATGGAATACAATGTGTGGAAGTGTGAAGTTATCCACTTTGATAGGAAAAACAAAAAAGCAGAATATTTGTTGAATGGTGAGAGACTGGGACATTTTGGTGTTCAGAGAGACCTGGGTGCCCTTGTACACGAATCACTGAAAGTTAACATGCAGGTACAGCAAGCAATTAGGAAACCAAATGGTATGTTAGATTTTGTTACAAAGGGGTTAGATTTTGTTAAAAGGAATTAGAGTATAAGAGTAAAGAAGTCTTACTACAATTTTACAGGGCATTGGTGAGGCCATACCTGGAATACTGTGTACAGTTCTGGTCTACTTACCTCAAGAATGCATACTAACCATAGAGAGAGTGCAACAAAAGTCCACTAGACTGGTTCCAAGGATGAGGGGATTACCCTATAAGGAGAGATTGAGTAGACTAGGTCTATATTCCCTCGAGTTTAGAAGAATGAGGGGTGATATATTTGAAACATAATATTCTTAAGGGTCTAAGGGTTAATGCTGAGAAAATGTTTCCTCTGGTTGGGTAATCTAGAACACAGGGTCACAGTCTCAGAATAAGAGGTCGGCCATGTAGGACTGAGATGAGGAGAAATTTCTTCACTCAATCTTTGGAATTCACAACCCCAGAGAGCTGTGGATGCTCAGTCATTGAGTATATTCTAGACCGAGGTCGATAAGTTTTGGGAACTAAGGGAGTTAAAGGATATGGGGATCGTGCGGGAAGGTGGAGTTGTGGTAGAAGATCAGCCATGATCTCGTTGAATGGAGGAGGAGACTTGAAGGGCCTTCTCCAGTTCCTGTTTCTTATATTCTTATGAGAGAAGCGGTGGAGAGATGGAGCTGGGCATCATCAGCATACACGCCTTCAAATGAGGTGCAGCATGTAGATTATTGAATCATAGAAATATACAGCACTGAAGGAGGCCATTTCGGCCCATCATGTCTGCGCTGGCCAACCAAGAGCTATCCAGCTTAATCCCTCTTTCCAGCTCTTGGTCTGTAGCCCTGTAGGTTGCTGCACTTTAAATGCATATCTTTCTGCCTCTACCACCCTTTCAGGCAGTGAATTCCAGACCTCCACCACCCTCTGGGTAAATACATTTCCCCTCATATTTCCTCTCTACGTTCCCCCAATTACTTTAAATCTATGCCCCCTGGTTGTTGACTTCTCTGCCAAGGGAAACAGGTCCTTCCTATCCACTCTATCCAGGCCCCTCATAATTTTATACACCTCAATCAGGTCTCCCCTCAGCCTCCTCTGTTCCAAAGAAAACAGTCATAGCCAGCATTTTCCAGTCCAGGCAACATTCTTGTAAATCTCCTCCGCATCCTTTCCAGTGCAATTACATATTTCCTGTAATATGGTGACCAGAACTGCACACACTACTCCAGCTGCAGCCTAACCAGTGTTTTATACAGTTCAAGCATAACCTCCTTGCTCTTGTATTCCATGTCTAATAACGTATTGCATATGCCTTCTTAACCACTTTATCTACCTGGCCTGCTACCTTCAGTGATCTGTGGACTTGCACTCCAAGGTCCCTTTGAAGAGGGATGAAGAAGGGAAGGGGCCCAAGGATAGATCCTTGTTTTTTAAAAATTCATTCATGGGATGTGGGTGTCGCTGGCAAGGCCGGTATTTATTACCCATCCCTAATTGCCCTTGAGAAGATGGTGGTGAGCCACCTTTTTGAACTGCTGAAGTCTGTGTGGTGAAGGTACTCCCACAGTGCTGTTAGGATGGGAGTTCCAGGATTTTGACCCAGCGACGATGAAGGAATGGCGATATATTTCCAAGTCAGGATTGTGTGTGATTTGGAGGGGAACTTGCAGGTGATGGTGTTCCCATGCGCCTGCTACCCTTGTCCTTCTAGGTGGTAGAGGTCGCGGGTTTGGGAGGTGCTGCTGAAGAAGCCTCGGCGAGTTGCTGCAGTGCATCTTGTAGATGGTACACACTGCAGCCACGGTGCGCCGGTGATGGAGGGAGTGAATGTTTAAGGTGGTAGGATTCTATAGAGGTAACAGTGCAGGAATAGGAAGAGAAGCCATTGCTGGAGGTGCTCTGGGAATGATTGGATAGCTAAGATGAAACCATGCAAAGGTTAAAGCAAGGTTAAGAAAGTGGAAGAACTTTCGGAAGGCCAGTCAATCATCCATGGCATTGTATACAGAGTTATCAAGATCAAATGTAGTTTTCAAGTGAAGTGGGGTTAGAGAATGGGGGCTAATTGGACCAAGACTCGCAGACACAATTCAGTCCCACTTTGCAGTATGTCCTTATTTTGATATGTTTCCATTGTAAATATCTGTGTCCATATTTATAATGAGACATCCTATCTCAACATGTTTTGCTGTAATTGCGCCCTCCCGACACTGGAGGTGCTACACTGACACCGCTGGCAGGAGGCTATCATTATAGAGTGACAAGTTTACACAGGCAATTTCCATTATACAGGAATTTACAATGAAAAACATTGACGGAACCTGCATACAGGCATTAGATTTCCCATTTATTATCGATAGATAGTGATACACAGGTCCAGAATTGACCTCATCATCATCATAGGCAGTCCCTCGGAATCGAGGAAGACTTGTTTCCACTCTTAAAATGAGTCCTTAGGTGGCTGAACAGTCCAATATGAGAGCCACCGTCCCTGTCACAGGTGGAACAGATAGTCATTGAGGGAAAGGGTGGGTGGGACTGGTTTGCCGCATGCTCTTTCCACTGCCTGCGCTTGATTTCTGCATGCTCTCGGCGATGAGACTCGAGGTGCTCAACGCCATCCCGGATGCACTTCCTCCACTTAGGGCGGTCTTTGCCCAGGGGACTCCCAGGTTTAAGTGGGAATGTTGCACTTTATCAGGGAGGCTTTGAGGGTGTCCGTGTAACGTTTCCTCTGCCCACCTTTGGCTCATTTGCCGTGAAGGAATTCTGAGTAAAGCGCTTGCTTTCGGAGTCTCATGTCTGGCATGTGGACAATGTGGCTTGCCCAGTGGAGCTGATCAAGTGTGGTCAGTGCTTCAATGCTGGGGATCTTAGCCTGGTCGAGCTGACCATCGTGGTGTCCTCAACAGTCACAAAGGTCAACAATTCCGTACCTTCTTAATCTCCTATATCCCTCAGTTGCTTCTTTCACTTAAAATAAAAATCCAACTCTCTCTCTAATTTGTTAACACTTTTTGCCTCCAGTGTTTGCTGGGCAGTCTGTTCCACGCTTTCACCCCCGCTCCCTCTCTGTAAATTATTTAAAACTAAACTACCTGCTCACTTTCCCCTCCCTGAGCCCCATTCCATCCTCCCCAGTTTACAAGGGTTTGTCGTTACCTCGACCAAGTTTATCCACATCTCTTCGATCCTGGAAAACTTTGATACTGTCTCCCCTGAGCTGCCTTTTCTCCAGTGGAAATTTTCTTAATGCACGGCCGCTTTTTGCTGGCCTGGGATTCTGTGGCTCTCTTCATGTTGGGCTTTATTACCAGTTAATCAGATAACCTTGAAAGGTTTAGATTTAAGAAACTAGATCCTCTCTTACATTTTATTGTATTTTTAATTCTTCCTCTCTTCCCCCCCGCCCCCCCCTCGCCTCCGTCACCTACCCCCTGCTCCATCATGAGCTGCTAGGAATGGTTGAAAGGCAGTTATGTTCGGGAATTGAGTCAATGATGTACAAGTACAGAAGTGTGGAGTAAAATCACTAAGGTTGAGTTTATTTAGAGAGAGATTTCTTGCCGTGAGTTCATTCCTGCTGCTCCATAGCAATCTGTATATTTACAATTCCACCGCACCCTATTTTTTAAAATGTATTTACTTATATAGAAATGTACAAATTTACTATCCCCTTGCTTTTTAAAATAGATATAACTGTACAGACATATACTCATTTCCAATTCCTTCGCTTCTTAAAATTTATTTAAAAAGGTGCACCTTTAAAATCTGCCTGCTTTTTAAAACATAGATTATTATGTAGAAATGTGCACATTTACAATTCTGCTTTTTAAAATGAATTTAATTATAGATTGGTGTCCTTGCGCAGCTCTTCCTCCCACACATGGTTTTCCGCCTGAGAGCCGACGTACTTTCAGGTCCGTAGCAACAACAACTTGTATTTATATCGAAAAAAGAAAGACTTGGATTTATATAGCGCTGTTCACGACCACCGGACTTCTCAAAGTGCTTTACAGCCAATGCAATACTTTTGATATGTAGTCACTGTTGCAATGTGGGAAATGCGGCAACCAATTAACGCACCCCAAGCAAGCTCCCACAAACAGCAATGTGATAATATCCAGATAATCTATTTTTGTTATGTTGATTGAGGGATAAATGTTGGTCAGGACACCGGAGGAACTCCCCTGCTCTTCTTTGAAATAGTGCCATGGGATCCTTTACGTCCACTTGAGAGAGCAGACGGGGCCTCGGTTTAACAACTCATTCGAAAGACGGTACCTCCGACAGTGCAGTGCTCCCTCAGTACTGCACTGGGAATGTCAGCTTAGATTTTTTGTGCTACAAGTTCCTGGCGGGGGACTTGATCCCACACAACCTTCTGACTCAGAGGCATGAGTGCTACCCTCTGATATAGCACCTTTAACGTAGTAAAACATCTCAAGGTGCTTCACAGGTGTGTTTTCAAACAAAATTTGACACCAAGCCAAAGAAGGAGATATTAGGACAGGTGACCAAAAGTTTGGTTGAAGAGGTAGGTTTTAAGTAGCATCTTAAAGGAGGAGAGAGAGGCGGAGAGGTTTAGGGAGGGAATTCCAGAGCTTAGGGCCCAGGCAGCTGAAGGCACGGCTGCCATGGTGGAGTGATTAAAATTGGGGACGTACAAGGAGCGCAGAGATCTCGGAGGGCTGTAGGACTGAGGGAGGTTACAGAGATAGGGAGGGGCGAGGCCATGGAGGGATGAGAATTTTAAAATCGAGGCATCACCTATCTCACTTTTGCACTGCAAAGTGCAGGATAAGTGTGTTCAAGTGAACAGCATAGATGTATTTAAGGGGAAGCTAGATAAGTACATGAGGGAGAAAGGAATAAAAGGATAGGTCGATAGAGTGGGGTGGAGTAAACACTGGCACAGAGCAGTTGGGCCAAATGCTATGTCATTCAATGTATGTCTGGAGAGAGAAGGGATCAAGGGACATGGGGGAGATAGTCTCTGAATGATGCTTATTAGAGCGTTTTTTGTTCCTAGAGCTATTTTGTTTTTTAAGGTAATACTAGCCTTGATTGAAAAAGTTGGTTCTCAAACTAAGCTTAAATAAAGGAGACCACAAAGGTATGAGGGCAGAATTGGCTCAAGTGAACTGGGAAAATATACTAAAGAATGGGACGGTTGGTGAGCAGTGGCAGACATTTAAGGAGATATTTCATAACTCGCAACAAAAATATATCCTAATGAGAAGAAAAGACTAAGAGAAGGGATAACCATCCGTGGCTAACTAAGGAAATAAGGGATGGTATCAAATTTAAACAATGGCTTACAATGTGGCCAAGACTAGTGGGAGGCCAGAGGATTGGGAAATTTTTAAAAGCCAGCAGAGAACGACTAAAAAAATGATAGAGAGGGAAGATAGATTATGAAAGTAAATAGTATGAAATATAAAAACAGATAGTAAGAGTTTCTATAGGTACATAAAAAGGAAAAGAGTGGCTAAAGTAAATGTTGGTCCCCTGGAGGATGAAACTGGGGAATTAATAATGGAGAACAGGGAAATGGCAGAGACATTGAACAAATATTTTGTATAGGTCTTCACGGTAGAAGACACTAAAAACATTCCAATAGTGGATAATCAAGGGGCTATAGGTAGGAAGGAACTTAATACAATCACTATCACTAATGAAGTAGTACTAGGTAAAAAAATGCGACTCAACCTAGGGTTTTAAGAGAAGTGGCTGCAGAGATAGTGGATGCATTGGTTGTAATCTACCAAAATTCCCTGGATTCTGGGAGGGTCCCAGTGCATTGGAAAATCACAAATGTAACGCCCCTATTTAAAAAAGGACGCAGACAAAAAGCAGAAAACTATAGACCAGTTAGCCTAACATCTGTCGTTGGGAAAATGCGGGAGTCCATTATTAAGGAAACAGTCGCGGGACATTTGGAAAAGCATGATTCAATCAAGCAGAGTCAGCAAGCTTTTATGAAAGGGAAATTATGTTTGACAAATTTGCTGGAGTTCTTTGAGGATGTAACGAGCAGGGTGGATAAAGTGGAACCAGTAGATGTGGTGTATTTGGATTTCCAGAAGACATTCAATAAGGTGCCACATAAGAGGTTACTGCACAAGATAAAATTTCACTGGGTTGGGGTTAATATATTAGCATGGATAGAGGATTGGCTAACTAACAGAAAACAGAGCGTCGGGATAAATGGGTCATTTTCCGGTTGGTAAACAGTGTCTAGTCAGGTGCTGCAGGGATCGGTGCTGGGTCGTCAACTATTTACAATCTATATTAATGACTTGGATGAAGGGACCAAGTGTAATGTAGCCAAATTTGCTGATGATACAAAGATGGGTGGGAAAGCAAATTGTGAGGAGGACACAAAAAATCTGCAAAGGGATATAGACAGGCTAAGTGAGTGGGCAAAAATTTGGCAGATGGAGTATAATGTGGGAAAATGTGAGGTTATCCACTTTGGCAGGAATAATAGAAAAGCAAATAATAATTTAAATGGAGAAAAATTGCAAAGTGCTGCAGTACAGAGAGACCTGGGGGTCCTTGTGCATGAAACATAAAATAATTTGTATGCAGGTACAGCAAGTAATCAGGAAGGCAAATGGAATGTTGGCCTTTATTGCAAGGGGGAATAGAGTATAAAAGCAGAGAAGTCCTGCTACAACTGTACAGAGTATTGGTCAGGCCACACCTGGAGTACTGCATACAGTTTTGGTCTCCGTATTTAAGGAACTTGCATTGGAGGCTATTCAGAGAAGGTTCACTCGGTTGATTCTGGAGATGAGGAAGTTGACTTATGAAGATAGGTTGAGTAGGTTGGGCCTATACTCATTGGAGTTCAGAAGAATGAGAGGTGATCTTATTGAAACTGATAAGAAAATGAGGGGGCTCAACAAGATGGATGCAGAGAGGAAACTAAAAGTAGGGGACATTATCTTAATATAAGGGGCCGACCATTTAAAGCTGAGATGAGGAGAAATTTCTTCTCTCGGAGGTTGTAAATCTATGGAATTCTCTGCCCCAGAGACCTGTGGAGGCTGCGTCATTGAATATATTTAAGACAGATTTTTGAGCGATAAGGGAGTAAAGGGTGATGGGGAGAGGGCAGGGAAGTGGTGCTGAGTCCATGATCATATCAGCCATGATCGTATAAAATGGCGGAGCAGGCTCGAGGGGCGAAATGGCCGACTTCTGCTCCTATTTCTTATATTCTTATGTTCTTAGCCTTTGGAACCTGTCTGCCCTTTCCCCCACTCCCTCTTGCTATCTCCTCAAAATGAATGAACACTTGGTTAGGTGGAGGGGCTACCTGGTTTGCACGGAATTTTAAAGTGCTTTGTAATTTCCTGAATTAACTGTTGTCATTATACAGAAAACCTCACCTAAAATGGAGTGCAGATGGGCTTGGTGTAGGGTCTGTAGGGCTGTGTGTTTTTAATCAACTCCAGTCTTTCAGCTGAAGGCAATTGCTTGGAAGTAGAAAAAAATCATTTTGTTATAAAAGGCACCAATTGCCCTTCTTGTAGGTTTGAATCTGAACTGATCTTCACCAGGTTTTATTGATTCATCATTTTTTTTCAATACCTGAACCATTTTCCGTTTAAGCACTCCTTTGAAATGCATTGGGGATGGACAATAAATGCCAGCCTTGCCAGTGACACCCGCATCCCGAGAATGAATTAAAATAACAATTCCTCTTCACACATTTTGTCCTTCCTCACCAACTAGTTTCTCTTAAGCAGTCTGCTAATCATGAACAAACTAGATGATTGGACAACCTGCTCTCAGGTCAACCATTGGACAACCTGCTTCTCGGCCATTGATTGGACAACCTGCTCCCTGCCCATTGATTGGACAACCTGCTCCCAGGCCAGCCACTGGACAACCTACTCCCAGGCCAGTGATCAGACAGGTTATTTGTATTCCCTTGTATATAGAAGATTAAGGGTTGATCTAATTTTGGTGTTTAAGCTGATTAAAGGATATGATAAGGTAGATGGAGAGAAACTGTTTCCTCTGGTGGGCGAGTCCAGAACAATGGGAACAACCTTAAAATTAGAGCCAGGCCATTCACGGGTGATGTCAAGAAGCTCTTCTTCACACAATGGGTGGTGGAAATTTGGAACACTCTTCCTCAAAAAAGTGTTGAGGCTGGGGATCAATTGAAAAATTCAAAACTGAGATTAATATATTTTTGTGAGGCAAAGGGTATCAAGGGATATGGTACCAAGACGGGTGGATGGAGTTAAGGTACAGATCAGCCATGATCTAATTGAATGGCGGAACAGGTTCGAGGGCTGAATGGACAATATTTATCCCTCCATCAACATCACTAAAACAGATGATCCGGTCATTATCACATTGCTGTTTGTGGGAGCTTGCTGTGTGCAAATTAGCTGCCGCGTTTCCTACATTACAACAGTGACTACACTTCAAAGAAAAAGTACTTGATTGGCTGTAAAGCACTTTGGAACGTCCGGTGGTCGTGAAAGGTGCTATAGTAATGCAAGTCTTTATTTCTCGGGGAAGCTTTCGCTGCGCATAGCGACACGTCAGAGAGCATCAGGGAACTTGGATTATGGAGAAATGTATGCGCATGTCTAAATTTTTTACCTCAAATGCCCAAGCTATCGTCCTTTTTACTCAGCAAATAAATCCACCCGACGCACTTTTTGAAAACAAGAATACTCGAGATGAAGAGAGCTCCCTTCAACATTAGCCCCGAGAGATGCTCGCGAGATTTTTTTTTTTGTCAAACAAGCTCCACTTAACAAGTGCTTTGACAGTCTGAACATTATTGTGCATTTATGCAAAGAGTCTGAGATAAAGTTTGTTGCTGTCTCACATCAACAAATTTCTCCTAACGACTTCAGATCAAACTTCAAACGAGTCACTGGAGACTGACCTTTGATGAATTAATGCTGATAATTGCCATAATTTCAGGAAAACATGAAAAGCTTCCTCTATATGACCGTACAGTGACGCCACACATTCTACACAGGAAAATATATGTTCCCAGAATAACACAGGATGTCTTCAATTATTTAATAAATTATATATTTTTTAGGAATTGCTCCGAACTTTTTTGGCATTTCCTCTTAAGAGGCACAGGATAGATCATGCACATTCATTTACTTCAGTAACACAGGGCTCAGGATGAGCGTTTCTAACTAGCCTGCAGATTTTGCACATGGTTCAAATATCCACTTGCACGTTCCAAATGCCAAAATTGCTCCCTGCAAGATAACTTTTCTTTTGTTCCTATTTTAGTCTTTTAACTTTTTTTTTCCCTCATCCAATAAAGACTTGCATTTACACAGCGCCTTTCATGACCCCAGGACATCCAAAGCAGTTTTGCAGCCAATCAAGAACTTTTGAAGTGTAGCCACTGTTGTAATGCAGGAAACCCAGCAGCCAATTTGCACACAGCAAGATCTCACAAACAGCAATGTGATGATGACCGGATGATCTGTTTTGGTGATGTTGATTGAGGAATAAATATTGGCCAGGACACCAGGGACAACTCCCCTGCTCTTCTTCGAAATAGTTCCCTGGGATCTTTTACATCCACCTGAGAGGGCAGATGGGGTCTCGGTTTAACATCTCATCCGAAAGATGGCACCTCTGACATGCAGTACTGGGACCTCCTATCCCAATTTTCCTCCTCCTCCTGAAGGCACTGACTATTCCCAGGCGACTGTTTCTCAGGTCACCATTCTGTACCATGCCCATGTAGCCATTCTTATTACACAAGTCTATATGGAGAGTATCGACAGCAGAAGGCGTCACGGCAAGCACAATCATATCGTCACTTGATGCCCACGCCAGTCGGGTTTCTGATACGCCAAGCAACCCATCATCGTGTTTTCATAATCAAGCCACTGCCCCAATATGGAGTGCATGCTCTCTCCCCGTAGGGGCACATCTGGTCCACACAGCTTGAGTGCACATTAGTCCTAAGTGTGTGCAGTGCTACTGCTGAAGTTTAACCAACTAGGCCCATGTAATCTGTCGGCAAAGAACACTGGGCAAGGCTCCCACTGCTAGGAGCACCCAACCGTTTGGGGCTTTGACTTGCAGGGTTAGCTGGGGTTGGGCACTGCAGCCTTGGTTTGGGTATCAGATTACCGAATCCAACATGGACAATTAACACGTTTGTATAGAATTCCTTTGCTCTCCTTTTTTTAGCAGAGGTGTACCAGACAATAAAAGTTTTCAAACAGACCCATTAAGCGTTTGTCTGTGAACTTTGGGGCTGTAGCAGTGACTTCCGTTTCCTCCATTGCAACAGTGACTACACCTCAACAAAAATAAAGTACTTCATTGGCTGTAAAGCTCTTTGGGACGTTTGGTGGTCGTGAAAGGCGCTATATAAATGCAAGTCTTTTTTTAACCTGACGTACCATACCTCCTTATTCTTTTTATTTTAACCTCAGTCATATCCTGCATCAGGGACCTTGGCTTCTGAATTAAATAAAAGATTGTGGGGCGGATTTTTTGGGTCTTCTGTGCTCAGTTTTTCACCCCGGAACGGCGGCACTGGCTTCTGGGCGGGCAGTCAGCCTCCAGCACCCCGCAGCGATCTTCGGGTCGGGTTTAGCAGTGGTGCGGAGCAGCACCGCTTGGAAGAGTTGCGCCCGGTGTGTAACGCCCCTGGTTGTGACACCGGCGCAAGTTTTCACTTCAGCCCGACCCATCCGCCCCGCAGTGACTGCCTGGGAAATTAGGGGGTACAACAAGACCGACTGCGGAGAGATAAGTAATGGACTCCTGAGGTAAGTGTGTTTGTTTTTCTTTTAATTTTTTTTAGCGATTTGTGTTGTGGTGGCATGGGCAATGTTTTGGGAATGTTTTTGTGGGATTTTTCAGGTTTTTTTCCTCTCCCCAGGCGTCTCTCGGGGTGCTTCCGGCGCAATGCTTTAGCTCAGGATTTTCCCATGCTAACGTCCAAGAGAGGTGTACAAGGCCTCCCTTAGCGCTGCGCCCCCTGACTCGGGCCAGCTGCCCAGTATTACTTAGAGGCGCAAACTGTTCCCGGGCACAAACTTTACCGTTCCGCCACCATTCCCTCGAATATAATTTTTTACCTGCGCGGCCCCTTTAAAGTTACGTGCGTGCGTGGTTTTTCTACTTAAAAGCCGGCTAACCGACTATCCGAGACCTTCAGAACGGTGTGCGGCTGCACAGTTTAAAGGGAACATTGGCATCACCTCTTTTAAAGCTGCTGGCTGTAAACACTGAGGAGGAGGGAAATGATGCATCATTCTCGACATTTTTCAAAAGTGAATAGCTGTCAATAAATTACAAGAAAGTAATCCAATCTCCGCATCCAGTCCCTGCTTTGATGCAATCTGAGCCCCTCTGTCTCATTGCTTTTTATAGATCAGCCCTGCACCGTTGAGTAGTGATTTGCAGTGGTTTATTTTTCTGCCGGGACTATTTCCTGAGGTTTCCTCACTCAGTAAAAGCTACCTCCGCCTATGAATTCAACATTTTTACCACCTCTTACCCTTTTTATTTTTTGCTTTAATTTCATTTTTCTTGTCTTTTCATTTTGTGCTCATCAAAGTGGCACTGGGGAATAAAACGCTTCAGCCACCCACTGTCAACACTGAATACACCTACGTCAAGTGTAAAGCTCCCTCAACACTGTCCCATCAAACACTCCCAAAGCAGGTACAGTATGGGTTAGATCCGGTCGTCGTGAAAGGTGCTATATAAATCCAAGTCTTTCTTTTCTCCACCGTTGCTGAATGCAATGTGTCAACCAGCTGGTACCAATCGAGGTGTTTAAGATGAGTAGAAGAGTTGATAAAGCCAAAGTATAGCTTCCTCCACCAAACACCAATGGCTCTGCAATTCTCTCCCTAAACCTCTCAGGCTCTTTACCTCTCTCTGCTCCTTTAAGGTACTCCTTAAAACCTATCTTTTTGACCAAGCTTTTGGTCACCTGTCCTAATATCACCTTATATGGCTCGGTGTCAAATTTCTGTCAGATTTACTCTCTTGTGAAGCACCTTGGAACGTTTTACTACGTTAAAGGCATTGTATAAATGCAAGTTGTTGTTGATGGGGTAGACAGAGAGAAACTGTTTCCTCTGGTGGGAGAGTCCAGAACAAGGGGGCATAATTAGAGCTAGGCTGTTCAGGACTGATGTCAGGAAACACTTTTTCACAGTAAGGTTAGTGGAAAACTGGAACTCAATTCACAATGCTGTTGGAGTCAATTGAAAATGTCAAAACTGAGCTTGATAGATTTTTGTTAGCTAATGGTATTAAGGATTATGAACCAACACAGCTTGATGAAGTTAAGATACAGATCACCCATGAGCTAACTGAATGGCGGAACAGACCTCGTCCTGTTCCCATGGTCCGATGTGTTTGCACCTTCCCAACAGTGGGTATGTGGGGCAGAGTCCCAGCAAAGGCTGTTGAAGTTTTGATTGTGGCACAGCGTCGGAAATCCCTTGAGAATAAAACCGAATGAATCCCCCAGAAATGGAGTTTGGAATTAACATTCAGATGTACCCAACGGTGCTATTTGTATTGCAAATGGCAAAGCTAAAAACAGAAAGTGACGGAAAAAGCACAGCAGGTACATCAGCATCCGAGAGAGAAAAACACAGATAATTATTTATTTAATTTAATTTACGTGTTTAAAATCATTAAGGGTTTAGCTAGTGGAGATAATGAGAAATTGTTTCCAGTGGCTGAAGGGTTGATAAGAAAGAAAGGCTTGCATTTATGTAGTGCCTTTCACAACCACCACACGTCCCAAAGTGCTTTATAGCCAATTAATTATTTTTGGAGTGAGCCAGAGTTGTAATATGGGAAACGCAGTAGCCAATTTGCACACAGCAAGATCCCACAAGCAGCAATGTGATAATGACCAGTTAATCTATTTTTGTTAAATTGATTGAGGGATAAATATTGGTCAGGATAACTCCCCTGCTCTTCTTCAAAATAGTGCCGTGGGATCTTTTACATCCACCTGAGAAGACCTTGGTTTAACGTCTCATCCGACAGATGCCATCTCTGACAGTGCAGCGCTCCCTTAGCACTGCACTGGAAGTGTCAGCTTGGACTTTTGTGTTCAAGTCCCTGGAGTAGGGCTTGAGAACCCACAACACTCTGACTCAGAGGTGAGAGTGCTACCCACTGAGCCACAGCTGACACTAACCAGAGAGCACAGATTTAGGGTGATTGGCAAAAGAACCTGAGGCGACATGAGGGGAAATTTCTATACACGAGTGGTTAGGATTTGGAATGCACTACAGAGTGGTGGATACCAATTCAACAGTAGCCTTCAAAAGGGAATTGGATCAATAATTGAAGGAGAAAAAGTGGCAGGGGTATGGGGAAAGAGCGGGGGACTGGGACTAACTGGATCACTCTTTGAACGAGCCGGCGCAGGCTCGATGGACCGAATGGCCTCCTTCTGTACTGTACTATTCTATGATTCTATACTGTTTCATGTATAGGCCTTTGATGAGAAACAGCTCGATAAAGGCCCCGCAATGTTACGCCACCTCCAGGGTGAGTGGTTTACAGTGACTGTGTCAATTAAATTCCATCTTCATAAAGTGGGATTCTGGAATTTATATCGCTACTTTGGGGATTGAGTTGTACGATCATCTCCATTTTCTATCTCTCCTTACCCCCCCTCCCCCTCATGAGCAATGCAACTCGCCGTACCCCCACTGCCCTTTCTCTCAGAATGGCCTCCTCTGTATTTCCAGCAATTTAACAACACAAGAAATAGGAGCAAGAGTCGGCTATTTGGCCCCTCGAGCCTGCTCCGCCATTCAATAAGATCATGGCTGATCTGATCTGACTAAGCTCCACTTCCCTGCCCGCTCCCCATAACCTTTTATTCTCTTGTCACTCAAACATCTGTCTATCTCCACTTTAAACATATTCAATGATCCAGCCTCCACAGCACTCTGGGGCAGAAAATTCCACAGATTTACAACCCTCTGAGAAGAAATTCCTCCTCATCTCAGTTTTAAATGGGCGGTCCCCAATGTTAGTTTCCCCTAAGAGTGCAAATATCCTCTCTGCATCCACCTTGTCTAGCCCCCTCATATTATATGTTACGATAAGATCACACCTCATCCTTCTGAACTCCAATGAGTAAAGGCCCAACCTACTCAACCTATCTTCATAAGTCAACCCCCTCATCTCTGGAATCAACCGAGTGAATCTTCTCTGAACAGCCTTCAATGCAAATATATCCTTCCTTAAATACAGAGACCAAAACTGTATGCAGTACTCTAGGTGTGGCCTCACCAATACCCTGTACAATTGTAACAGGACTTCTCTGCTTTTATACTCCATCCCCCTTGCAATAAAGGCCAACATTCCATTTGCCTTCCTGATTAATTGCTGTACCTGCATACTAAGTTTTTGTGTTTCATGCACAAGGACCCCCAGGTCCCTTTGTCCTGTAGCATTTTGCAATTTTTCTCCATTTAAATAATAATTTGTTTTCTTTTTTTTTCTGCCAAAGTGGATAACCTCACATTTTCCCACATTATACTCCATCTGCCAAATTTTTGCTCACTTTAGCCTGTCTATCCATATCCCATTGCAAATGTTTTATGTCCTCCTCACAATTTGTTCTCCTACCCATCTTTGTATCATTAGCAAACTTGGCTACAATTCTCTGCTTGTTGCTGTGAACTAATTGAACTTATTGAAAGGGGAGGGTGCAAACAAGAATCCATAAACAGCCAATTCTCACAGTGATTTAAAAACCTGCTGGCTTATGAGGAATTCGAACTCCTTGTTTCACCGGTTAATCAGCCTCCATCATTAGTCCGACTTGCAGCATGCAAAATTTTCCTAGTAACTTTTTTTTCAGTAATAATGCACAGTACTAAGGGCCCAAGTTTCCACAAGAAAAAAAACGGGCGCCCTCCGAGCTGGGCGCCCGTTTTTCGCGCCTAAAACGGCGCCTAAAAAAATCCTCGGTATTCTCCACCTACTTACAGGTCCTGTGGCACTCGGCGCAGCCAGCACGAGCTGTGGGGGGGGGCGGAGCCAGGTCCCGGCGCTGAAAACAGTGCCGGGACCTCTGCACATGCGCACTACAGTCGGCACGCAAGTGCAGTAACTCCAGGCGCCGAACTGTGTGGGAGGGGCCCGAAGCACGCAGCCCCTAGCCCTGGCTGAATGGCCTCGCTGGGGCTGCGTTAATGAGGCTCCTCCCATGGCCAGCTCCTGCTCCCTCCCCCCCCCCGCCCTGACCCGACACCTGCTCCACCACCCCCCCGACCCCACCCGCTCCCGCCCTGACCCGAGACCCGACACCCACTTCCATCCCCGCCCCGACACCCGCTCCACCACCCCCCCCCCCCCCCGAGACCCGACATCCGCTCCCCCCCCCCGCCCCGACCCGAGACCCGCTCCCGACCTGATCCGAGGCCCGCTCCCCCGCCCCGCCCCGACCCGAGACCTGCTCCCCCCCCGACCCGACCCGACCGGAGACCCGCTCCCCCCCCCCCCTCCCAAGCCGAGGCCCGCTCCCCCCCCCGCCCCGACCCGACACCCGCTCCTGTTCCCCGACCCCCCCCTCTCTCTTCCCCCCCCTCTCTTTCCCCCTCCCCCCTCTCTCTTCCCCTCCCCCCTCTCTCTTCCCCTCCCCCCTCTCTCTTTCTCCCCCCTCTCTTTCTCCCCCCTCTCTCTTTCCCCCCTCTCTCTTTCCCCCCTCTCTCTTCCCCCCCTCTCTTCCCCCCCTCTCTTCCCCCCCCCTCTCTTCCCCCCCCTCTCTTCCCCCCCCTCTCTTCCCCCCCTCTCTTCCCCCCCTCTCTTCCCCCCCCTCTCTTCCCCCCCCTCTCTTCCCCCCCCTCTCTTCCCCCCCCTCTCTTCCCCCCCCCTCTCTTCCCCCCTCTCTTTCCCCCCTCTCTCTTTTCCCCCCTCCCCTCTCTCTTTCTCCCCCCCCTCTCTCTTTCCCCCCCTCCCCTCTCTCTTCCCCCCCCTCCCCTCTCTCTTCCCCCCCTCCTCTCTCTCTCTCTCTCCCCCCCTCCCCTTTCTCTCTCTCTCTCTCCCCCCCTCTCTCTCCCCCCTCTCTCTCCCCCCCTCTCTCCCCCCCTCTCTCTCTCTCTCTCCCCCCCTCTCTCTCTCTCCCCCCCCCTCTCTCTCTCTCTCCCCCCCCTCTCTCTCTTCCCCCCCCCTCTCTCTCTTCCCCCCCCCCCTCTCTCTTCCCCCCCCCTCTCTCTCTCTCTCTCCACCCTCTCTCTCTCCACCCTCTCTCTCTCCACCCTCTCTCTCTCCACCCTCTCTCTCTCCACCCTCTCTCTCTTCCCCCCCCCCCTCTCTCTTCTCCCTCCCTCTCTCTCTCTCTCTCCCCCTCCCGCTCAGTGGCACGAACGGCTGCAGAATTCTCCCTGGCTGAAGCACTTTCACACAGGTAGGAAGATGGTTTATTTAATATTTTCTTGGTTTATAAATGTTTATTCAGGTTGAATTTATTTGTATAATATTTGTAGAAGTATAAATAAGGATTTATTGTCGAATTTAATGAGTTCCCTTCCCCCCCCTCCCCCCCACCTTGTTCTGGACGCCTAATTTGTAACCTGCGCCTGATTTTTTAATGTGTAGAACAGGTTTTTTCAGTTGTACAAAAATCTTCAGTGGCTCCATTCTACTTTAGTTTGGAGTACATTTTCACTGTGGAAACTTTCAAATCACGCCCCCTTTTGAAGAAAAAATTCTGTTCTAAACTAGAACTGTTCTACCTGACTAGAACTGCAGAAAAAAAAATGTGGAGAATTGCGATTTCTAAAATAGTCCGTTCTCCACCAGTTGCTCCTAAAAATCAGGCGCGAATCATGTGGAAACTTGGGCCCAATGTCACTCATTCAATATATTTCTGGTCAAATTGCTGAATCTGAAAAAAAAAAAATTTTTTTGGTTAAAAATAAATTCCAAAAGCGCACGTTCTTCAGCAAGTGATGGAAGCATGCCCTCAATAGTTTGGAAAGGTTAAAATAACATTGCTGAATATTTCACATGTTCAGCTGAAAGCAGAACTACAAGTTAACACGTCCACAGGAAACCCCAAAATATGCATTGCTTTTTCAACCCTCATTCCCAACCCACGGACTTTTGATGGGGTACCATCCAGTGCCGCAGATCGAATGACGAAGTCAGTATTCGGTTTGTCATGCTTCCTGGTACTGCAGAAATTGCTGACCGTTGACACAGTCTTCGCTAATTGTTTCTGTCTACAGCATTCCCTCAGTGAGTGTAAACTCACAGCTTTCCATTGGGCTCAGCGGGTTAATCTGACGCTGTTAATATTCTTATCGGCTTTCACCAGCCAGGCTTTAATAGCTTGTGAAGCAGAGCCATAAACTATGGCCTTGATTACTTGCAGGCCACGCAAGACAGCGGAAGACTGCCATCTCAGTGCAGAGCTGCACTTGGGGAGTGGTGTGTTCCATTAATACCACACGAGAGGCAACCTGCTTGCTTGACCCCTAGAGTTTGAACAAGTTTACAGCTGTAAAACTATGGGGCCTGTACCATGGGAAAAGGATCTGACACTCATGCTGAAAGAAAGAAAGAACGTGCTTTTATACAACGCCGTTCACAATCTCAGGACGTCCTAAAGCGTTTCAAAGCCAATCAATTACTTTTTGGAGTGTAGTCACTGTTGAAATGTGGGAAACGCGGCAGCCAAAATTGCGCACAGCAAGCTTCCACAAATAGCCATGTGATAATGACCAGATACGCTGTTTTCAGTGATGTCGGTTGAGAGGTAATATTGGAATGGACACCCAGGAGAACTCCCATGCTCTTCTTCGAAATAGTGGTCGTAGGATCTTTTATGTCCACCTGAGAGAGCAGACGGGGCCTCGGTTTAATGACTCATCCGAAAAACAGCACCTCCGACAGCGCAACACTCCCTCAGCACTACACCGGAGTGTCAGCCTAGATATATTTGCTCAAGTCCCTGGAGTGGGACTTGAACCCACAACCTCTGACTCAGAAGCGAGTGCTACCCACTCAACCACAGCTAACATCTTGATGAAATCATGCCATGTGATGTTGGTCTACAATCACGTAATGTGTTCATATGAAATTCCATTTGCTGCTATTTTAAGGGACATGTTAATTAACCCATTGAAATAAATAGCGTAAAAAGAAGTTGGATACAAATCCACTGAGCCTCCACGCACCAACACTGCGCAACACACTTAAAGAACGAAAGGCTTGGATTTATATAGCACCTTTCATAACCACTGGACGTCTTAAAGCGCTTTACAGCCAATTAAGTACTTTTGGAGTATAGTCACTGTTGTAATCTAGGAAAATACAAAAACTATTGCTTACTATGCCTATAATTTTACATTTCTTTTTTTTAGTGTTATTAGTAGAATTCCGCTAACGGTAATTATATTAAAGTTTGCCCGACCTCACCCGATTCTGCCTCAGTGACCTCCTCCTGCCATGTGTTCACTCACAGGCTCTGCTCCTTCCACATTGGGTTATTTCTTGTCCACCACCTCTTTGCTCCACCCTGGTGGCCACTCTTTAACTCACTACACCCTTGTTTCAGGAACTGCTACCACCCTCCTGCTCCCCAACACATCCAAAACATAGACCCTTTCAACTGTTCCTTCAAACCCCCTTATAATCTTTCCATTCTCTGTTCATCTTTGTGCAAGGGGCATGACTTGAGATAGAGAAAGGTACAACGTAAATTTCCCCCCTAAATCTCTCCACCTTGATCTCCTCCTTCAAATCGCTCGTTGAAGGATGCGACTGCTGCCACCGCAGTCCCAGTGGTTTTTTGGTTGCTCTCAGCCGACTTCCCCAGATTGGTGAGAGAGAGAGGAGGGGAGGGAGTGGGAGAAGGAGATCGCTGCTGCCGAACTGAAGAAAATAACAATGCAAACTTTGATCGCCGCTGCTGAACTGAGCCATGTCGGGAAAAGAAAATAAAAACAAAAAGTTGAATGAACATTTATGTGCTGATGTACTGAGCAAAGAGAGAAAGGAGGGGAGCAGGTAGGAGAAGATCGCTGCTGCTGAACTGAAGAAAATAACAATTAAAAAGTTGAATTGTTTTTTTAACATTTATGCGCAGAGCTTCCGATTGGCAGCAGTCACTCTGCTCCTTCAAACCTTCCTCTTTGACCAATGTCTCCTTATGTGGCTCAGTGTCAAAGTTTGTCTGATAACGCTCCTGTGAAGGGCCTTGCAGTTTTTTTCATCGAATCATAGAAATTTACAGCATGGATAGAGGGCATTTCGGCCCATCATGTCTGCATGGTCAATAAAGAGCTATCCGGCCTAATCCCACTTTCCAGCTCTAGGTCTGTAGCCCTGTAGGTTACAGCACTTCAAGTGCACATCCAAGTACTTTTTAAATGTGGTGAGAGTTTCTGCCTCTACCAACCTTTCAGGCAGTGAGTTCCAGACCCCCACCACACTCTGGGTGAAGAAATTTCCCCTCAATCCCATCTAAACCTTCCACCAATCACTTAAAATCTGTGCCCCCTGGCTGTTGACCCCTCTGCTAAGGGAAACAGGTCCTTCCTATCCACTCTATCCAGGCCCTTCATAATTTTATACACCATCAAAGGCGCTATATAAGTTGTGTATGCTTAAAGAGAGGGAGTTGTGTGAAAGCTTTACACACCCAGCGTGTTCACCGGAGAGTTAGACTTGATTCGCGTGTAGGAGGACGAGATGTGTAATCCCACTGATGGCTGTTTGTACTGTGTCTCCTTGCATGGTGACAAACAGTGCATGCAGCCACCATCACACGTTTCTGAAGTGCTCGTGACAGCAGTGTCGGTGATGGCGAGCCTGCGTAGAATGAGTTATAGAAATAAAGAAATATGTAGCACGGCGGGAGGCTGCTGGGACCTTCCGGCCATACCTCTCTCGCGAAAATATATTTTTCACAGCCCCGTTTGACTGCTTTCTCCCCAAATTATTTCCAATTTCCTGCTCCACATAATATCCATTGTACAATTGCACGAATTTTAGCTGGAGCTGTGTGGATCCTATCGTTTCTTCAGCTTTTCCCATTAATTACTCTGTGAGCCTGTATCAATCCACATCAGCCCACTTATCACAGCTGATATCGGAGAGACCATTAAGCCTGCCAGATCAACCAATATTGATTTATGGGATGTCAAAACAAAAAGAAATGAATCCGAAGATGTAAATTAATGTACCTCAGGATTGCTTTAGAATAGTGATTTGCCTCTTGTCACAATCCCTATTAACATTGGAGAATGGCGTCTATTGGTATGGTAAACGCTTCACTCAAATCCCGGATTTAGCCACTGAAAGAAAAGAAAGACTCGCATTTGTACAGCGCCTTTCATGACCACCAGACATCCCAAAGCGCTTTACAGCCAATGCAGTACTTTTGAAGTGCAGTCACTGTTGTAATGTGGGAAATGTGACAAACAATTTTCACACAGCAAGCTCCCACAAACAGCAATGTGATAATCTGTTTTTAGTCATATTGATTGAGGGATAAATATTGGCCCAGGACACTGGGGATAACTTCCCTGCTCTTTTTCTTCAAGATAGTGCCATGGGATCTTTTGCGTCCACCTGAGAGAGCAGCTGGGGCCTGGGTTTAATGTCTCATCCGAAATCCGGAATCTCAGCCGAGGTTTTTGTGCTTAAGTCCCTGGAGTGGGACTTGGACCCACAACCTTCTGACTCAGATGCAAGAGAGCGTGTGCTACCCACTGAGCCACAGCTGAAGTAGGAAGAAACCCAGGATAGAGCAGCTCATTTGATTGGGTGGAACACTGGTTTTGCACCCATGCAATATTCCTTTCAGTTATATTGGACGGGGTATAAAACCAGTGTTGCCCCCGATCTCGTCAGTTTTGCCGTGGGTGGGTTAGGTTAAAATCTCCTCAGTATGGCTCTAGAATGTCATCATCATAGGCAATCCCTTGGAATCGAGGAAGACTTGCTTCCATTCTAAAGGTGAGTTCTCAGATGGCTGTACAGTCCAATGTGGGAATTACAGTCTCTGTCACAGATGGGGCAGATAGTGGTTGAAGGGAAGGGTGGGTGGGGAGACTGGTTTGCCGCATGCTCCTTCCACTGCCTGCGCTTGCTTTCCACATGCTCTTGGTGACGAGACTCAAGGTGCTCAGCTCCCTCCCGGATGCTCTTCCTCCACTTAAGGCGGCCTTGGGCCAGGGATTCCCAGGTGCCGGTGGGGATGTTGCACTTTATAAAGGAGACTTTCAGGGTGTCCTTGAAACATTTCCTCTGCCCACCTGGGGCTCGCTTGCTGTGTCGGAGCTCCAAGTAGAGCACTTGCTTAGGGAGTCTCGTGTGGACTGTACAGTCTACTGAAATAACTCACGTTTCACGTTGACAGGACCTCTCTCTCCTGCCACTTCTATCACCAAGTAGAACAAGAGTAGCAATGTTGTGGGAGCACAAACACCTTCAGGTCCCCCTGCAAGGAACACAGTGTCATGACTTGGACATGTATCGATGTTGCTTCATCGTCACTCAGTCAGTATCCTACCTAACGCCGTCATGGATACACAAGAACTGCAGCGGTTCAAGCAGAACATAGAATAGAATGAACATAGAATATTTACAGCACAGAAGAAGGCCATTTGGCCCGTTGAGCCCATTCTGGCTCTCTGCAAGAGCACTTCAGCTCATCCCACTCCCCCGCCCTTTCCCCGTAATCCTGCAAATTGTTTTCCTTCAGGCACTTATCCAATTCCCTTTTGAAATCCACGATTGAATCTGCATCCACCTTTCAGGCAGTGCATTCCAGATCCTAACCACTCGCAGCGTAAAAATCTTTTTCATCATGTCGCCTTTGGTTATTCTGCCAATCATCTTAAATCTGTGTCCTCTGGTTCTCGACCCTTCCGCCAACGGGAACAGTTTCTCTCTATATACTCTGTCTATACCCCTCATGATTTTGAACACCTCTATCAAATCTCCTCTCAACCTTCTCTGCTCTAAGGAGAACAACCTCAGCTTCTCCAGTCTATCCACGTAACTGAAGTCCCTTGTCTCTGGAAAGGTCCACCACTACCACCATCTCAGGACAATTTGGAACACAGGAAGGAACATAAGAACAGGAGTAGGCCATTCAGCCCCTCGAGACTATTCCTCCATTCAGTTGGATCAGGGTTGATCTGTACCGTAACTCCATATACCTGTCTTGGATCCGCTACTCTTTATACCCTTGCCGAACAATATGGATCTCAGTTTTGAATTTTTTGCTTGATCACCAGCCTCTTCAGTTTTTGGAGGGAGAGAGTTCCAGATTTCCACTACCCTTTGTGTGAAGAAGTATTTCCTGACATCATAAGAACATAAGAATTAGGAGCGGGAATAGGCCAAATGTCCCCTCGAGCCTGCTCCGCCATTCAATAAGATCATGGCTGATCTGATCATGGCTTCAACTCCACTTTCCTGCCTATTCTTCATAACTCTTGACTCCCCTATAGTTCAAGAATCTGTCTATCTCAGCCTTGAATATATTGAATGACTCAGCCTCCACAGCTCTCTGGGGTAGAGAATGCCAAAGATTCACGACCCTCTGAGAGAAAAAATTCCTCCTCATCTCCATCTTAAATGGGCTACCCCTTATTCTGAAGCTATGCCCCCTAGTTCTAGATTCCCCCACGAGGGGAAACATCCTCTCCCTACCTACCCTGTCAAGCCCCCTCAAAATATTATATATTTCAATAAGATCACCTTTCATTCTAAACTCCAATGAGTACAGGTCCAACTAGCTCAACCATTCTTCTTAAGTCAACTCCTTCATCCTAGGAATCAACCTAGTGAACCTTCTCTGAACTGCCTCCAATGCAAGTATATCCTTCCTTAAATAAGGAGACCAAAACTGTACGCAGTACTCCAGGTGTGTTCTCACCAATGCCATGTAGCAGGATACTCCATCCCCTTGCAATAAAGGCCAACATTCCATTTGCCTTCCTGATTACTTGCTATACCTGCATACTAATTTTTTGTGTTTCATGTACAAGGACCCCCAAATCCCTCTGTACTGCAACATTTTGTTGTCTCCATTTAAATAATATTTTGCTTTTCTATTCTTCCTATCACCCCTGAACGGCCTGGCTCTAATTTTAAGGTTGTGCCCTTTTACCCCTGGGCATCCAGAGCATGTTTCTCTCTATCTACTCTAAGATAAAAATAACAACTAACATTTATGTAGCACCTTTAACAAAGTAAATCATCTCAAAGTGCACCAGAAACATCTTCACGCAAAATTTGACACCAAGCCACATAAGGAGCTATTAGGGCAGATTGGTAGTTTTAAGGAGCATCTTAAAAGAGGCGAGAGAGGTAGTAAGGCAGAGAGATTTAGGGAAGGAATTCCAGAGCTTGGCACGGCCGGCAATGGTGGATTAATTAAAATCGAATATGCGCAAGAAGCCAGCATTGGAGGAGTGCAAAAATCCTGAAGGGCTGCAGGGCTGGTGGAGGATGCATAGATAGGGAGCGGCGAGGGATATGCAGGCATATATAAACAAGGATGAGAATTTTAAAATCGAGGCATTGACGGACCTGGAGCCAATGTAGTTAGCGAGCGCAGGAGTGATGAGTGAGTGGGGCTTAGTGCAAGTTAGGACATGGGGTGGGGGGCAGCTGAGTTTCAGATAAGTTCAAGTTTATGTAGGGTGGGAGATGGGAGGCCAGCCAGGAGAGCGTAATGGACCAGAATAAGAGGGTAGGTGCAGGGTTGGAGCAGATTATAGACATAGATGGTCTAAAATGCTCCTCTAAAAGTGTATAAGAACCATGCCTGCTCAAATCCTACTATTCAGAGCATTGAGTAGATGGTGTCAGGACACTCGCCTCTGAGTCAGAAGGCTGTGGGTTCAAGTCACACTCCAGCGACTTGAGCAGTTAAATCTAGGCTGACACTCCACTGCAGTGCAGTGGGAGTGCTGCACTGTCGGTGATGCCGCCTTCCAGATGATACGTTATACCACGTCTGCTCTTTCAGGTGGATGTAAAAGATCCTATGGCACTATTTTGAAGAAGAGCAGAGGAGTTATCCCTGATGTCCTGGGCCAATATTTATCCCTCAATCAACATAACAAAAACAGATTATCTGGTCATTATCACATTGCTGTTTGTGGGATCTTGCTGTGTGCAAATTGACTGCCGCGTTTCCCACATTACAACAGTGACTACACTCCAAAAGTACTTCATTGGCTGTAATGCGCTTTGAGACATCCAATGGTCGTGAAAGGCACTATATAAATGTAAGTCTTTCTTTTCTTATTGATGAAATAAAAATAGAATTTTTAAAAAATACCGCAAATTCGTCTCATCAGATAGAGGACAGATCGGTTAAAGTTTCGGATGGAGGACCCTTTTATTAGAAGCAGTGTCTTTTCACTCTTGGGTGCTGACTGATCAGCTTGCTCTGTTTTAAATGTCCAACGTTCATGGTTGACCGTTGTGTCTCTGTTAAAGGGGCAGCGGCCGGCTGAGTTGGCCTCAGCACCTTGCGGCGAGTTCGTGTAAAATTGGCGCTGTGCGGGGGGCTTGGCTGTGTCATCTGAAATCCTGCTGCGCTCCCTCGGTAGCTGAGCACCGGCTCCCCAGGCCTGTCTGGGAAAGTTAGTTTCCAGCATCAGTCCTTGATTGTACAGGCGGAGACCTGGACTTTGGAATGTAGACCGTAAAGGAGGCTGCAAATGATTTGAATGTTAGTTCAGTCAGACGACAGGAAACGGCTTGCATTTATATAGCTTCTTTCACGACCTCAGGACATCCCAAAGCGCTTTACAGCCAATGAAGTACTTTTTGAAGTGTGGTCACTGTTGTAATGTGGGAAACGCGGCAGCCAATTTGCGCACAGCAAGATCCCACAAACAGCAATGTGATAATGAGCAGATGATCTGTTTTAGTGATGGTTGAGGGATAAATATTGGCCCCAGGACACTGGGAAGAATTCCCCTGCTCGTCTTCGAAATAGTGCCATGGGATCTTTTACATTCACCTGAAAGAGCAGAGGGGGCCTTGGTTTAACATCTTTCCGACAGTACGGCACCTCTGACAGCACTGCACTGGGAGCATCAGCCTGGATTACGTGCTCAAGATTCTGGAGTGAGGCCCCTTTGCCCATCCAGATGAACATAAACTACTTGCGAAATATTGTCCTGCTCGATATTTATCCCGACATCAACATTGCTATAACCGATTATCTGGTCATTATCACATTGCTGTTTGTGGGATCTTGCTGTGTGCAAATTAGCTGCCGCGTTTCCCACATTACAGCAGTGACTACACTTCCAAAAGTACTCCGTTGGGGCTGTAAAGCGTTTGTGACGTCCTGAAAGGCTACAGAAATACAAGCATTTCTTTTTTTTCTTTAACCTAACAGCGGTTCAGATAAACTCCCCAAACTTAGGGAAAATAGTTAACAGGTCGTGGGGATATCAGATTTTCCTATAAATAGTCAGTCACTGGACTTGGAGTCTACACAAACATCCTCTGCAATGGGGAGGATCTCGAAGAAGCTGTAAATAAGCTAAAGCTATTACTGAGCCATTCCCCGGCCCTTGTGCATATGCTCCTTTAATAAGCCGGGATTGATGACTTGAGTGGTTCAGGGGTTAGGTAAACAGCTGGGCCTTTGGTGAGGGCACGGCATGTTTGATTGTTTATTTGGATGGATCTAGAAAGGGGTTACGTTAGTCTGCTCGCCCCCTCCAGGGAGCCCCCCCCCCCCCCCCCCCCGCCAATCTTAAATCACTTGCTGTCGAGTTCACATCCGAGGAGCCTTGCTCATCTGTGGCAGTGCCACTCTGGAGCCAAGCTGGCTATTCAGAGCTGGGGGAGGGAGGCTGCCAAAAGGAGCATTTGGCAGTTGTAACTAGTCCGCAATATTAAATTTCGCCGTAATGCCTTGATAGGAATCAGAACCACATCCCTAAAGTGCACAATAAGGGTAAAGTGGCAGTGATTGAGACCCAGGGCAGGCTTTTATTTTTACAGTCATTTCACTGAAGCCTCTGTGTTTTTCTCTCTTTCTCTCCTCCCCCCCCCCCCATATTCCCGTCTGTCCTTTTTATTTATCGAAGCCTGTTTTTGTCAGGTATATTATACAGATAATACATGCGTGCAACCGCACAGATAACGTTCCTCAGCCCCGGTCGATCTTCTTGCCAGGCTTATCGGTGTAACTGAGTATTACTGAGGATGTTCATCTCCTTTTATTCACATGTTAACCTTTTCCAAAGGTCGCAATTTGGAATTAGACACACAGATTTCTATCAGCTTATGCATTTTCGAATAGAAGGGGAAAAAAAATTGAATGTTTGAATTCCTATATTTCTGATTCAAAAATGTGAAAATAAATTGAAAGTTTGAGCAGTGGTGCTGTTTTCTTAAGTCAGACCACCCATTCACTGCAGTTGCGCTCATTTGAAAGTAGTAGGAGGGTTTCAGTCTGAAGTATCGGTAAATTATGTCCACTTTGTTGTTGAACTCTCGATGTGCCTGTTTTTCTCTTCCCACTGAAGCCGCTGACTCTTCCCGGGGTGCAATTTGTGCTTTCGCAATGTTCCCTCATCTCGGCCTCGCGTGACGCTGTGTCCGGACAGTGACAGTGAGTGTCGGCGGGCTGTCCGATCACAACTCGCTTTACCAGCCGTCACTGTTTCCAGCGATCGGGAAAGGGAAACCCAGTTATTTTGTTTCTTTATGTTTTTGTCGACAAGGCGGCGCGACTAGTGTTTCCCCTGATTTTTTTTGGGAGGGGTGCACGGCCCCTTTAAGGGGCTGCCCGGCCCAATCACAGTCCTGTTGCCGTTTTCAGGCTGCACAGGTCTGACGGGAGCTGCACGGGCCGCGTATCTTAGAGGGAACATTGGCCGCAACTTTTGAATTCGAGCCCAGCCATTCAGGGGGTGATGTCAGGAAGCATTTCGTCACACAAAGGGCAGTGGAAATTTGGAGCTCTCCCCCCAAAAAGCTGTTGAGGCTGGCGGTCAATGGAAAACTTCAAAACTGAGATTCAATAAGATTTTTGTTGGGTAAGGGTATTAATTGGTACAGAACCAAGGCAAGTAAATGGAGTTATGGTACAGATCAGCCGTGATTTGATTGAATGGCGGAACAGGCTCGAGGGGCTGAATAGCCTCCTCCTGTTCCCATAGTTTCTCTTGAGCCCAAAAACTTGGAGCAGGGTCAGCGTCCCAAGCATTGCCCCAGCTGAAACAAGCTCACTCGGTAGGGCCCAGTGATTGAAAGTGGAGCTGTAATGCATGGCGTGGCTCACTATCGCACCAGGCAGTCGATTTACCTGCAGAAGCATGGAGAGAAAAGTTTAATCAAATACATCAGTCAGTCGGTTAATTGTCATGTTCCGCAGAAAGCTGCAGATAAAGCAAGTTTGGATTTGCACAACACCTTGTCCTGGTTGAGCAGGTTGGGCCTGTACTCATTGGAGTTTAGAAGAATGAGAGGTGATCTTATTGAAATATATAAGATTATGAGGGGGCTCGATGGGGTAGATGCAGAGAGGATGTTTCCCCTCATGGGGGAATCTAGAACTAGGGACCATAGTTTCAGAATTAGGGGTCGCCCATTTAAAACGGAAATGAGGAGGAATTTCTTCTCTCAGGGTCGTGAATCTGTGGAATTCTCTGCCCCAGAGAGCTATGGAGGCTGGGTCATTGAATATATTTAAGGTGGAGATAGACAGATTTTTGAACGATAAGGGAGTCAAGAGTTATGGGGAGCAGGCAGGGAAGTGGAGCTGAGGACAGGATCAGATCAGCCATGATCTTATTGAATGGTGGAGCAGGCTCAAGGGGCCGTTTGGCCTACACCTGCTCCTATTTCTTACGTTCTTATGTTTTTCAAAAACATCTCCGGTACAATGAATTATTTTTGAATTGTGTAGGCAAACGCAGCAGCCAATTTGTGCACAGTGAGATCCCACAAACATGGATAAGACCAACGACCACTTAACCTGTTTCTGGTAAGAAGCTTGATCTTGTAGGTGCTTCTTACCAGTTGGCTTATGAATGGCTTAAATGCCTGGAACTTTTGACACTTCCTTGTTCCTTAAATGGTTGGCGTTTTCGAACCTTCATTCTTCCCTTGGAGAATCGTGTGAAGTAGTGGCAGGATTCGCAAACCACGCGCAAGAGCTCCTTCCATGGCCGCAATCATTTTTATAGCTTATTGGCACTCTTTCATTCGGGCCTTCCTGCATACACCGTACTCAGTGTGACCCAGTGTAAAATGCATGGAGCGTTCATTTTCTCTGGTAGGGCACTGGTTAAGTGGTTTGCATCAGATTGAATCAGCGTGCTGTTTGAACTGAAAACCAGTTTTTAAAATACATATACAGTAATGTTGAATGAAGGTAGCTTGAAGTGCAAAAATTAGGTGGCCATGAAGGTGAAGCTTCAGCAGTTCTACATGTCAATGGGACCACACATTGTACTTCATTCTCGGGATGTGGGCGTCGCTGGCAAGGCCGGCATTTATACTTGCTTTGGAGGCAGTTCAGAGAAGGTTCACTAGGTTGATTCCGGAGATGAGGGGGTTGACTTATGAGGAAAGGTTGGGTAGGTTGGGCCTCTACTCATTGGAATTCAGAAGAATAAGAGGTGATCTTATCGAAGCGTATAAGATTATGAAGGGGCTTGACAAGGTGGATACAGAGAGGATGTTCCCACTGATAGGGGAGACTAGAACTAGGGGGCATAATCTTATAATAAGGGGCCACCCATTTAAATCTGTGGAATTCGCTGCCTCAGAAAGCTGTGGAAGCTGGGTCATTGAATAAATTTAAGACCGAGATAGACAGTTTCTTAACCGATAAGGAATTAAGGGGTTATGTGGAGCAGGCAGGGAAGTGGACCTGAGTCCATGATCGGATCAGCAATGATCGCATTAAATGGCGGAGCAGGCTCAAGGGGCTGTATGGCCTGCACCTGCTCCTATTTCTTATGTTTTTATTGCTCATCCCGAGTTGCCCTCAGAAGGTGGTGGTGAGCTGATGGTGGGGTGATATAACTGATGCGCTTGCTGGGCCATTCCAGATGGCAGTTGATGGTTAGAGTAAAATGATTATAGAATAGTACAGCACAGAGGGAGGCCATTCAGCCCATCGAGTCTGCGCCGAAGAGCAATCCACAGTTAGTCACACACCCCCCCGCTCTTTTCCCTTATCCCTGCAATTTTTTTCTCCTTCAATGAGTTAGCCAATTCCTTTTTCAAGGCTACTATCAGGCAGTGCATTCCAAATCTTAACCACTCACTGAAGAAGATCCTTCAGTATGAAAAAGGTTAGATCTTCATTATAGCTTGTTTTTTTATTCAGAAACCTGGACAAAGGGCTAGAACTCGTTATGCAGGACATGAACAAGAACAACAACTTGTATTTATATGCACCTTTAACGTAGTGAAACATTCCAAGGCGCTTCATTGGAGTATTATGCGATAAAAATGTGATACCAAGCCGCATAAGTAGAAATTAGCACAGGTGAGCAAAAGCTTGATCAAGAAAGTAAGTTTTAAGGAGCGTCTTGAAGGAGGAAAGAGAGGCGGAGAGGTTTAGGCAGGGAGTTCCAGAGCTTGGGCCGAGGCAACAGAAGGCACGGCCAACAATGGTTGAGCGATTATAATCATGGATGCTCAAGAGGGCAGAATTGGAGAAGTGCAGACATCTTGGGGTGGTGGGGGTGGGGGTGGGGGTGGGGGGAGTGGTGGCGGGGTGGTTTATGGGGCTGGAGGAAATTACAGAGATAGGGAGGGGCGAGGCCATGGAGAGATTTGAAAATAAGGATGAGAATTTTTAAATCGAGGTGTTACTTAACCGGGAGCCAATGTTGGTCAGCGAGCACAGGAGTGATTGCTGAGCGGGACTTGATGCGAGTTAGGACACGGGCTGCTGAGTTTTGGATTACTTGTAGTTTATGTAGGGTAGAATATGGGAGGCCAGCCAGGAGTGCGTTGGAATAGTCACATCTAGAGGTAACAAGATTGAAAAGAGTAGGAGGATAGAGTACTGACCCTCTGCACCCCCGACACTGCTACTGCCCTTCCTGCCTGTCTCCATTGATGGCAGAGTCTTCAACCACCCTTGAGCTTTCTCCCGCAATTCCTTTGTCCAGCTTCATCTCCAGGTGTGGGACTGGAGTCACATATAGGCCCAGACCGGGTAAGGATGGCAGGTTTCCTTCCTTAAAGGGACATTAGTGAACCAGTTGGGTTTTTACGTCAATCCTATAGCTTCTCAAACTGCCCATTGTGGAATCTGAACTTGTGTTCTTTGGATTCTCCAGTCCAGTAACATAACCACTACACCACCGTACCCATCCATTGCCTGCCCTATGAGGTCTGAATTACCAGCATGTAGCCCATGAGCTACAGTATGGACCGCCCTGTAATCTCTCTTCTCTCAGTACGGATAAATCATCGAATCATAGAAATTTACAGCACAGATGGTGGCCATTCGGCCCATTGTGTCCGCCTAATTCCACTTTTCCAACTCTTGGTCCATAGCCCTGCAGGTTACGGCACTTCAAGTGCATATCCAAGTCATTTTAAATGCGGTGAGGGTTTCTGCCCCTAACACCTTTTCAGGCAGTGAGTTCCAGACCCCCACCATCCTCCGGGTGAAGAAATTTCCCCTCAACTCCCCTCTAAACCTCCTACCAATTACTTTAAATCTATGCCCCCTGGTTATTGACCCCTCTGCTAAGGAAAATAAGTCCTTCCTATCCACTCTAGCTAGTCCCCTCGTAATTTTATACACCTCAATTAAGTATCCCCTCAGCCTCCTCTGTTCCAAAGTAAACAATCCCAGCCTATCCAAACGTTCCTCATAGCTAAAATTCTCCAATCCTGGCAACATCCTCGTAAATCTCCTCTGTACCCTCTCTTGTGCAATCACATCTTTCCTGTAATGTGGTGACCAGAACTGCACACAGTACTCTAGCTGTGGCCTAACTAGTGTTTTATACAGTTCAAGCATAAACTCCCTGCTCTTGTATTCTATGCTTTGGCTAATAAAGGCAAGTATCCTGTATGCCGTCTTAACCACTACCTTCAGGGATCTGTGGACATGCACTCCAAGGTCCCTCTGTTCCTCTACACTTCTCAGTAAACTGAGCCTGTCTGAAGATACCCATCTTTTGTAGTGTTTGTTTCTAATATAAAGTGTCCGAGCTGGGAAATTTTCCAATATTAATCCATTGTTGTAACAAAGGGAAATCCAACAGATCTTGGCAGTCATTGGGGGAAGATTTATTAGAAATGGCAAGAAAGTAAGATTTACACAACAAAAGCTTAATTTAAAAAGTGTAATTCTGCCATGATTTGTTTCCTCTTTGTATAAAATGCTTCGAATTACTAAATCTAGATCTTTTAAAAAAAAATGCCATTAAGCCTAGTCTCATGGAGCCATCTTGAATTTCAGATGGAATCGCAAAGTACTTTGGGCCTCCCTGCATGTCACAATAAAAAATCTCTATTTTCTACAATTCAGTTGAATCTGTATGAGATAGCTTTTAATAAATTGCACATTGGTATTAATGTAAACTGCAGGTAAAGAAAGATTGCATTTATATTTCGTATTGCATTTGAGAGACCGTGGGCTGCATTTTAAGCTTTTCTGTTTTTGGGGCGATAATGGCGGCAGGAAAGTTAGCGGCTGGGAATAGGTTGCTCTTTAGTATTTAAGTTTTGACATCTGGGCCCTGCATCAAGGGGCGGAACGCTAAGGGAGGCATTGTACACCCTCATGGGTGCTAGTATAGGAAACTCCCAAGCTAAAGAGCCGGGCTGTGTGCGCTCCGAGAGACACCTGGCGGGAGGTAGGGGAAATAAACTGAAAAACATTCCTAAAACATTGCCCATGCCACCACAACACAAATCGCACAAACATTAAATACCAAAAATACTCGCACTTTACAGCACATTAACTTCCTCACCGCCACCAGCATGGCTGGACTGCTCTGGTTTCTCAGCTGGTCGGGCAAGAGTCAAAACTTGTACCGGTGTCCCAACCAGGGGCATTGCACACCCTGCGCAGCTCTCTGCAAACCCGACCGGAGGATCGCGACGGGGCGCTGGAGATCTCTCCGCCACCTTTCATGCCGCTCTAGGGTGAAACCCAGAGCGCAAAGGACCGGAAAATCCAGCCCCTTGTCCCTCAAGAACGTCGCCTACAGTGATTATCTTGAATAGCCTGTTGTTACGTAGGCAAGAGCAGCAGCCATTTTGTGCACAGTGAGATCCCACAAACATGATTATGATCAATGACAAATATTTCTGGTAACCAGCACCTACAAGATGCTTCTTACCAACAACAGTAACAGGGTTAAATAATCTTGTAGGTGCTTTTTACCAGCTGTCCTACAAACGACTTAAATGCCTGGAAATTTAGCCTTGTTGTGTTTGCATCTTCACACTTGGATAATAACAAGAACAACATCTTGTATTTATATAGCATATTTAACATAGTGAAACGTCCCAAGGCACCTCACGGGACCGTTATTAAACAAAATTCGAAACCGAGTCACATAAGGAGATATTGAGGCTGATGAACAACAACTTGGTCAAAGAGGGAGGCTTTAAGGAGCGTCTTAAAGGAGAGGAGAGAGGCGGAGAAGTTTAGGGAGGGAATTCCAGAGCTTAGGGCCATGGCAACTGAAGGCGCTGCCGCCAATGGTTGAGCGATTAAAATCAGGGATGCTCAAGAGGCCAGACTTTGGGGAATGCAGATATCTCGGAGGGTGGTGGGACTGGAGGAGATTACAGAGATAGGGAGGGATTTGAAAACTAGGATGAGAATTTAAAAATCAAGGTGTTGTTTAGCAGGAGCCAATGTAGGTCAGCGAGCACGCGATGATGGGTGAGTGGGGACATGGGCTGCTGAGTTTTGGATCACCTCAAGTTAATGGAGGGTAGAGTGTGGGAGGTCAGCCAGGAGTGCATTGGAATAGTCAAGTCTCGAGGTAACAAAGGTATGGATGAGGGCTTCAGCAGCTGATGAGCTGAGGCAGGGATGTGAAGCAGAGGAATGATTCATGGGCTGATTAACAGTCTAACGTGAATACTCCCTCCATGGCTGTAACCATCCTTCTGGTTGGTCCAGGAGGGTTTGATGGGCTCCCACAACCCATGCGATAAAGGGTGGGCCACCCACACTTAGAATATCCTGCTGGATGTCAACCCAGAATTCAGAGCTGGGGTTCCAATGGCCCGGACTGTCTGGAGTGGGATTTGAACCTGGGACCTTCTGACTCAAGACAGGAGTGCTACCAGTGAGCCAAAAGCTCGCTCCTCCACAAATGGCAACATTGGGTATTTTTCCTAAAAGGAATAGCAGCTGTTAATTCATTGCTTAGAGTACACAGTCCCGCTCCTGACCTTTGTCGGCAGGGACGAATTGCGGAAATATTTGAAAAAGAACTCTTTCGTGTTGTGAGGTCTCTGCACAGTAATGGGGATGTGCGTATTGCGGGGATGTAGTGTATTTACTTCATGGGTTCTTTGCTTAAGAATTCACAGCTACACAGATTCCAGGTTTGCACCACTCTGCCCAGAAGTCCATTCTAAGTTCTGATCGCTCTCTGCGTACAGACAAACTTCTGTCTTAAAGTTACCTTTCATGTGTTAGATCCTGTGTCCCCGTCTCCTGTTCGCACTACTTAAGTTAAAGTAGTAAAGAAAGATGGAAAGAACTTGCATTTATATAGCGCCTTTCCTGTCCTCAGTACGTCCCAAAATGCTTTACAGCCAATGAAGTACTTTTGAAATGTAGTCACTGTTGTAATGTAGGGAAATACAGCAGCCAATTTGGCATGGCAAGATCCCACAAACATCAATGTGATAATGACCTGATCATCCTTTTTAGTGATGTTGATTGAGGGATAAATATTGGCCCCAGGACACCGGGGATAACTCCTGTGCTCTTCTTCGCAATAGTGGCCGTGGGATCTTTTACGTCCACCTCAGAGAGCAGACGGGGCCTTGGTTTAACGTAGAGAAAAGGGGGTCTGACTGTGCATTTTACCCGAGCTGGATTCTGACACTGGATGCCTGAAACAGAAAGTGTTTGATTCTCCTGACAATCGTTATCTTGACGAGCTCAACATTCATCATCATCATCATAGGCGGTCCCTCGAACGAGGATGACTTGCTTCCACCGAGTTTTCAATGAAGGACCCGATGTTCCAGTCCTGAGCTCCAATTGAGGGTGTGGAAGATGCCTGTGTGTGGATTTTTTTAACGGGTGGTAACCGTTGCACATCAGTCACCACACGGACTTGACAGAGCTCGGCCTTTATCCAGTGGTAAGGGTTAACCAAGACGACTGGAAACCTGCTCTGCTGCACGGACCTAATGAGCACACATATCGCAATGTGGGCTGGACAGTGCTGCCCCTGGGCCCTCGGCTCTTCTGTGCCCCGTATCTTCATTCGCCGCAACTCTGCCACGATCTCTTGCCGCTCCTCCACCACAAACATTCGCCGCACCTCCGCCACGATCCCTCACAGCTCCTCCGCCTCAAAAACACTCGCAGCACCTCCGCCACAATCTCCTGCCGCACCTCCACAACATTCAAACACACACACACAAAAATGAACGAACATTAGAATTGAATAGTGTCAAGCCATTTCCTGACTTGACGTGAATTCTGCTCTGATGTAACCTAAAACTAGCACATGGGCCTGCGCCATTTCAGGGGAGGGTTGAACGGGATAGCGTTACATGCATCCGTGTTGCCTCAGCCTTCCAGATTATAAGTAATGGATACAGTGAATAAATATTTTTGGAAACAATTCAGCCAGTAAATGTCTGTTTGTTTGACTTTCTAGTATTTGTTCCTTAAGTGTTGGAAGTAAATCATCTTTGGCATCAATTTTAGGGCAAGGTTTTTATAGAAGATTTAAACATATACATACACAAATACAAGTGCAAGATAAGGATCTCGCAAAATACATAAATTCAACTTTAACTTTCCAACGAGTCACATGGCCGAGGTATTAAACTGAACAATGCGTTTCATGTAAAAGTGACAGGAATTGGGAACATCCAGGACCCACGTATAAATGAGTGTACTATCGAGCTCTAATCTCCCAAACTACTCTTCTTCATTGTGTTTCCTGCCAACAGGGTTTTATCACATAGGCATCACTTCAGTGTATTCCTTACATTCTCTATCCCAGTTAGGCTCTCTCACTCTTTTATATTTTCTTTTTTTTTTTGCTGCCTTCTCTCGCTCTGTCTGCCCCCTGTCATTCTGTTGGGCATCAAGAGCTTTCATACATTCTCAGGAAATTTTAAGACATTATATAAATATCAATTCTTATTTTTCTCGCTGCCTCCCTTTCTCTTTGTGATCACCTGCATGGGTCTCCATCTATCTTCTCTCTCCCATTGTGCTCTATCTCTCTCAGTCTCTATCTTTTCTCCCTCGCACTCTCTCTCTATCTTTGTCTCTGTCTCTATCGCTCTCTGTCTCTCTCTGTTTCTGTCTTCTCTCCCTCGCACTTTCTCTGTCTCTGTCTCTGTTTGTCTTTGTCTCTCTCTATCTGTCTTTGTCTCTATCTGTCTCTATCTCTCTCTGTCTCTCTATGTCTCTCTGTCTGTTTGTGTCTCTGTCTTTGTCTCGCTGTCTCCATCTCTCTCTGTCTCTCTGATTTTGTCTGTCTCTGTGTCTCTGTCTCTCTATGTCTCTATCTCTCTGTCTCTGTCTCTCTCTCTCTCTGTCTATCTCTGTCTTTGTCTACGTCTTTCTATCTCTCTCTCTCTGTCGGTCTCTGTGTCTCTCTCTCTCTCACTCTCTATCTCTCTTTGTCTCTCTCTGTCTTTGTCTCTCTTGTCTCTCTCTCTGTCTCTCTCTCTTTTACTCTCTCGCTGTCTCTTTCTCTCGCTGTCTCTTTCTCTCTCTGTCTCTTTCTCTCTGTCTCCCTCTGGCTCTGTCTATTTCTCTCTCTTTCTCTCCCTCTCTCTGGTCTTTCTATCTTTTGCTCTCCCTCCCGCTCACATTTGCATGAACATACAGCTGTAGGTGTGTCCGTCCATGCATATACTATCTTAATATCTATGGTAAAGGTAAGTTATCCCAGGATTTCATTAATTTAATTGGAGTCAAACTAGGATAGAAATAAAACTGCTGCAGCTTCCTAAACCCCGAAATGTGGCTCAGTCTCCGTAGCAGGGCTTTGAATGAAGACAAACTGGATAACCAAAATCACACCCCAAGGGAGGTTTGTCTTCTCTCAAATGGTCCCATTCAGATGGCTTTTTCCCCCTTTAGTTTCTGTTCTTTTAACGGCAAAACTCTCTTATCAGATATTCATTTCAACAGAATCAACCATGTTACAGTCCCGCTCAGTTCCCCCGAGTCCTTTCTCTGTCTCTCTGTTCTTTATCTCGTACTGAGGTGATTTGTACTTTAATGAGATATGTCAGCACTGCATGCAATAAAATTCATCATACGCTGGTAGTTTGTTCCTGCGCTGTGATCATCACCCTGCACCACAACGATCCACGGTTGGCAGCTGTTTGAATAGATTAATGGCCTATCGTCCAAACTCTTGTCTTTATAAAATTTAGTTCCTGAACCGTCAGGTCAAAACATTCCTTTTGAATCCAGGAGCCCAATAGCCCAAACACTCGTGCTTTACCCAGCGATGGAGAGGACCTTGAAATGACACTACACAGCGTGACTGCGTAAAGCTTTCACTGAAAGCTATTCAGCCCGCTGTTTATATTGAATGTTCAGACTAAAAACAGGCCCAATGGAGGGATTTACATTGAGCAGGGTAGCACCTCCATAAAACAGCAGATAGAGGAATTTCACACGATGCATTTGTGCGCTAATGCGGCACAAGGTCACTTCAAGGACGAGGTGAGTTTTCGGGGCACTGAGCTCGGCTGATAGTTTTCATATATTAGTTTTAAATTTATATACCTACTTATCCATCATCATCATATCATCATAGACAGTCCCTTGAAATTGAGGAAGACTTGCTTCCACTCTAAAAGTGAGTTCTCAGGTGACTGTACAGTCCAATATGGGAGTTACAGTCTCTGTCACAGTGGGACAGATAGGCGTTGGAGGAAAGGGTGGGTGGGGAGTCTGGTTTGCCGCACGCTGCTTCCGCTGTCTGTGCTTGATTTCTGCATGCTCTCGGCGATGAGACTCAAGGTGCTCAGCACCCTCCCGGATGCTCTTCCTCCATTTAGGGTGGTCTTTGACCAGGGATTCCCAGGTGTCGGCGGGGATGTTGCACTTTATCAAGGAGGCTTTGAGGGTGTCCGTGAAACGTTTCCTCTGCCCATCTGGGGCTCGTTTGCCATGTACTCTATACATACCACAGGTAAGTCACTTTATTGAGAGATCTGACGTGAAGGATCACAGCGTAACGTGCAGGAGGGAATCTCTGTTGAAAAGAGCTGCTTAAAAGAATATGTGAATCAGGACTAAAATCAGTCAGCAGGTCAGGCAGTATCTGTGGAGAGAGAAACAGAGTTAACGTTTCAGCTCGGTGACCTTTCTCAGAATTGGAACAGGTCAGAGATTTAATAGCTTTTAAGCAAGGACAGAGGCAGGGAAATGGGGGAGGAGAGGAAAGAACAGAAGGGAAGGTCTGTGATAAGGTAGAAGGCAGGAGAGATTAAATGACCAAAGGGATGATGGTACAAAATGGGGCAAGTTAAGAAACAAAAGATGAGTCTAGATAGGATGGAAATGGAAGAATCATCAACAGCTGTCGTGGGAAAGAGAGATAAACAGAAAAAGAGAGAGAAAAAAATTGGAATTGTGAATACAGTATACTAAACAACAACAACAACTTGTATTTATATAATGCCTTTAACGTAGTGAACCATCCCAAGGTGCTTCACAGGAGTATTATGAGATTTTAAAAATTTGACACCGAGCCGCATAAGGAGAAATTAGGGCAGGTGACCAAAAGCTTGGTCAATATGGTAGCTTTTAAGGAGCGCCTCAAAGGAGGAAAAAGGTAGAGAGGTTTTGGCAGGGAATTCCAGAGCTTTGGGCCTAAGCGATAAAAATTTGACACCAAGACACACAAGGAGAAATTAGTGCAGGTGACCAAAACCTTGATCAAAGAGATAGCTTTTAAGGAGCGTCTTGAAGGAGGAAAGAGGTAGAGAGGCGGAGAGGTTGAGGGAGGAGCAATTAAATGACCAAAGAGATGATGATGCAAGGCAAAAGGAGATGGTAATGGGACAAGTTAAGAAACAAACGATGGGTCTAGAGGAGGTATAAATGGCAATAGCACATGATGTAAATCAGGACATGGTGATTCAGCGGTGCACTGATTGGGTTTTGAGCATCTTGCTGGCTGTCAGAGGGAGGTAACAAACACTACAGCTCTGTGATCCTGTGAAAGGATGAGTAAGAGTAGATGACATTATGGGTCAATGCAAGGAGAAATAGGGTGTTCAAGGTGGCATGTTTGGAGTTTGGGAGGAACAAGAGCCTGGCCTTTCTGATATTTTTAATGGAAGTTCCTTGAAGGTGAGAGTTTCTGCAGTCAGAACATAGGAACATCATCATCATAGGCAGTCCCTCGGAATTGAGGAAGACTTTCTTCCACTCTAAAAATGAGTCCTTAGGTGACTGAACAGTCCAATACGAGAACCACAGTCCCTGTCACAGGTGGGACAGACAGTTGTTGAGGGAAAGGGTGGGTGGGACTGGTTTGCCGCACGCTCTTTCCGCTGTCTGCGTTTGATTTCTGCACGCTCTCGGCGATGAGACTCGAAGTGCTCAGCGCCCTCCCGGATGCACTTCCTTCACTTAGGGTGGCCTTTGGCCATAGACTCCCAGGTGTCGGTGGGGATGTTGCACTTTGTCAGGGAAGCTTTGAGGGTGTCCTTGAAACGTTTCCTCTGCCCACCTTTGGCTTGTTTGCCATGAAGGAGTTCCGAGTAGAGCGCTTGCTTTGGGAGTCTTGTGTCTGATATGCGAACAATGTGGCCTTCCCAGCAGAGCTGATCGAGTGTGGTCAGTGTTTCAATGCTGGGGATGTTGGCCTGGTCGAGGACACTAACGTTGGTGCATTTGTCCTCCCAGGGGATTTGCAGGATCTTGCGGAGACATCGTTCGTGGTATTTCTCCAGGAACAGGAGTAGGCCATTCAGTCCCTTGAGCCTGTTCTGATTATCACAGTATTATTAATTCCCACATTGTCCATTCTCTGCCCTTAAGCAGCAAGTCTTATTACTGTGTGATCTGCTGTGGCCCGTGGATTAATGTTTTTGAAAAGATTCCTCTTGTGATGGCCATCCACCTTGGCTCCGATACCCCCCTCTCAATCACAGCATCATTCAGGTATATCGTTCCTCTTTTGGCTTATGTGATTGGCAAAGCCACCTTGTGCAATAAACAAAGAGACCTGTTTTCTACTTGCAGTGACTTTCAGCAAAAAATGTATGCGATTGGGTCAGCAGTTCTTTACTGAGTGCGATGTGGCAAAGGCTTCACCGACTGCCTTGTGAAAGATGGTGCAGCAACTATCGAGGTGTGGTGCCATACACGCTCCCCCCTTCCCCTACCCTCATACTTCAGGTAACCAGAAGACTCTGAGCACTCAACCCTTCAACAACAACTTGTATTTATATAGTGCCTTTAGTCCCAAATCCCAAGGTACTTCATAGCAGTGTTATAAGCAAAAACAAATAAATTTGACACTGAGCCACATAAGAAGAAATTACAGCAGATGACCAAAATCTTGGTCAAAGAAGTAGGTTTTAAGGAGCGTCTTGAAGAAGGAAAGAGAGGTAGAGAAGCGGAGAGGTTTAGGGCGGGCGTTCCAGAGCTTGGGGCCCAGGCAACAGAAGGCACGGCCACCAATGGATGATGATTCTAATCAGGGATGCTCAAGAGGGCAGAATTAGAGAAGCGCAGACATCTCGGGGTGGGGGGGTTGTGAAGCTAAAGGAGATTATAGAGATAGGGAGGGGCGGGGCCCTTTACACCCTTATCGCTCAAAAATCTGTCTACGCCTTAAGTATATTCAGTGACCCAGCCTCTGCAGCTCTCTGGGTCAGAGGATTCCACAGATCCCTCCTTATCTCAGTTTTAAATGGGGGGCCTCTTATTCTGAGACAATGCCCCCTAGTTTTAGTTTCTCTTATGAGTGGAAATATTCTCTCTGCATCCAACATGTCGAGTTTCCTCATTATCTTGTATGTTTCGATAAGATCACCTCTCATTCTTCTGAACTCCAATGAGCATAGGCCCAACCTACTCAACCTATCGTCATAAGTCAACTACCTCATCTCCGGAATCAACCTAATGAACCTTCTCTGAACAGCTTCCAATGCAAGTATATCCTTCAAAAAATACGGAGACCAAAAATGTACGCAGTACACTAGGTGTGGCCTCACCAATACCCTGTACAGTTGTAGCAGGACATCTCTGCTTTTATACTCTATTCCCCTTGCAATAAAGGCCAACATTCCATTTGCCTTCCTGATTACTTGCTGTACCTGCATACTAACTTTTTGCGAGTCATGCACCTCTGTAGTGCAGCACTTTGCAATTTTTGTCAATTTAAGTTATAATTTGCTTTTCTATTTTTCCTGCCAAAGTGGATAACCTCACATTTTCCAACTTTATACTTCATCTGCCAAATCTTTGCCCACTCACTTAGCCTGTCTATATCCCTTTGCAGATTTTTTGTGTCTTCCTCACAATTTGTTTTCCCACCCATCTTTGTATCATCAGCAAATTTGGCTACACTACACTTGGTCCCTTCATCCAAGCCATTAATATAGATTGTAGATAGTTGAGGATCCAGCACTGATCCCTGCGGCACCTCACTAGTTACTGTTTTCCTACTGGAAAATGACCCGTTTATCCCGACTCTCTGCTTTCTGTTCGTTATCCATGTAAATATATTATCCCCAACTCTGTGAACTTTTATCTTGTGCAGTAACCTTTTATGTGGCACTTTATCGAATGCCTTCTGGAAATCCAAATACACCACATACATTGGTTCCCCCTTATCCACCCTGCTCGTTCCATCCTCAAAGAACTCCAGCAAATTTGTCAAACATGATTTCCCTTTCATAAAACCATGCTGACTCTGATTGATTGAATTATGCTTTTTCAAATGTCCTGCTACTGCTTCCTTAATAATGGACTCCAGCATTTTCCCAACGACAGATGTTGGGCTAACTGGTCTATAGTTTCTGGCTTTCTGTCTGCCTCCTTTTTTCAATAGGGGCATTACATTTGCAGTTTTCCAATCCACTGGGACCTCCCGAAAATCCAGGGAATTTTGGTAGATTACAACCAATGCATAAACTCTCTCTGCAGCCACTTCTTTTAGGACCCTAGGATGCAAACCATCAGGTCCAGGGGACTTGTCCACCTATAGAAACATAGAAATTTACAGGGCAGAAGGAGGCCATTTCGGCCCGTCGTGTCCGCGCCGGCCGACAAAGAGCCGCACGGCCCTCGGTCAGCAGCTCTGAAGATTACATATAAACCTATGAACAATGAACAATGGCGGAAAGGTAAAGCGCATCCAGCCCAACCAGTCCGACCCACACAACTGCGACACCCCTTACACTGAAACATTCTACACTCCACCCCAATCGAAGCCATGTGATCTCCTGGGAGAGGCAAAAATCAGATAAAAACCCAGGCCAATTTAGGGAAAAAAATCTGGGAAAATTCCTCTCCGACCCATCCAGGCGATCAAAATTAGTCCAGGAGATCACCCTGGCCATATTCGATTCCCTGCAGTACTTACCATCATATCTGTGCCGGTCAACAATAGGTTATCCAGTCTAATCCCAATTACCAACTCTAGGTCCATAACCCTGCAGGTTACGGCACTTTAAGTGCCCATCCAATCTTCTCTTAAAAGTAGTGAGGGTTTCTACATCCACCACTCTTCCAGGCAGTGAGTTCCAGATCCCCACAACCCTCTGCGTAAAGAAGCCCCCCCTCAAATCCCCTCTGAACCTTCCATCAACCACCTTAAAACTATGCCCCCTCGTAATAGACCCCTCCACCAATGGAAATAGGCCCTTACTATCCACTATGTCCAGGCCCCTCAATATTTTGTGTACCTCAATGAAGTCTCCTCTCAACTTCCTCTGTTCCAATGAGAACAAACCAAGCCTATCCAATCTGTCCTCATAACTAAGATTCTCCATTCCAGGCAGAATCCAGAATCAGGTTAGTCAAACGCGATCTTCCCTTAAGAAATCCGTGCTGACTCTCCCTATTTAATCTCCTCTGCAACCTCTCTAGTGCAGTCACGTCCTTTCTATAATACAGCGACCAGAACTGCACGCAGTACTCCAGCTGTGGCCTAACCAAAGTATTCTACAATTTAAGCATAACCTTATATTCTATGCCTCGGCCAATAAAGGCAAGCATTCTGTGTGCCTTCTTAACCACCTTATCCACCTGGCCTGCTACTTTTAGGGATCTGTGGACAAGCATTCCAAGGTCCCTTTGTTCATCTACACTTAAGTTGCCTACCGCTTAACGTGTGTACCCATTCCTTATTAGCCCTCCCAAAGTGCATTACCTCACACTTCTCTGAATTAAATTCCATTTGCCACTGCTCTCCTCACCTGACCAGTAGATTGATACCCTCCCGCAGCCCATGACTTTCTGCTTTATTATCAACCACACAGCCAATTTTAGTGTCGTCTGCAAACTTCTTAATCATACTTCCTATATTCAAATCTAAATCGTTGATATATACCACAAAAGCAAGGGAACCCAGTACTGAGCCCTGCAGAATCCCACTGGAAACATCCTTCCAGTCACAAAACCATCCATCAACCATTACTCTGCTTCCTACCTCTAAGCCAATTTTGGATCCAACTAGCCTCTTTGCCCTGGATCCCCTGGGCTTTAACCTTTGTGACCAGTCTACCATGTGGGACATCATACGCACTATCCTCATCAACGCTCTTGGTTACCTCCTCAAAAAATTCAATCAGGTTAGTCAAACACGATCTTCCCTTAAGAAATCTGTGCTGATTGTCCCTATTTAATCCTTACCTTTCCAAATGTAGATTTATCCTGTCTTTCAGGATTTTTTCCACTAAGTTTCCCACCACTGATGTTAGGCTGACAGGCTTGTAATTACTCGGCCTATTCCTTTCTCCCTTCTTAAACAAGGATACTACATTAGCAGTCCTCCAACCTCCGGCAGCATGCCCAAATCCAAAGAGGACTGTAAAATGATGGTCAAGGCCTCTGCTATTTGCTCTTTTACTTCGCTCAACAGCCTGGGATGCATTTCATCCGGGCCTGGCGACTTATCTTCTTTCAAAGCTGCTAAACCCCTTAATACTTCCTCTCTCACTATATTTATTCCAACCAGAATATCACACACCTCCTCGATAGCAGTATCTGCATTGCCCCTTTCCTCTAAAAACAGATGCAAAGTATTCATTAAGAATCTTACCAACATCTTCCGCCTCCACACAGAGATTACCCTCATGTTCTCTAATAGGCACTACCCTTTCTTTAGTTACCCTCTTGCTCTTAATATATTTATAGAACATCTTTGGGTTTTCCTTAATTTTACTAGCCAAAAATTTTTCGTGCTCTCTTAGCATTCCTAATGTCCTTTTTAATTTTGTCTCTTAACTTTCTATACTCCTCCAAAGATTCTATAGTATTTAGCTGTTGGTATATGACATTATTTTACCAAGTACTACTACTTTAGTGATAATGTCTGTTTTAAGTTCCTCCTCCATATAGCCCGTTGATTATCCCCTATTGGGATGTTTTTAGTGTCTTCTGCTGTGAAGACCGATGCAAATATTTGTTCAAAGTCTCTGCCATTTCCCTGTTCCCCATTATTAATTCTCCAGTCTCATCCTCGAGGGGACCAACATTCACTTTAGCCACTCTTTTCCTTTTTATGTACCTGTAGAACTCTTACTATCTGTTTTTATATTTTGTGCTAGTTTACTTTCATAATCTATCTTCCCTGTCTTTATTTTTTTTTTAGTCGTTCTTTGCTGGCTTTTAAAAGTTTCCCAATCCTCTGGCCTCCCACTAGTCTTGACCACATATGCCCTTGTTTTCTGCTGTGTATGCAATAACGCAATAGACTGAATACTGTAAACTCCGAACAGGTACAAACCTGGCTCTACTTTATTAGGGCCCAAAGTGATTACATTACAAGATGGCTGGCCTTTTATACCTGGGCCGCACACAAATGCGCACAGCCCAATGGCCTCCAACAGTGGCACCACCTGGTGGATAGTAAATCCAAGCACACATACATGACAATATCCCTCTTTAAGATATTAGTCATGGTCTTTTTACAAATTCAGACGGTCCGGGAATGTCACAGTTCAACTCCAGCCTTGGGCGAGCATTCTGAGTCTGTTATGACTGGGGGCTGGGTAGCCGATCTGATGGGAGTGCAATGACCACGTCAGGGATTGAAAGTCCAGATTCATTGACCATGTCAGTAATTGAAAGTCCAGATTCATTGATGACAGCGGAGTCCTCTGATGACTGAGGGTAGGTTGGTTGGTCACTGATTGTGTCTTCCTCAAACTGTTCCGGTTCACCCGTGTGCCGCAGCTTTATCTGATCGACATGTTTCCTGCATGTCTGCCCATTCTTGAGCTTAATGATAAACACTCTGTTACCCTCCTTGGCCGTAACAGTACCGGCGATCCATTTGGGACCTTGACCATAATTCAGTACATACACAGGATCATTGATAGAATGTCGCGTGACACAGTAGCGCAATCATGATACCCTTGCTGACTTTGACGTCTATATTCGACATGATTATTCAAGTCAGGGTGGACAAGAGAGAGTCTGGTCTTGAGACCGCTCTTCATCAATAGTTCAGCAAGGGAGACCCCGGTAAGCGTATGGGGTCTTGTCCTGTAACTAAGCAATATGCATGACAAGCGAGTTTGCAGTGAACCCTGAGTTACACATTTCGTACTCTGCTTGATAGTTTGGACCGCACGCTGTGCTTGTCCATTGGATGTGGGTTTGAATGGTGCTGACCTCACATGTTTGATACCATTGAAACTTCATACTGGTGAAGCAAGATCCGTTGTCGCTTACAATGATGTCCGACAGACCATGCATAGCAAACATGACACGAACACTCTCAATGGTAGCTGTGGATGTGCTGGATGACATGATATCCACTTGAAATAAGCATCCACCACAACTAAGAACATCTTTCCCAGGAAGGGTCATGCAAAGTCGATGTGGATCCTGAACCATGGTTTAGATGGCCACGAACACAGACTCAGCGGCGATTCCGCTGGTGCTTTACTAAGCTGCATGCAAGTGTTGTACTGATGCACACATGATTCCAGATCAGAGTCAATTCCAGGCCACCATACATGAGACCTGGCAATGGCATTCATCATGACAATACCGGGATGCGTGCTATGTAGCTCATACAAAAATTTCTCTCTGCTTTTCTTGGGCATAACAACACGATTACCCCACAGTGTACAGTCTGATTGAATGGATACTTCGTCTTTGCGACGGATGTAAGGTTTGGTCTCCTCACACACTTGCTTGGGTATGGCAAACCAATCACCGCTAAGGATACAACATTTCACACTCGTTAATATCGGGTCCTGGCTGATCCAAGTCTTAACTTGTTGGGCCGTGACAGGGGTTCCTTCACTTTCAAAAGCATCCATGACCAACAGTAGGTCTGCCGGGTATGGCGTTTCCAGCTCTGGTGTGGGTAACGGCAAACGGCTCAATGCATCGGCACAATTCTCAGTGCCAGGTCTATGGCGAATGACATAATCATAGGCAGATAATGTCAGCGCCCACCTCTGGATGCGGGACGATGGATTGGTAGTGATACCTTTGTTTTCCGAAAGCAATGAAATGAGTGGCTTGTGATCTGTTTCCAGTTCAAATCGAAGACCAAATAGGTACTGATGCATCTTTTTAACCCCATACACATAGGCTAGTGCTTCTTTCTTTACCATGATGTAGGCTTTTTCCTCCTTTGACAAACTTTTTGAAGCATATGCAACAGTTTGTAATTTGCCCGACTCATTAGCTTGTTGGAGCATGCAACCAACTCCATATGACGAAGCAGCACAGGCCAATACTGGACACTTACATGGATCATAATGTACCAGCAGCTTGTTAGAACAAAGCAGATTAGTAGCTTACTCAAAAGCTCTTGAGACGCACCCCAAACCCAGTTTGTCACCTTTTCTTATCAGCATGTGCAGTGGCTCTAATAAGTTGCTCAATCTAGGTAAGAAATTACCAAAGTTGTTGAGTAGACCAAGGAACGAACGCAGCTCCATCACATTCTGAGGCTTGGGTGCATTTTTGATGGCCTTGGTTTTCGAGTCCGTAGGCCTGATACCGTAAGCAGCAATTTTCCTCCCCAGGAATTCGACTTCCGATGCCACGAAGACGCACTTCGAGCTTTTCAATCTGAGTCCCACTTTGTCCAGACGATGTAGAACCTCTTCCAGGTTATTCAGATGTTCAGCGGAGTCACGACCTGTGACCAGTATGTCAGCTTGGAAAACAACGGTTCTGAGGACGGACTTCAGTAGGCTCTCCACGTTCCTATGAAATATGGCTGCAGCCGAGCGAATTCCAAAAGGGCACTTATTGTAGATAAACAATCCTTTATGAGTGTTGGTGCACGTAAGTTTCTTCGACATGTCTACCAGCTCCTGTGTCATGTAGGCCAACGTCAGATCCAGTTTTGTGAACAACTTCTCCCCGGCTAGCATTGCAAACAGGTCATCAGCCTTTGGTAATGGTATTGATCCTGTTTCGAAACTCGGTTGATCGTAACCTTGCAGTCTCCACAAATCCTAACAGTGCCATCACTTTTCAACACGGGAACAATGGGGCTGGCCCATTCATTAAATTCGACCGGTGATATGATCCCTTCACGCTAGAGTCTGTTCAGTTCGATTTTGACCTTCTCTCTCATGATGTACGGAACCACCCGAGCGTTATGATGGACGGGTCTTGCATCCGAGCCCATGTGGATCTGCACCTTGGCTCTCGTGAAATTGCCGATGCTTGGTTCAAGCAGCGGGGGGAACTTGCTCAGCACTTGAGCACATGGAGTATCCTCCTCCCGACGACAACGCTTTGATATCATTCCAGTTCCATTTGATTTTTTCTAACCAGTTCCTGCCGAACAGCGTTGGACCATTGCCTGGAACAATCCATAACGGTAAATCGTGAACCGCACCATCATGCGACACCTTGATTACTGCACTGCCAATCACCATTATGAGTTCTTTGGTGTATGTACGCAACTTGGCATTGACTGGACTCAGCTTAGGTCTCACAGCCTTAGTATCCCACAGCCTGTCGAATGTCCTCTGGCTCATTATTGATTGACTCGCACCCTTGTCCAATTCCATCGATACTGGCACACCATTAAGTTTTACATTAATCATTATCGGTTGGCTCTTTGTTAGGAATGAATACAGTCCATACACTTCCTCCTCTGGTATCTCGGATTGCATATCCGGATCTGCGCTATTGGTCATCATCCTCCACGTGGGGTAAACATAGAAAATAGGTGCAGGAGTAGGCCATTTGGCCCTTCAAGCCTGCACCGTCATTCAATAAGATCATGGCTGATCATTCCCTCAGTACCCTTTCCTGCTTTTTCTCCGTACCCCTTGATCTCCTTAGCCGTAAGGGCCATATCTAACTCCCTCTTGAATATATCCAATGAACTGGCATCAACAACTCTCTGCGGCAGGGAATTCCACAGGTTAACAACCCTCTGAGTGAAGAAGTTTTTCCTCATCTCAGTCCTAAATGGCCTACCCCTTATCCTAAGACTGTGTCCCCTGGTTCTGGACTTCCCCAACATCGGGAACATTCTTCCCGCATCTAACCTGTCCAGTCCCGTCAGAATCTTGAACGTTTCTATGAGATCCCCTCTCATCCTTCTAAATTCCAGTGAATAAAGGCCCAGTTGATCCAGTCTCTCCTCATATGACAGTCCAGCCATCCTTGCAATCATTTGCTTTCTTCACCGCCTGCTGTACCTGCATGCCAACTTTCAATGACTGATGAACCATGACACCCAGGTCTTGTTGCACCTCACCTTTTCCTAATCTGCCGCCATTCAGATAATATTCTGCCTTCGTGTTTTTGCCCCCAAAATGGATAACCACAAATTTATCCACATTATACTGCATCTGCCATGCATTTGCCCACTCACCTAACCTGTCCAAGTCATCCTGCAGCCTCTTAGCATCCTCCTCACAACTCACACCGCCACCCAGTTTAGTGTCGTCTGCAAACTTGGAGATATTACACTCAATTCCTTCATCTAAATTGTTAATGTATATTGTAAAGAGCTGGGGTCCCAGCACTGAGCCCTGCGGCACTCCACTAGTTACTGCCTGCCATTCTGAAAAGGACCCGTTTATCCCGACTCTCTGCTTCCTGTCTGCCAACCAGTTCTCTATCCACGTCAGTACATTACCCCCAATACCATGCGCTTTGATTTTGCACACCAATCTCTCGTGCGGGACCTTGTCAAAAGCCTTTTGAAAGTCCAAATACACCACATCCACTGGTTCTCCCTTGTCCACTCTGCTAGTTACATCCTCAAAAAATTCCAGAAGATTCATCAAACATGATTTCCCTTTCATAAATCCATGCTGACTTGAACCGATCCTGTCACTGCTTTCCAAATACGCTGCTATTTCATCCTTAATGATTGATTCCAACATTTTCCCCACTACTGATGTCAGGCAAATCAGTCTATAATTACCCGTTTTCTCTCCCTTTTTTAAAAAGTGGTGTTACATTAGCTACCCTCCAGTCCATAGGAACTGATCCCGAGTTGGTAGACTGTTGTAAAATGATCACCAATGCATCCACTATTTCAAGGGCTACTTCCTTAAGTCCTCTAGGATGCAGACTATCAGGCCCCGGAGATTTATCGGTCTTCAATCCCATCAATTTCCCTAACACAATTTCCCACCTAATAAGGATATCCTTCAGTTCCTCCTTCTTACTTGACCCACTCTCCTCTAGTACATTCGGAAGGTTATTTGTGTCTTCCTTCGTGAAGACAGAACCGAAGTATTTGTTCAATTGGTATGCCATTTCTTTGTTTCTCATTATAAGTTCACCTGAATCTGACTGCAAGGGACCTATGTTAGTCTTCAATAATCTTTTTCTCTTCACATATTTATAGAAGCTTTTGCAGTCAGTTTTTATGTTCCCTGCAAGCTTCTGCTCGCACTCTATTTTCCCCCTCTTAATTAAACCTTTAGTCCTCCTCTGTTGAATTCTAAATTTCTCCCACTCCTCAGGTTTGCTGCTTTTTCTCGCCAATTTATATGCCTCTTCCTTGGTTTTAACACTATCCTTAATTTCCCTTGTTAGCCACGGTTGAGCCACCTCCCCCATTTTATTTTTGCTCCAGACAGAGATGTACAATTGCTGAAGTTCATCCATGTGATCTTTAAATGTTTGGCATTGCTTATCCACCATCAATCCTTTAAGTATCCTTTGCCAGTCTATTCTAGCCAATTCATCCGTCATACCGTCGAAGTTACCTTTCCTTAAGTTCAGGACCCTAGTTTCCGAATTAACGGTGTCACTCTCCATCTTAATAAAGAATTCTACCATATTATGGTCACTCTTCCCCAAGGGGCCTCGCAAAACAAGATTGCTAATTAGTCCCTTCTCATTACACATCACCCAGTCTAGGATGGCAGCTCTCTAGTTGGTTCCTCGACATATTGGTCGAGAAAACCATCCCTAATACACTCCAGGAAATCCTCCTCCACTGCATTGCTACCAGTTTGGTTAGCCTAATCAATATGTAGATTAAAGTCGCCCATGGTAACTGCTGTACCTTTATTGCACACATCCCTTATTTCTTGTTTGATGCTGTCCCCAACCTCATTACTCCTGTCTCCATGATGCCAATTACATCATATCCGTTAACTGCTGTCTGCGCAGTTAATTCATCCACCTTATTCCGAATACTCCTCGCATTGAGGCACAGAGCCTTCATGCTTGTCTTTTTAACACACTTTGCCCCTTTAGAATTTTGTTGTAATGTGGTCTTTTTGTTTTTTGCCTTGGGTTTCTCTGCCCTCCACTTTTACTACACGCTTGCTCAGTTGCGGACAGATGAGCCGGAGATGCCCCACTCTCGAACAACCTTTACAAATATACTGTTTAAACCGCCACTGATGATTCCGATGATTTCCCCCACAACGGCAACACGGTGACATTGGATTAATTCCCATTGGCGGACTTTGAGCAGCCACAGGTTTCGCGTACGCAGTCGGGTAGACCCTGCTATATGCAGCTCTGCCAAATGACGATACTATCTTGTTTACAGTACTTGCCGAGTTCCGATTTTTCAATGATATCTGCATTAACCTTGTCATGCATGATTGGTCAATCGTGATGACCTTGGTCAAATCCAGCGTCTCCGCTGCCAGTAGCTTACGCAGGATCACCTCATGGTTGATGCCGATTACAAAGAAGTCCCGCAGCATGTCTGCCAACGCAGTTTCGAACTTACACGGTCCAGCTAGACGTCTCAGGTCGGCAATGAAATCCGATACACCCTGGCCCTCAGAACGAAAGTGCGTATAGAATCGATATCTTGAGATGATGATGCCTTCATCTGGTTTGAGATGGTCACGTACCAGAGCACACAATGTTTCATAGTCCTTGTCCGTTGGACTTAAGGGCGAGAGGAGATTCTTTCTGAGTCCATAGATTTTCGGACCGCAAACCGTGAGGAGGACCGCCCGGCGCTGAGCTGCGTCTGCCTCTTCCTCCATTTTGTTGGCCACGAAGTACTGGTTCAAGCCGGCTACAAAGTCTGCCCACTCTTCTCCCTCCATGAATCGCTCCAGAATTCCAATTGTGCTCATTTTTGCATGCAAAGGTTCTTGTTACTTCGTCGCCAAATGTTGTGTATGCAATAACTCAATGGACTGAATACTGTAAACTCTGGACAGGTGCAAACCTATTTCTATTTATTAGGGCCCAAAGTGAATATGTTACACGATGGTTGGCCTTTTATACCTAGGCCGCACATATGTGCGCACAGCCCAATAACCTCCGACAGTGGAGCCACCTGGTGGCTAGTAAACCCAAGCATACATACATGACATTTTCAATTTGATACCATCCCTTATTTCCTTAGTTATCTACGGATGGTTATCCCTTCTTTTACAGCCTTTCCTTCTGATTGGGGTATATTTTTGTTGAGAGTTATTAAATACCTCCTTAAATGTCTGTCACTGCTCATCAACCATCCCACTCTTTCATCTATTTTCCCAGCCCACTTTAGCCAACTCTGCCTTCATACCTTTGTAGTCTCCTTTATTTAAGCTTAGGACACTGGTTAGATATCCAACTTTCTCACCCTCCAACTGAATTTGAAATTCAACCATGTTATGGTCACTTATTCCTAGAGGATCCTTTACTAGGAGATCATTTATTAATCCTGTCTCATTACACAGTACCAGATCGAAGATAGCCTGTTGCCTGATTGGTTCCTCAATGTACTGTTCAATGAAACTATCCCGGATACACTCTATGAACTCTTCCTCAAGACTATCCTGACCAATTTGCTTTGTCTAATCAATATGAAGGTTAAAATCACCCATGATTATTGCCGTTCCTTTTTTACAAGCCTCCATTATTTCTTGATTTATACTCCATCCAACAGTGTAGCTACTGTTAGGGGGCCGAAGACTATGCCCACCAGCAACTTTTTCCCCTTATTATTCCTTATCTCCACCCAAACTGATTCAACATCTTGATCTTCTGAGCCAATATAATTTCTCACTAACGCACTGATCTCATTCTTTATTAACAGAGCTATCCCACCTCTTTTACCTTTCTGTCTTTCCTTCAAATTGTACCCCATAATATTTAGTTCCCAGCCTTGGTCACCTTGCAACCTTAGCAAGGGTGCAGAAAAGATTGACGAGAATGATTCCAGGGATGAGGAACTTCAGTTACATGGATAGACTAGAGAAGCTGGGGTTGTTCTCCTTAGAGCAGAGAAGATTGAGAGGAGATTTGTTCGAGGTGTTCAAAATTATGAGGGGTCTAGACATAGTAGATAGAGAGAAACTGTTCCCATTGACAGATAGGTCGAGAATCAGAGGAAACAGATTGAAGGTGATTGGCAAAAGAACTAAAGGCGACATAAGAAAAAACATTTTTACACAGATAGTGGTTAGGATCTGGAATGCACTGCCTGAAAAGATGGTGGAGGCAGACTCAATCACTGCTTTCAAAAGGTAGTTGGATAAGTAAAAGAAATTCGCAGGGCTACGGGGAAAGGGCGGTGTGAGTGGGACTATCTGACGTGCTCTTGCAGAGAGCCAGCATGGGCTCGACAGGCTGAATGGCCTTCCGTGGTGTAACCATTCTATGATTCTATGAGTTGCTGCAATGCATCTTGTAGATCATCATCATAGGCAGTCCCTCGAAAT